>NC_092427.1:18746382-19050482 GCF_036169615.1 Heliangelus exortis | reverse complement strand
ATTGCTAAAGAGCTGCTTTGTAATGCCAACCTGTCAAATCTCCTGGCCACAATCAGATTACTACCTCCACATGCACACATATCCACACCCTCACCCTTTAGATCTATCACTGCCAGAATAGTTATTAAACAAAAACTCAGCCCAGGGAATTATTAATCACCAGGCTTCATTTCTTTTCAAATGTTGCGGCCCAGGGGGAGAGCTCTTAAAGCTTTCAGAAATACTGTAGCACATTAATCACTGAAGGGAAGAGGGGTGTGGGCTTGGCATTTGTAATACTTATCAGATGAGAAACAGGAGATACAGAGATCATAAGAGTTGTTTATGACTTGGAAGCAGAAGGGTTTAACTCATCTTTTTCTTCTTTGTGTCCTAGTGTTTTTACTGGGTGTTCTGGGATTTTGGGTTTGGTTTTACTCTTGTTGGTCATGTCCCTGAGCTTAAACTAACTCTGTTGCTACGCCTCTGACCCACACACATTTTTCAGGATGAGAAGGGCCATGACTTACGGATTCAGCTTTCTGTGTAACCAGTAGCAAAATAGTGGTCACTGCTTTTGAGTGCCAGCCTGGTGCAGTTCTTCATTTGCCCGGGCACTGTGTGGACCCCAAAGTGCAGTCAGAGTTGGGCAGCTGGGGGTACTTGGGTGCTTGTCTAGATGATATGGTTAAATGAAGGTATCCAGCACTGAAGAACAGCCCTGAAAAACATGCCTGGTTTCTTTGAAGTTTAATACTGGGATGACTATTACATGTAGAAATAGATACACACTTTTAAAAATATGCTACAATCAGAGTAGCTCCAGACAATACATGCAGCAGATTAAGCCAATATTGTAAGGTGCCTGTGATTGGTCCACTTACAATGGCATTATTTAAAACATAAATTAACTTTTACCTTGTTGAGTCTAATCCTGAGGCCTTTAGCTTCCCTTGTTTGTGGGGAGGTTATTACTCCTGACAGGGTACCTTATTGGAAGCATAACATAAGCTGCTGTTGAGCAGTGTTTTTCCTCATAAAAGGGGGTGTTCAGCTGAAGTGAGGAGTCTTTCTTGTAAAACTTCAGCAGCGCTGCACTTTGCATTTCTGATTTTTCCTCTACCACCTGAAGAGGTTCTTCAAACTACTGATGCTGAAAGGTAGGTTTGCTGGTATAAGACACCCCCACTTCTGTACATAATCTTTTCTGCAGCAGCAAACTCCCTCATTTCTTACTTTAGCTTGAAATTCATAATATTTTAACATATACTGTGAACACATGTCCATTTTACATATGACCTGGAGCTAATTTTCAGAAGAGCCTGCTTATTCAAAATAATACATATCTATAGAAAATATGTATAAAGAGTACAAATGTATGAAATCTGTGAGATTATGATTGGGTAAAATCAACTCGCAGATTTTGTAAATAATTACCAGCTTTCTGTCTCATACAAACATATCTTGAATTCTGTCATACAGATGAGAGGTTGCAGCGTGAATCCCAAGCTCACTGGAGAACGGGCTGTGTATTCACATGCAGTTATACCATGGCTGGCACACAGTCCAGTTTTGTACAGCCCTGCTGTTAGCTAGAGCCTCTAGGCACTACTGTAATATAAATATTCTGGAAGAATAATAAAGCCATTTTATAGCTTTTGAGGGCAGCTAATATGACTGGTGTGCAGCATGTTTTTCAAGCCTTCATCTCTTATTTTTCCAAGCATCCAGCAAGAGAAAAGAAACAAACCACATTTCCTCTGCACAGACAGAAGGAATGAGAGGAGGGATGGATCACATCAAATAGATTTTCAGAAAGCCACAAAACACTTGTTGTGTGTGTTGTCCCTAGACTGCAATATGATATTTGCATTGAGATGTTGTATCAATATGTGAGACGATCTGTCTGCTGGGGAGTCTCATGTCTGGCAAGGCAGTTCTCAATTCTGAGGCTCACTTCTTTTAAAGGGATTTTGTCTCTACTTGTGTGAAGAGCAGCAAATTATTCGGATCTCCAAATTAATCTTTGTAGATTAAAACACTGAAAAACCTGAATGACCTACAATTCCATAGGCAAACAATTCCAAGGATTAGTTGTACTCCATGTGTATTATCACACAGTGAAAAGGGTACAAGCACACCTCTGTGAATAAGTGTCAGGCAGTCTTCCTAGTGAACAGCATGTCAAAAGAGAGTGCATGGGCTAAGAATGAGTTGGTCTGTCTGTCAAAAAAACCCTGAAACATCCATATCTTTGAACAGACTGCACAGCAGGAATTGTCTCCCTGTGTTTATTGTTCATCAGATCCAGCACCAAAGGGACAGCATCAGCATCATTTACTGGGTTATCCCCAATGTGATACTTTTTTGAGGCTGTTTTTTAGAAGAGGTGGAGGAAGCAGTAAACCAAGAGTGTTGTATTACTACTTTTATCCCCAGGTTATAATCTTGTGAGGAAGAGCATACAGATGCCATAATCCCTTGTCTCATAATCCCTTGTAACCACTCCTAAGAACTGATTTTGCTGTGCTTATCAGGAAATATTGCAGCTAATCCTTGGACACTCTCAGAATCAGAGGGATATGAGTTACCATTTGGAAGTAAAACAGAAATTATTAGATGCGAAACCTGCATAGTAAGTTGTACATTGTCTTTTGTTCCATCAGAGCTGTTTTACCACCTTTCTGTGAGGATCTGCAGGTGAATTTCTTCATGAGGGACTGTTGTAACAGTTTACACCCCTGTAGCATCAGAAAATTAATAAATCTCTAGAAGCTCTGGAGCTCAAACATTTATTTGGTCATGAATGTTTTTAATTAACAATGTTTTTGCTTCCTTTAGCTCTGTCCTAGTTTGCTTTTTATCTGTAGAGCCTAACGACCAGTTCCTTGGGCTCAGTGCTTTCCTTGCATCAGATTACCTCAGGTGAACTGCTCCATTGAGACTGCTTCAGGCTATGTCTTGTTCCCCTGAGGTAATTTACTTTTCTTTCAGAGCTAAGTATGTGACCTCAAATGGCACTACAATTACTGAACTAAGATCTTGCTCAAAGGCCTGAGATTCCTGAATAGCTGGTAACACATATAATAAGGTGCTCAGCAGTTCCTGCAATAGTAGTGAGATCTACTCTTTTCAGGTGAGGTGGAGGGTGAGTTGCAGACTGTGGGTAAGTGGCTAAAGATAAGAATTACAGATATTATGGTACATGAATTACAGATATTATAATAAAAAATACGGTTATGTCAGGAGTTGTCTCCTTACAGTGCTTTAATTTTAGTCTAGGTCTCTGGCACCCAAGTGTTAATCATTATTCGTAATGATAGCTTTTAGCAGTCTCATCACTGAGATTATTTCTCCTCTCAGAAGACTTATATTTTATATTTATATATATGAACGTTCATACAAAAATAAACACTTAGATATTTCATATATGTTGTGGATATATATATGTATAAATTGGTTCTAAAGCATGATTTACTTTACAGTGGTGAAGATACTTAAAGCTAGTACTATACTTAGGGATGCTACTGTGATGCAGAGGTACCATTCTGCTGTTCCTTTTGCACTTTCCAAATTTAGTCATTCTAGTATTTTTCTAATGTCATCTGGCATAGACTCTACCATTCTTCCTTTCCTTGTCATTAATAATTTTGTTGGGCTCATGTCTGTTTTGTATTTTGATACACATAGGCAGTTGGGAATAATTCTTAATACCTTCTATTCCTGTTAATTTTGTGTTAGGATAACACTTAGCAGACCAACTTGAGACAGAATCCTTCTTATACTTAGTGCTGCAGACATCTAACATCCTGCAACGCAAACAGGGGTTGGCAGAGGAAGGAAGAGATCATTGGCATCACCAAAGGGTGAACAAGAATAAGAAACAACCCTCCTTAGAACAATGAATTCTCTACTGGAGCTGTGGACTACACACTGCAGATACACAGCACATTTTCTACTGATTCGGTGGGGTACCCAGGATCCACATCAGGATTTTTTTCATTTATTCCATTCTTAGTTCTTTGTTGCCACTGATTTACCTTCAGCAGCTGTAAGACCCTGTGTAAATGCTGAGCTCTGTGTTGCATCAGCTGTGAACAAGGTAAAATGCTGCTGAACACACGTAGAGAATCACAGAAAACAGAGTGGGGAAGAGATCTTGAGTACTCATAACCTGAACAGGGTCTATTCCACCTATCTTACCCTGCCTGCCTTGCCTCTTATTAAAGAACGGTTGAGACTCCAAGACCTCTGCATTCAGTGCATTCCACTACTCCCCCATTCCTAATGTTAAGAAATTATATTGCCCTTTCAAGCTTCCCCTTGCTTCAAGTTGAGCCATTGCTGCTTTTCATATCTACCTACTTTTTTTTTTCCTTTATCTTTTCTGTTATCTTGACTCCCTTCAGTTTATTTTTCTGTTTACTTAACAACTGCAGTTCCTTTGATTTTCCCATGTACCCATGTATTTTAGCTCTCTGCTTATTCTCTCCACCCTACTCCAGAGCAGTTCCAGTTGGACCAGATTTTTTCTTGACCTCTTGCTAATACTGCCTGTCTGGGAGCTAGGGCTGAGGGAGGAAGTGGGAATCCTTTGTTAGAGAAATCACTGATAGAAAATTTTGGAAAAAGGTCAGGAGAAGGGAAGAAAAGCAGAAGAGAGAGACAGTGACCATAGACCTCCTGTAAGTCTCAAGTTTCAGAGTAATTTGCTGACCTGACATCAGAGTATTTAGCACTGAGATCTGCAAACAACTTTGGAAAGAACTACTTAAACTACACTTAAGTGTGATGAGTGGACATGCAGGGATTATATTTTGCTTTGCTGCAGCCTCTCTGGGGGGGGGGGGGGGGGGGGGGAAAGGTGTCAATGAAGATATTACATCTGTGTAAAGAGCTGGTGAAAAACAAACAAAACAAAACAAAAAAACAACAAGCAAACAACAGCAAAATGTCAGATTGTATGAAGAGGGAAGGAAAATAACGTAGAACATATTTAAGTAGGATTGCATTGATTGGTGATATAACTCCAGCTAAACAACTGCATTCTGTGTGGGATGCTTCATTTCTAAATGGCATTTCGGGGGCCAAGCCAGACAAGAGCCCAGCAAAATTACTGAAGACACAGCATGTAGGAATGAGAGAATCTATGCCAGATGAATAACTAAATTTGAAAAGTGCAAAGTAATAGAGAATAGACAAGAGATAATGAATTCCACCCTGTTCCAGCAGCTCTTGATGAAATAAGGCACAAATTTAATATGGATCAAAGCAAGTTATATTCTTAGTGCAGCATAATAGCCAGATATCTTTGCCTGACTTTTGTGTGCCTGGCACAATTCAATGCAAAACAGAAGCACAGCAATATTTTTAAGCTATTTCTGCTCCTTTCTGATAAGGTGACCAGTGCTTTCTTGTCTGGTGTCCTGGTCCAGATCTGCTGCTGCAGCACAGCATGGTGCAAACTAAAAGGGTCATTTGGGTCATAGCCTCAGGACTGAGCCCTTGCTGACCACTCAAGTACTGCTACTATAGAAGTGCTAATTTTTCATTAACTTCTGCTGCAGATAATCCTGCTTTGCAGTGTCAATCCTTGTTTGATATGCAATGCACTTCCCTAGCCACAGGTTTCTAGCACTCTCAGATGTGTCTAAGCTGGTATTTGCCAACCTCAATTGAGTAAACAGATCTTTCAAGGAAAGTGCTTTTTCATGTTGTGTTTTACATAGAAAGCATTTTTCACCTTTTTCTATTGTCTGAACAATGTAAGCATAAATATGGCTGAGGATCACAGTTTCTGATGTCTCTTGGGAATACATTATCCATGAAGGGTAAAACAGGATAGCAGTGAGGAAAAATTCTTACTACCTGCATCTCTTACTAATTTCATGACTTAGCAAAACTGCCTCCCCATGAGCTAACCTGTGTAGCTCTGTGTGGCAGTCTTCTCCAGTTACTTATCTTGATTCAGATAATATGGCTTGTATCCAACATACTCCAGCTGGCTTTAGAAAAGGTGAGGTCAGGGGAAGAACACTTGAGATTATACCATTTCAAAGGAGAGGAGAATTAAAATCAAGAGGGACTTGGTGGACTTCCTTGATGTGTCTCCATTTGCATTAACACTATTAATAATAATTGACACTGTAATAATTTTGTGAATGTTTGAAGTTCCTTTTCCATTAAAAAAATTCTTCCTGTCATCTTGCAAGCAACTCCCTAAAGCTACCTGGTTGGGCTTTGGCTCTTAGCTGTTAATTAGGCTCAAGAAAGGATTCTCTTAATTATGGCTCCTGATTGAAGGAGGTCTAGGAGCTTCCATGACTGTTGAAAGAGAGGAGGATTATGAAGCAATTAACTCCCTACATTCCAGTTCCTGGCTGTCTGTGTACATTGCCAAAGCTCAGTGCTAATTGCTCCATGAACAGAAGGGGTAGCACAACAGCATCTGGCAGTGGAAGAAGACACTGGCCCTTCCTTGTGCATTCTGGAGATCCCTTTGTAGAAAGGAACAGAGCTTTTATTATCATAGGACGGCTGATTCTATCACCAGGACTGTGTCTGTGTGTAGAATTTACTGGGCAGTGACCAAGAGCATGAATTTGAACTGCATTAGCCAAGCTGCACCAGTGTGTACAGGCAGAGGGCTGCTGCTTCACTCAAAAGCATACACTGCACCTCAGGCCAGGAGAGGAGAGATTGCAAAGTGATTGGGAAGCCCTAAATTTGCAGTCACATATGTAGAATCCCTGTATGGAGCTCTGGTCTGTTGATAGGTGGGAAAGGGCAAGTGGAGCAGCGTCTGCTGGGGAGACTCATGTGCTGGTTGTGAGATGAGATGCCTACGAGGAGGCTGGACAGCTCTGTAGATGTGGCAGGGCACCCTGTGAAGGTGGGACAATGAGGCAAACACTGTTTTAAAGTGTGGTTCAACCAACCCAGCTCCAAAAATCTCCATGCACTTTGTAACACAATCCCCATAACTATCTATGATTGAGTGAGGTGATTTCCCCCAGCTCACAGGTCAAATTGCAGCAGCAGACTGGGATCAGGGCAGCAGATTTAAAGCTCTCAGCTCTCATTGCTGATCAAACTCTTGCTTCCACACTTCAGCACAGTACAGCCTCCATTAGGAAAAAACACTTTAAACAAACAGATGAAGAGCACATAATATTTTTATTCCTCAAAATCTGGAATACTATATGCCATTAACACAGAGTCATTGAAATTGCTCCAAAATGAGATATTATAGTGTCTTGTGCCAATGCCTTAGAAGTCTTTGTGTGAAGGTTTCAACAACAGAAACCAAAGCAAAACTCCAAACCTGAAATTTCAAGTCTAGTCATCACATTTCAGCCCTAATACATGGGAAATAGCAAAGTATTATGAGCCATCATGTCCACACAAAGAGGCAGATGAAAGTTTAATGTCAACAAAGATCAGACAGCAAATAGGCTACACATTTAACTGGAGGTAATTAACCACAGGAACAGATGGTAAAGGGATGTGGTAAATTAATTGCCTAGAGTCTTTAAATCAAGATTGGATGTCCTTCCTTCTAAAAGGGATGACACAGTTCAGCTATAAATTATTGGACTTGACAGTGGTATAGTTAGGTGAAATGCTCTGGACTGTGTTATATTCAGGAGGGCAGAGTTGACGAGCATAATGATCCATCCTTTCAGTCCTTGCTATCCATGAATCCATTAATTAGCTTGAGAAGTTCTGTATTTTAACAAAGCAGTTAGACTGTTGTATTCACAGTGCACAGCTTTGGAAGTTTCTAAATGCTCTTTCACTCTTATGTACCATTAGGAGCTTGTAGTGAGGTGGGTTTTGGCTTCTTCTCTCAAGTAAATAATGATAGAACTAGTGGAAATAGCCTGAAGTTGTATCAAAGGAAATTTAGACTAGATATCAGGAAGAATTTCGTTACTGAAAGAGTAGTTAGATGCTGGAAAAGGCTGCCCAAGGAAGTGGTGGAGTGGTTTTTGGGGGTTGATGTTTGGACACGGTGATCTTGGAGGTCTTTTTCAACCATGACAGTTCTGTGATTCTGTTGTAAAGCATCTGAATTAAACTTGTTAATATTGTTAAAAGCATAGAAGTGTAAAATATGAACATGCCTTAACACATTGATTCCCATATCTCACTATAAAAAAAAATGGTCATCAGGCAAACATTAATTGTGTATTCCCCCACATTTTCGTTGCCCCTGCTCTTGAGCAAGTAAATGGTAGAACATTTTCTTCTCCATCTCTTTCTTTCCCTCTCTTGAGCAATGCAAGGGAAGTGGCATGTCCTGGGGTAAATAGGGGCTTATCAGACTTAAAGAGTTCTGTGACAGAGAACTGACATCACACACGACTTTGGTAAAATGGTGATTTGATGCTCCCTAGTCTGCTTATTTCCATTAAAAAGTACCAGACTACCACATGATAGTTCTTATTTGTCTCTTGAAAGTGTTGGGTCAGTAAGTATGCTTTCAGCTGGAGTACCTTCTAGGTGAGACGGGTGGGCTGGGATTTAGGTGCCTGAATACAGGCATCCAGTGCTTTTTCAGATCTGTACAATGTCCTGCCTGGACTTCAGCTGCTGCTGTGAAGGATGTGGGTTTCTAGACCTGTAGTCTTGTGGAGTAGTAGCTGGAAACTAGATAGAATAGTGAAGGCCACGTGTACTGGCAATGGGTACCTGCATTAATGCACTGAATCACTCCTGAAATGTTTTTCTTTATTAAAATCCCAGGGAGCTCTTGGTGAGTCCTAAAATCTGACCTAGCCAGGCTGGAATTTGGAATATTACTTTCTGCCTTGCAAACTTCACCTCCACAGTTTTGTTTGCTTACAACGGCCTTTAATTCCTGTCCGGAACTACCAGGTTGTGGTGCTAAAGCCTTCCATGCAGTTGCTGAATTTCAGAATGCACTCATGTGATGAAGCTTCTTGATAGATACATTGTTTTGTAAAATGCTTTGGGGTCATTCCTTAATATATCTTCAATGTTTAAGATCCCAAAGCACTCTTTGTGAGTTATATGTAGAAAATGCAGTGTTCTCTGTGCTTGTTACAGGACAACACTCTCAAGACATGATTAATGATGTTGGAGGTCTCTGGTTTCTAACATTCAACTTTTCACCAAAGAGATGTTTAGAGAGTCTGCTGAGTCCTTTGTGAATCCTGAGCTATAAAAACACCCTAAAGTTATAGTTTTCTTCTTAGAAACCTTGATCCTAGTGAATTTCCATTGAAATTCCATGCACATGTTAACATCTTTTGTGTTTATGAGAAACAGTCTTGCATGTCTACAAGACAGTTTTTAGTCAAGCACCAGGGAAATAACATTTTTAATATCTAGCCCTCTAATGCTGCTTAAATTAAATCAGTTTTTCTCTCCTCTTTTCTCTTAGTTCTGATTGACCTTCTGTGCTCATTTGAATTACATTATTTTTCTATTCTCAGAGTTTATAGTCCCTTGTTTATACAACCATAAAACTTCAGCTCTTCTCATATATAACCAAGATTAAAGCTATATCTATCTGGCAGCAAAATGAAATTTTTGCCCACTCTTGAATTGTAGATATATTTCTTCATTCTGACAAGAGATGGGAATAGCTTACCCCACAGAAGTAAAAGGGTTTTAGGACTGGAGATAGCAGGGCTAATAAACAGAGCTTTAAACTAGGTATGAAGGGGGGCAGGGGTGAAACTGGGGTCACTGGAGAGGAGCCTGGATGCAGCATGCCGGGCAGTACTTGTGGGAGAAGGCTGTGCAAAGCAAGGTCTCACAGTCCTGTGTCCTGGTGAAGGAGGAGAATGGCACTCCATATGGCAGGGGGAATACAAGAGTTGGTGAGAGGCTGTGGGCTATGGGAATATCTGAGTATAATCAGGAGGTTATTAGGGCTTCTCCAACCCAAAAGGTGGCCCAGCTGAGGTGCATCTACACCAATGCATGCAGTGTGGGCAATGTGCAACAGAATGAGCTGGAAGCCACTGTGCACCAGGACAGCTATGAGGTGGTTACAGCACAGAAATGTCATGGAATGACATACACAGCTGGAATGCTGCATTTAATCAATATAAGCTCTTCAGAAGGGGTAGGCAAGGAAGGAGAGGTGTGCCCAGGTGGCCAAGAAGGCCAACTCCATCCTGGCCTGCATCAGGAACAGCGTGACCAGCAGGACCAGGGAGGTGATCCTGTCCCTATACTCTGCCTCTTTGAGGCTGCAACTTGAGCACTGTGTGCAGTTTTGGGCACCACATAATAAGAAGGACATAAAAGTGCTGGAGAGGGTGCAGAGAAGGGCAACCAAGGTGGTGAGGGGTCTGGAGAACAGGTCCTGTGAGGAGAGGCTGAGGGAACTGGGGATGTTCAGCTTGGAGATGAGGAGGCTGAGGGGAGACCTCATTCCTCTCTACAGCTACCTGAAAAGAGGTTGTAGTAAGACAGCTGTTGGCCTCTTCTCCCAGGTGACCAGTGATAGGACAAGAGGAAATAGGGTCAAGCTCCACCAGGGTTGGTTCAGATTAGATACTAGGAAAAATTTCTTCACAGAAAGAGTGGTGAAGCATTGGAACAGGCTGCCCAGGGAGGTGGTGGGGGCACCATCCCTGGAGGTGTTCAGAAGACAGGTAGATGAAGAGGATGTGTGGATGATTTGGTGGTTGTGGGTTGTAGCGTGGACTGTTGGACTTGATGATTTTAGAGGTCTTTTCCAATTTTGATTCTATGGAACAATAAACCATGATTTTAACTTTTTTAGTCCCCACATAAATATGTAAACCAAAAAGAAACTAATATATTTTGCTGGCTACTGCACTTGAATACCTGAGAAACTCAGGGTTTATCTGTGAACAAATGTAGCTACTCATGCCTTCCATGTTACTACAAGTAATTCTGCTTCAATTGTGTTGCAGTTAAAACTTGTACAATGAAGGTCTCAGAAAGAAAGGCTGTTGAATTAGCTTCCCTCCACAGTATACCTCATAGCATCTACAATCTCTTGCTTAGGTATATATAATACAGATTTATAGAGAAACAATCTGATCTGTCCTGTACTACTTCAAACTCATTCATTTTCTGAATCCCACACACACTCCTACACATGCAGCTGTGTTCAGCTTTGTGGTGGATCCCACAAATCTGCCCAGGCAAATATATGGATATGTGGATTTACTTATTGCAGGTGATTCCTGGATGTGCTGTGATGGGTAATGTATTCAAGTACCCTGCCTGCCACTTAAAAGAATTGCTAACTAAAAATCAAATTATCTCTTCTGCCTACCTGATTTCAAGGCAATTGCTGGCTGGAGCACTATTTCAGGTCCTGTGAGGGGTGAAATCCAATCCACTGGCCCTTGCACAGGGTTTGTTGTGGGCTACATTTTGTTGATGATAGGTTTACAGCAAGGCACCTTGTAGCAGACCTGGGAGAGATATAACTCTGTAGGGCTTCAGGAGTGAAGCTTTGCCACCTTTGCTTGCAATTGTTTAAGCACTGCACCAGTACAGATTATAGTTTATAAATAAACAGGTCTGTGGCACCCATCCAGACTTCACATACATCTAAAACTGATGGCCTCATTTCTACATGGTCCTCTTTTGACAGCCTGCATCAGCAGCTCTCTGCATGGCAGGCTCTTTTCTCTGACTTCTGTTTCCTAGGGCTGCTTTTCACTGTCCCCTAGGTCTCTCCTTCCACACTGCACTTTTTCTCAAAAAAAAATTCTTCAGTAAGCTCTGCTCTGTCACTTGTTCCACTTTAAAGTGCTTTATGCAGCACTGGTTTCATACAGCACATGAACTGCCTTTTACATTCCCTGCTGCACCTGCGTTTCCTCTGCCCCCAGCACCCAGCCAGATGGGAAGCTGTATCCATCCCTCTCACACAAACAGCTTTCTACATGCACAGTCTGGTCTTGCTGTCAGATATTTCCACCACACTTTTAAGTTAGTTAGATGTTCAAGGTGTTTGGTAGACTCATGTTCTCTGTTTTCACCCACTCAGACACGTTTTTAAAATTCAGTACTCAAAACAAAGACTGATTGAGGCTCTTATCAATTTCATCTAATTTTGGGGTACAGAATCTTGGCTTGCTGAGTAAATTTAGATGCCCTGTCTACTAGAGAGAGTGCTTTCAGAACCTGAGCTTTCCTACAAATAAGAATAAATTATAGCTCTCTGGTTGCTAAAAAAGGGTAGTATAAATTTTATTCATATATTGTGTTTTCAACCCCAGATCTATAGAGGTATTATTTTGGAATGAGTCACATAATGTAGCAAGGGAAAAAAAAGTGAGGATTTGGAGACCAAAGCTTTTTGTATTTGAGCTGAAATTCCTTCTGCATTTAGTATGTTAGGGCTTCATCAGCTTTACAATGTAGTCTTAGCCCCAGCAGAAACTGGTTACTTTAGTGGCTCTCGTTGTAAAAAAAAAAAAAATTGTAGATCAGAGGGAAAAGCCCTCTTAAAGAAAAAAAAAAAAAAAAAAGAAAAAGAAAAAAAAAAAAAAAAGAGGATGGAAAACAGCAGTCCAAGAAGGGGAAGCCACTTTCCTTCTGAGTTGTCAATAGTGAGGTAACCAACTAATAAACAATAGAATTGCTACAGAGAGGCCAATTTTTGACCTTGTTGCAAACTTCCTATCAACCTGGCAGCAGATGTCTAGAATGTAGAGAGCCCTTGACTTATTCATCTAGGGACCATGATTTGATTAGCACTCACTTCAAAGAATTTGTCTCATTTTGTCCTTCATCAGTGAATTACTTCTCAGAACTGTATTTTGAAACCTCTTTCCCCGGTTTGCAGTAGCTGGAAAGCAGTGTATTTTCTCTAGGAAATTCCGGTTGTTCCCTGAATGAAATTAAAATTCAGCTGCCAGATCTGGATTACAGCAGTGTTGTCCATTAAGCACTGTTTTTTCTGTCAGCCAAATTTTATTCCTAGCTTTGCCATGAGTCATTGCCATGGGATAATCATAGTTCACCTGTATATTTCAGGTTAAATTCCGACTCTAGAAATCAGGAGCTGGGAATATCTTATTAAGATGCCTAGACCAAACTTAGAATAGGAGGTGTGAGGCCTTGTTGAAGATCTCTATTTACTATTGTCATGGAAGCAAATGTTGTTCAACAGCACTGGGGGTGTTTGTCCTGTAGCTGGGAATAGGGATAATGTAAATACCATGTGTTACAATCCACCCTGTGGTCAATGTAACTTAATATTCAGATTCCACAAGAACAAAGTCCAACCCAAAGGGTGGGGTGCAACTAAAAAGTTTTGTTTGGTGGGCAGCAATATGAAATGACCTGGTAAAGATGTGGCAAGTCTGAAAGAGAGAAAGAAAGAGGGAGAGAGAGATAAGAGCATCAACACCTGAGGATCCCATGACATCTCGATGATCCTTCTTCCTGGGGTGGCGGACCAGCCCTAGGCAGGCCAGCAGTCTGGTCCTAGGTGGCTGAAGAATGTACACAGAGGTGTTCCTTATATAGCCCTGGAGTTTCCCACCTCTCCCGTGGCAGATTCGTACCGGGAATATTTTTCTTGCCCCATTGTAAGCACACCAGAGCTGTTGTCTGGACTGGCCCTTTTCCAGCCAAGTTGGCCAGGGGCATCAGCTCACTGCTGCCTTTAGCTGGGTGAGACCCTTCACCTGACTTTGTCACTGTGCTTATCAGGAGCCTATGTACAACATTGCACTTGCCAACTGTTGTTTGAGACAAAGACCATTCTGCTGAATGGAACCTCACACCGTGCTATCGTTTTGTTGCCAATGTGACAGGGAAGAATAATATGTATGAAACCTATAAATGTAAAGAGTTAAATGTGAAATATGTCCCAGTAACTTTAGCCAGTTGATTAGTTACACTAATGCAGACCTTTTACATGTCTTGTGGTGAGCTGGTATTAACCAGCTTCAAAATTAAGACATTTGCATTTAGACAACTTACGCTGCTATTAAGAGTGTAATTCACTAAAAGTTGGTAGCAGGAGTGTCAGCTCAGTGCCTATAGTATATACATTCATACTAAGATGTATTAACCCAGCTGGGAGCACAGAATAAAGCTATAAACTGAGTTAAGGACTGGGCTTACAACTGTGGTATTTATGGGTATTCAGTACCCACCCAAGAGATATTATTCTGTTTGGGGGTGGTGTCTTTTCATGTTGTGCATGCACAGGAAGGGAGAAAGCAAGGACTGTATGAAATCTGAATCTAGGTTGTGCCTTCATTTCAAACTACTACATTGAAGTGGTACTTTTGCAGGAGAGCAATTTGAAATGCACATTTTTGTCTCTGATCTTGTATTGTTCAGTGCAACACTGGAGCATTGTGTGTGGAGTAAACAGGGTATTTAAATTTCTCTTGAATTATTCTCTTGCTGCTGGGTGGAGATCCTTGTGTATGAGTTTGTGGTATTTTGCAAGAGTTTGGAAAAAACAAATCCAAAATGTAACCCAAATCCAACTATGGTTTTACCCCTTGACTTCTGGGTAATTGGGGCCTTGGTATATTTACCCTCTTTGTAATATTCCAGGATGCAATTCCCTCTGGGATTTCCCTAATCTGTGTATCAGTGGCAATCCTATAATCCCATGTAATTGTATTAGTCTCAATAGCAGATTAGTTCCAAGTGCCCCTACAGAGAAGGAACTGCCAGCTCTGCTATAGTTTCCCACTTAATGTGATTCCAGACAGCAAAGAGGAAAAGCAGCTGAGAGCCCTCTGTCTCACATTACAGCCCACAGTTTCTAAACCAATTAAGAAAAAGGATTTGCACTCTGCTGGATTAGGGGCTCTGTTTATATTATCCCATATTTCTTTTTACAATACCTTTCATTCTCTATCTAAACTTTCAATCAACTACCCTTTTCTCTACATTTTGGAACACCCATCATTGTCCTTAGCTATCCATTTACCAATCCATCTCACACGGAGCATTTCAGCCACCTGCCTGGTTAACTTCACCAGCCTTCTTTATTACACATTTGTCTGGAGCATACATAGGATACGAAGCACACTGAGTAATGCTGCTATTAAAAGCCAAGCATGATTTCTGATCAGTTTCAAGATGACCTCACTAATGTGTTTGGGCAAATCTCTGTTCTGCTAGCCAAAACATTCTGCCACCATCCTTACCAGAGTCAGACAATGCTGTTATGTGAACAGCAAGATGGTCAGTAATTATTAAGCAGGAAAAGTATACCTATAAATTACTGCACAGAGGGGAGAGGTAAAATGAGACTCTGATAGCCATGTTATATACAGACTCATGTATACCATGTTAGTAAGATGAAATAACATCTTACCAATTTGGTCCTTGATCTGGTCAACTAACTAGCAGATCAGGGATAGGATCTGCCATGGTCTCACAGAGGTGTCTCTTTTGTTATGACAAGAGGTAATGATTGCTGGAGGATGTGGGCTAAAATACCACTTCAATTGAGAACAGGCATCAGCCATCATGTGGCTGGGATCTGGTCACCGCTGTGATTTGTGCTTTTAAAAATACACACACAAAGTCATGCATTAGCTACCAACAGTAATTGTTTGCTTTTGTTTCTTAAAAGTAAATAAATCAAACACAATTAGCACAGTCAATATTGCCTAAAATGCCTCTGTTATCATAGTGTAGACTAAATCACCTTGCATTCCCTTAAATTCCTAATTCAGCATAAATTTGCACTAAGGAACATTAACACGTTTTGTGTTTTTTTGCACTTTCCTTGATGGAAGTTGCCCAGTGAATAGGTTTCTTTATGGTTTTTTCTTCTGACAAAATTAATTCGGGGCTGTCTTTTCTCTGAATGGAGATTATTTTCCTATTGAATACCATTTCTCAAAAATATTTTTTTCAATCGGCTCAATATTTAAATAGTTTTAAATTTTAAATCTCACTTTACAAATCCACTTAGATTTTTAAATTACAGTAATATTTCACCTGGTTTCATTTTTAAGGCAATGCAATATGTATAATTTATTCCATGAATCTTAGATAAGGTTGATATTCTGCTACAGTGCAATTTGCTGCCTTGCAATGAAGCTTTTCAGCTGAGGTGAGTTCTTCCACTTCAGGCTGCAGCTTTATTACAAATGACTTGAAAAGAAATAAGAATAAAAAATGAGAAATTAAGTGTTCCAGTAGCTGGAGCTAATGGCTCTTTTAGCACTTGTGCTTGTTCACTGAGTGCTGGTGATACTGCTCCACCTCACAGTTTCCTTGGGCCAAGGAGACTTTCATTAAAGTTGAGCTCTCTTCATTACAATTCATCGAGTTGCTTTCATACACCTTTGAGCCAGATATGTTCAGGGAAAAGGGTAGACAATACTGAGACTGTGGAAGGACTGATGACAGCCAAAAGATGAAATCAAACAGACAAAAGTTTTCAAAAGTAACGATTAGTTATCAATACTTTCACAGCTATAACCTAAATTTAATGCATTCAAAGAAGGTCCTTTTTTTCTGGTTTATATTCCTTTCTCTAAAGCCACCAATGAAAGCTAGAAAAAAGACAACAGTGCTTGAGTTCCTAATAAGCCCATAAGCTGAGTGTATGCAGTAACCCCAGGCTTAGATGCTGTAAGAATTCCTGTTCCAGCTCTACTCTGCTTGCAACACTGACCCTGGGCCCAGGGTACCAGTAGAGGGTTTGCCAAAATTCGCCAGTATCTTAGTAACAAGTGCTCACAGCTCCCTTTGATAAGAAGTCAGCAAGGAAAATTAATCAAGCTGGGCACCTAAAAATGGAGATCTCCCAATAACAAATTAATCCTGACCCTGGACCAGCTGGGTGCTGCTTGTATGACAGCAGTTGCTTTAGAAGCCAGATGGCAAAGAACCTTATACTGTTATATGATGATGGAAAAACATTCAGGATCCAGATGGAGCTGGATTACCAGTTTGACAGTCTTAATGCAGGCTGCTTGGCACCTCTTTTCCCACAGTGGCATAGTTATCTCCAATGCTTAGAAAGATTTTTGCAGCAGTATGCTCTATTGTGGCCTAAGGATGTAAGAAGGTGTTAGCATTAAGGTGGACAGTTGCCAACACTCAGGTGGTCAAGCTTTGGTTCTGCCCTGTCCTCGCAGAGCTGTTGCAATATGCATGGGTGCTAGCTACATTTTTGTTGGGAAACAACAGTTATAGTTATATTCTGTATATTATATGTAACCATATTCTTTTGGTTATTGGCTGAGAGCTCCCTCTACACAGTATTTCCAAGAGACTCACCTCTTATCCATATCCTCTTAAGCAAAACCAGGTTTCATACTGATGGCTATGGAATTCAACATGTTTTTTTCTGTTGTAATTGCGTGTCTAATTCACATAATGTATACTGAAATGAAATTCTGCTTTGTGAAACCATGTGCTGTAGGAAACCCACATTCTTGGGTAAATGATTAACCACAAAACTGTCAGTCAGCATCCTGTGGATTGAGATAACAGTAGCCCAGCCCTGCTTGTGTGACTCTTGAAGCTTCTTTTCTGACACTAAACAACATGACATTGATTTGGGCTCATCTAAGCTCTGTCCAGGCCTTTTGCATGTAAATAGACAGCAAACTCAAGGAGCTAAGGGTGTTGTAAATGGAAATTGGCTGACACCACCTAGACTTGACACCAAACCATGTGTCAGAGGAAGGATTAACAAAAGGAAATTCCCTCCCCTCCAGGAAATCTGATGTTTATTACAATGAGTTTTATAGATATGTATTTATTAGTACAATGTAAGTTATGTCTGTTGCCACTCATGTTCTACACAACTTTGAGAACTATCTCTCGTGCATCCAGCACTGAGATAAAGAATGCCTGCCTTCTAAAACTTAAGTGTTAAGGGTTCGTTCAGTGACTGAACTTCATGGCATCAATCCTGCTCTCATTGCAAATACCATAAGACAAACCACTATTTAATTATCTTTTTATATAAGGAATGCAGAGGAGGCCTTCCCCTAGTGCTGATCTTTTTCAGAGCACCTGTGGCTTCAGCTCCTTTCCTAAGAAATCGTTAGATCCTGTTGGCAAAGCAAGAGATTAAATGTACCTGAAAGGGTTTTGGACAAGGTAGAGTTCTTTGCTGTGAAATTAGTCTATTCCAGAGATAAGATCAATACTGAATTAAGCAAATGAACATGAAGTGCAAACTCAAAACTTATTTTCTAGTACCCACAGTGTTTAACAGTCAGTCCTGAAAAATACACTCATCTCATCTTCT
The DNA here is from genome assembly GCF_036169615.1 of Heliangelus exortis. Taxonomy (NCBI): domain Eukaryota; kingdom Metazoa; phylum Chordata; class Aves; order Apodiformes; family Trochilidae; genus Heliangelus; species Heliangelus exortis. Next base: position 19,032,283 of record NC_092427.1, on the reverse strand, counting down.
GTGTTGAGTAGTTGCCAATACACTGATACCTACTTCATAACGTTCCTCCTTGCATTTACTGTGTCTTCTCCTGACTGCAAAGTTTTTCCAGACAGTATTGAATTTTTTTTACATATATAAATGAAATTTTATATCTTAGATCTGATAGTTACCATAAAATCTGTAGGCAAGAAAGAACAGGCAATCATAAAAGCAAGTTTTTGGGTTTATTTTTACCTTGTGATGAAGTTACAGCATCCCTTTATAATTAATCTTTTATAGGTTGTAATGTGCACAGATTGTGTGGCATATGAACAACATTTCTGTTGTTACCACATAGTTACCACATAGCAGCAATCTAATAGCCACCACTAAAAACACTTTAGCAGTAAGTAATTTCCTGTTAATGTTGTAAATGCCACAAACTTCTACCTTATGTAATAAGTCCTGCCCACATTGTCAAGTAGTTTGGGGAAATAGATTGTATTTGGGGAGAAAGGAATGTAAAATACAAAGAGCTCCAGGAGATTCAGATCTGAAGATGCACAGGATATCTTAATGTGTGTTTTTAGGTGTATTTTCCATTTCAGTTATCCTAAAAATACTGCATTTCAGTTTGCTAGTGTGCTAGTAAATGGCTGTTGTCTTGCTGTTTGCTGCTCTGCTTTAAGAGCAGAGTCTTGTACTATAACTCTGTGCTTGAATGTTTTATGGAAATTCCATAGAGTTCTCAGCCCTTTTTTCAGCTGGTTGCTTGAACAGTTCCTTCAGAAAGATGGTGGGAATTTTCACAAATTTCCTTGTGAAAATGATACATCTACATACACATGGAGACATATGTCATGCTTGGGCATTTGTTTTTAATTATTTTTAATCTAGCTATAAAGCAGCGAGCGTGAATGTTTGCAGACCACTAGAAGAGATTCTGGATGGAAGTGGAATTGCAAACAAACTGAAAGTAAACAATATTTTCAAGCACATATGGTTCCCCCTTTTTCCTTCAGTTTTCAATCAAGGAAAACAAACATATTAGATACTTGACTCTGCTCTGTCCAGAAATACTTCTTAGAGTGGTAGGTAGATAGAAGTCTACCATTCAACTGTGTGGTTAAAATGCTGGATGAAGAGGCTGTGGAGATCTTCCTTTTGCCAGTAGCTCAAGGTTCTGGGCATGGCTCATTGGGAGAGGGGAAAAGAATGGTATAGAGCCCATTGCTTTCTCCTCCATGGGTGAATAGCAACAATCTATGTGTGAGAAGTCTTACTGTAAGATTGTGGGGTCTGCTTTTTTCATTACTCTATAAAAAACTCCCAGAGAATCTAGAGTCCTTCACCATCATAATGTCTGCTTGTATATATAAATAAGAAACAGACAACTCCTTTCTACTAACTGTAGCTCCCAGATTGCAGATACATTTTTCATACTTGCTTTCTTTCCCAAACACTTTTTCTTCCAGAAATTAAAAGCATATGAATTCAGAAGTATCTCAGAGAAGGAGCCAAAAATCAGGTCATAGGGGCACTCAGATGATGGAGGCTTCATTACCACTATTTGAGTAGGATGTAAAAACCTCTGAGTGGCTTTGCATTCTCTGACTTCAAACAATGCTGTTAAAACGTAGCAAAATCAGTTATGATTCCTGAGCAAAGGATTGAGTCTGCTGCCTCTGCTTTAACCCATCTCTTCAAAGTTCTGGAGTCTTTGGGGTGTGGTATCTTATTTTACTTGTTACTTTACAACAAGAATAAAGGGTTTATGTCGTTGGAGTTAAATATTGCTTAAGAACTGTAAAGTTCCTCCTCTGAAAGGAGTTTCTTTAACTTCTCATCTGTGTGGAGGACACATGGAAAGGGTTACCATGAGAAACAGTCTTTCCCAGCTGCTGCCTGTCTTAAATTACTCTTGCAGCAGAAGCCACAGTTACTTACTTGTGCCAAACATTGTTTTTTGGCATATTTCAGCCTGCTCAGCTCCTTTCAGGAATTCCCACAAGGGTGGAAGGGATTTCCAGCTTGTTGAAGCCTCTCTTAGCCAATTTGAGATGGCTCTGGCAGTTTCTGCTGCTTAAGACTGGAAAACAGAATCTTCCAAAGTCAATGGCCATATTAAGTAGGACTTGTCTGAGCCTGTGTAAACAGTTGTCTTCACACTTGGAGTAACTCTCTTCTTTTCCAAAATGAGGGATACCTCCCTTTTGCACCAGATGTCTGTGTGCCTTAAACAATGTGTAGTCATTGTTCTTTCGTCTTTTATTTATGGTTGCTATAATTTTTTTTACAAATTTTCAGTATTTTTCTTAACTCCAGCTTTTTCATTTTTCGCAAGCTCACTAAGCAAGTAGAACAAGAAGAAAAAAAAATAATATTCAAGCCCAGCTCCTTCTCACTGTCTAACAGCTTTGCAATCAAAATGTGTTTTAATTATATTCTATTCCTGCACAAAAGGCTTTGTCACTCTCAGTTAATAAGGCTGGATGGCTTCCCACCCCACAGGGTGCTCAACCTGCCTTGTGGCTTCTGCTCTCAGGCAGCCATGTGCTGGACAGAGCTGGGAGGGCAGCAGCAAGAGGGGCTCTGGGGATGATGGTTACCAGATCTCAGCACCTTAGGTTTCACTTGCTCTCTTGAAAACAACCAGAACCCCTTTAACAGCACTCATTAAGGTTTTTTAAAAGAGCAGACTCCTGCTCCAAACAATTCTTGGTGTCGTGCCTTGGCTGTGTTGGCTACAAGGACGTTTACAGCTCCCTTTGATCTGCTGGTGCGTGGCCTGGCCCGTGGGACAGCACCAGCACGCAGCTGGCTGCACAGACAGGCAACTCTCTCCTCCGTGATTCCAGTAATGTTGGACCAAAATCTGAACAGAACTGGGCGAGTTCCCTCCAGTTTTTAGGACTCTGGCTGTAGACAGGCTGTGCTCTGACTGTTTGCTGCAAGCCAAGCAGAGCCCAGAGGAGGCCGAGTGGAAGAACAGGCACAGCCATCTGTTGCCCATGGCAACTGTAATCCAACGCTTCTGCTAATTTGAAGTCCCCTGCAAAGCCATGGCTTTCTCTGCTGATGGCTTCTGCTTTTCCTGAGAGAAACCTGGGGGGATGGGGATGTCTCTCCTTGTGGGCTGGAGAGAGATAGGGATGAGGGAATGGGCCCTTCTGGCAGCAATGCTGCCCCAGCCCTCATGCAGCCAGAAGTAGTAGGAACAGCAAATCCAGATCCATGGGATTTTTCTGTCTGGCTTTATTATCTGAGCTGCCTAGGACCATCTTAGTCCTGTCTGTCTGTCCTTGGGTAGGGAGGGTTTAATCTCATCTGTATTATGGGGAAGCCTTAAGATGGCTCTCAGCTCAGCTGTTTGATGAGCTGGGCTTCCTTCTAGTCCAGGCAAGCTGAAGTGTCTGCCTAGTCTCTCACTTTCCCTCTTAATCCTGAAAGGAATCAGGAGGAAATTACCCTTAGAGCATACACGTCAGGAATTACTACAGGAAATTCTTTTGGCTGGAATTCAGAAGGCCAGGCTAGATACTCAGGGCAAATCTCTTAGAAATCTATGAAACATCATGATGTAGATGCTGGAAATGGGTTAAAGTTAAATCCTAGATAAGTCTATTCCTTATTTATTTTATTATTATTATTTTTTGCTAAGTAAACCCTTTTTTGATTATAGTAAATGCCTTCTTAAGAGATCAAAAGAATTTTTTTCAAGGACACTGCTTACTCACAAAATTCATTATGGTAATGCTCCATCAGACTTTGCCAAGCTGCTTTCTCTTTGATCTGCTGCTGTGGCCTTTTGTCTGTTTCTACAGTTAATCTACATTTTGTTAGTGTGAGGGTTTTTTCAGCTTTCATTCAGTATGTTAGTAACCCCACAGAGTTACATAATCTACGTTTGAAGTTGATTTCCAGTTAAGATTTTTAAAAACCCTCCATTATGAAAAAATAAGGAGCTCTTGTTTAATTATTTGTATGGATGTGATGACTTCAAAAAGGGTAGAAGGAGAATCTAGGAAACTACAGACCAGTCAGCCTCACCTCTATCCCTGCAAAGGTGATGGATCAGCTCATTCTGGAGATCATTTCTAAGCACGTGGAAGAAAAGTTTATCAGGAGTAGTCAGCACGGGTTCATCACGGAGAAGTTGTGTTTTTGTAATCTGATAGCCTTGTATGATGGTGTGACTGAATGGGCAGCTGCAGGGAGAGCAGTGGATGTTGTCTGCCTTTACTTGAGCAAGGCTTTTGACACTGTCTCCCATAGCAACCTCCTGGATAAGCTCAGGAAGTGGGGACTAAAAGGGTGGATGGTGAGAAGGATTGAGAACTGGCTCAACAATAGAGTTCAGAGGGTTGTGATCAATGGTACAGAGTCCAGGTGGAGACCTGTGACTGGTGGTGTTCCCCAGGGGTCAGTACTGGCTCTGTCTTATTCAACATCTTCATCAGCCACCTGGATGAGGGGACAGAGTGCATCCTCAGCAAGTTTGCTGATGATCTGAAACTGAGGGGCTTGTCTGATACATCAGAGGGCTGTGTGACCATTCAGAGAGACCTGGAGAGACTGGAGAGCTGTGTAAAGAGGAACCTAATGAGGTTCAACAGGATTAAGTGTAGAGTCCTGCACCTGGAAAGGAGTAACACAGAGCACCTGTACAGATTCGGGGTTGACCTGCTGGAAAGCAGCTCCAAGGAGAAGGACCTTGGAGTACTGGTGGACAATAAGTTATCCATGGGACACCAGTGTGCCCTTGTGGCCAATGCTGTCCTGGAGTGCAGTAAGAAGAGTGTGTCCAGCAGGCTGAGGGAGGTTTTCCTCACCTTCTACTCTGCCCTAATGAGACCCCACTGGGAGTGTTGTGTCCAGCTCTGGGCTCCCCAGGTCAAGAAGGACACAGATATAGTCCAGAGAGTCCAACAGAGGTCTATGCGGATGATCAGGGGACTGGAACATCTGTCCTGTGAGGACAGGCTGAGAGACCTGGGGCTGTCTAGAGAAGGGAAGAGAGAAGAGAAAGAAAGAAAGAAAGACAGGAACAGGAGAAGGGAAGGGAAGAAAAGAAAGAAGGGGAGGGAAAAGGAAGACTTATTAATGTTTACACATATATGAAGGGTGCGTGTCAAGAAGATGGTGCTCGTCTATTTTCAGTGGTGCCCTGTGGTAGGATGAGGGGCAATGGACACAAACTGGAACACAGGAAGTTCCACCTCTGCATGAGGAAAAAAAACCATTTTTACTATAAGAGTGTCGGAGCACTGGAACAGGCTGCCCAGAGAGGTTGTGGTGTCTCATTCTCCAGAGACTTTCAAGACCTGTTTGGATTAATTTCTGTGTTACCTGCTCTTAGTAATCTTGCTTTGGCAGGGGGATTGAGCTTAATGATCTCCAGAGGTCCCTTCCAACCTCTATGATCCTATGACTACATTTTCTTTAATCTTGTAGTGTAATATAGTAAACACTGTTTCCTGTGATACGCTATTCTTATAGTTGAGTTGGGATTTATATCTATATTTGAATGGCTGTGGCTTAGTTTGATAAGGAGTATTGTTGTAATTTGTTCTTGTCAAACACTTTGGGTCATGTTAAATGATACATTCCATATGAGTCAAATTTGACAAAAGCCTTTTTCTTCAATGTCTTCAAATTACAGCTTTTCATTGTCAGATCACTTTCATTCTAATTTTTTTGAAGTGGGAGTTAGTACTTATGAATGGCAACGAGACTGGCAGTCATAAGTACTCCTGCTCAGTATGAGAAGAGGACATTGATAGAATAGACATTATTCAGTAGACAGCTTGAAATATGATACACTGAGAAAAGTCAATAAGATCCTGTAATTCCTGGCCATGAACTATACCCAAAGAACATCTTAGGTCACAGAGCTGTGAGAAGAGTATTATAGCTTTAAAGAAAGAAACAACTCTGAGTAAACTGATAAGATAAAATTGTAAAGAAGTGCAAGTGACAGCCTGCATGGATAGAACTACCCCACAGTGTGATTAAGGGTGGGCAAACAGGTTTGCACTAACAGCTTTTTCATCCCTAAATAGTGCGCAGATGCTGCTAAGAGAGATGTTCAAGATCTAAGTCAATGGAGCAGTAATAACTGGGAACTGCAACCAAACATACATGAACTATTTGGATATGGCAGAAGGACAGAGTTTTAGAGGCAGCAGTTTCCCAGGTTGTGAAGCAGTTTTTCCTCCTAGTTCATCCAGGACAAGGAGAGACTCTAATTAGCAGGAAAGTTCTAATGGGAGTTTATATAACAAGGAGCATGTAAGGCTTTAAGTAGAAATCACAGATTAACTTGAAGTTGAGTGTTCACAAGGATACCAACAACATAATAGTTGGTTTTTCACTTTAAGATTGGGATTTAAGAAGTAGACAACACCAATCAGGAGAAAAACTCTCACTGAAGGCAGGGTCTGCCTGCTGAAGGCAAGGTCTGGCTGAAGAGTCCATGTGACAGCAGATGAAGGTTTGTTGGCAATGAGAGCAGAACACATATATTTTTACCTTTTTTTCTCACTCCAGTTCCTGCCCAGGATGATGAACAGGGAGTTCTGCACTGAAGCATTAATTTATACAGTGTCAATAATTTTTTTTTCCATCCTGTTTTCCTCATTCATCATTAATAGTCTTTTTTTTTTTTTTTTTAACCAGATGTTTTCCACTGAGATTGTCTCAAGGACACCTAGGTTGGTTGTTTTTATTTTGGTTTGGGTTTTTTCTTTTTCCAGGGTCATTACAGCTAATTTAGGACCCAGCTGTCCTGTTAAGCCTGCCAAGGTCCTATTATGAAACAAAATGCGTGTGAGGTTCAAATCCTTTATTCCAATTTCAAGCTAACTCATTTGAAAACAGTGTTAATGTTGGCTGACTGGAGTACAGTCATAGTCTGACTTTCCCATTTAAGATTGTGTAAGGGGAATCACTCCAATTTAAGCACGTTCAGAAGTCCTACGAGTTCTTTGACTACAGGAAGAGATCTAGATGCAAAGTTCCAATGAAAAAAACATGGGAGAACTCAGTATCCCACCAGGATGAGCTCATATTTTGGAATTATTTCAGTACTCATTTTGTTGGTCTTGGAGACATATGTATCTTTAGAAGTTTATGGAGGATTTGAGCTGCAAAGGGCTTGCAGTAGTGCTAGTTTGATTCTTTGTAGTAAAGCACACGAATTTCATAGAATCATAGAATGGTTTGGGTTGGAAGGGACCTTAAGGATCATCTAGTTCCAACCACCCTTCATAGTCAGGGACACCTCCCTCTATGTCAGATTTTTCATGAAGCCTCTCCCTCTCTTTCCTTATTTTTTCTTTCTGAACTTTCAGCTGAGTTTTGTGCCAGAGGGGCTCATATCTGGGCTACACAATAGAGTTTTACCACAATCATGCTCTTTGGAGACATTGTCCTTGACAGCATTAGCTTGTAGCATTTTTCAGCCACAACTATACTGGTGATTGTGCCTTATTTTACAAGTACAATCTATAGCAGGGTCATTTCTTGTTGTAACATAAAATGTGTAGTATACAGTGAAAGTTCAACCAAAGATATAACTTTATAGGAAGACGTAGACCATGCTATCTCAAGCCTGGTAAGATAATGTATTTTTTAAAGATCTATAATGTTGAGGGGAGGAGCAACGAGATGGAATTAAATGTGCTTTGACTTGTATGACTTCTTCGGAAACACAACTTTCCAACTTTCTATACTTACATAACTGTCTCAGTCCTGGGAGTAAGTTCAATGATGTAGTTTTCACATTGTCCAGATTTCTGGAGTACATACCTCTCCAGTGCTATATACCTTATCTTGTTTTTTAAGACACTCTGTTCCTGTTTTCAGCAGGCCTGCTTATATGTGCAGGGTGTAAACAGGGATGCTGGAGAAGAAGAACAATGTGCAAGTCTTATAGCAGCATTAAAACAGATTTGGAAGAGTTTTGGGGGCAGGAAAACCGCAGGGGAAAATGCTGTGAGGACAGTGTTACTGCAGTGAGCATCTTCTGCCTAAGACAAGGGGTAAATATGTATTTCAGGCCTCAGCTCTGAAAAACACAAGTGTGTCCGGTGCCTCAAGTCACAAGATCTCCTGGAAAAAATACTGTATTACCAGGGTTTATCTGCAGTTGTCACTAATGGGGGTGACAGCATCCCCAGGTTTTCCTGTGTGGTGTGGTTGTTTTTTAAACTAGCAACAAGTTCAGTGCTTTAGGTCTTTAGAGGTGCTTAGCCACTAGGCTTAGTGTTTTAATGAGCTTTTAGATTGTCTGAAACTAGGCTTTCACATCTTCTTCTCTCTGCACTTGCACTGATGCATAAGTTGACTGCTGCTTCTTACCAGCTCTTCACAGAAGGTATTTTCCTGTGGTAATCATCTGGTGAAGATGCTTTTGTAGGTGCTGCCTGTCACATCTCAGTTGAAATGAAGAGGGTCAGTGAAAGCCACTGACTCAAGCTGTGTTAGCTCACCCAGATAGTTTTGACTGAGGCCACTCAAGGCGTGCTCATGTGAACAGATCATTTGATCTACCTGAGATGGGGAAAGCAGTATTGTTTTCCAGGGCACAATGGAAGTACAGGTGGGAACAGTAAACTGTGGCTTCCTTGGCTACCATTCCAAGAGGACTTTTTTGTTTTGGGACTTATCCTTCACACGCTTATGTAAGCCAAAAAAGAAATATTGGGGGAGGGCAAGAAGGGGTAAAATGAGGTGCTTTATTCTCACACAGACTGCAGATCTGCGTGGTAGAATCTCAGGGCTCATTCCCTGCTTGCCATGTGAAGCAGAAGCTGCAAGGCTGAGGTGCCTCATGCAAAGCCCTGGTTACAGAGTGCTGCACACATTTGTAGTGATACAGCTCTTTATTGTTTTTTAGGGACTGGAAAAATGAATAGCTTTAATATGCATGCCTGTCTCCATAACTGGGTACCAGCCATTTTTATTGTTACCAGTAAAATTAAACTGATGCAATAGCCATATGTGGTAGGTTTCCAGCTCTCTACTCTTGCTGTGGGAGGTAGTGGTTACCCATTCCTTAGAGCGTCCTGGTTTGGGCCAGGGTAGAGTGAAGTTTCTGTCTTGTAATTTTGCTTTTAGCTAAGTCTCTTGTAAGTAGCTGCACTTGCTGAATTAACAGCAAGTTTCTCACTCAGTGTCTGCTTCTAGGACTGGTAACACTCCATATTTAAGGTTACAGGAAGAGACTGGTATGCAGACCAAGGCCACTGCCCAGTTCTGAGGAACATCTTATGCTTCAGAAAGAGAAAGGGAGTGAAGGGTTCATACCTGCAATACTCCTTTAGGGAGGAGTGGACAAGACAAATGACCAAAATTGACCAGTCAGAGTATTCCATCCCATATGCATCATACTCGGTATAAATCTGAAGGAACACGGGGGTCAAGACCCTTTGCCCTTCTCCTTTCTTTGCCTTTGCCCTTCCCTTCAGCCCTTCTTCACCTGTTCCTGTTTGCTTTGGCATCCTGAGAGAATTCTGTCCATTTGTCTGCCTGTGGTCCTGATCCATGCCAGCCCATATCTGTGTGTTCCTGCCTCCAGCTCCCAGCTGCTGTTGACTCCAGGAGTCCAGCCTGGACTTTCCCAGGGCTGCCCTGCAGCCTTGGTGGTGACGTGAGAGTTACTGGGGGAAAAGTGGGAGGAACATGGTATCATTTTTCTGTATATTTATATATATATAATTATTTTTTCCTTTTTTATCATTACTGTTTCATTAAAGCTGTGTAGTTTAGTTTCCAACCCATAAGTCTTTCTCCCTTATTTTCCATTCTTTATCAGGGAGAGGGATTAATAGAGAGCATCTGTCACTTGGTTAATTGCTGGCCCAGCGTTAAACTGTGACAGAGAGAAAGAGGACTGGATACTTTCCAGGAGGGAAGGAAAACCCTCCTGTGACCACTGTGCAACTGTAGATGAACCTACCTGCTTTGGAAGGAAGAAATTTACTGTAAATGCAGCTAGGCAGAGATAGGAGAAATAAATCACAGATTATAAGGGGGGGCATCTCTTTTCATCTGCTCAGCAAATACAGTATTTCATCATTTATGTTGAACTATAAAAGGCATTTATGCTTCTCCCATGCATACTAAATAGGAACTGTCTGGCTCATGTGATTCTTAGAGTCAGAGAACTGCTAGTTCCCTGCTCTTGTAATTCTATTTCTTTCCAAGCAATAAAGTCTATTGGCAAATAAACCAAGAAGGATGTCTCCAGGAAGAAAGGAGGGACTGAAGCACTGATGTTGCCCCAAGTCACAACAGCACTTGGAAAAATGCAGTATTGTCAAGGTTTATCTGCAGTTGTCAGTAGTGGGGTGACAGCATACCCCTGTTTTCCTGTATGGTGGTTGTTTTCTAAACTAGCAACAAGTTCAGAAGATTAGACATCAAGGCAAGGTTTTCCCTTTTTTTTCTGGCAAGCTATTGCACACAGGTACTTAGAGAAAGGCAGCTGGGTTAATCTTGCTGGGGTGGGATTATAGTGTTCTCTCCAAAATACCCATAGAAAAGTCTTATGATGAAAACCTCATGGAAAGGCAGAAGTCCTGTTTTCCACTTAATCCAGACTTCAGAAAGTGTCTACAGACAAGACCATACCTGTTTTGTTCTGTCTCTGATTGCTTCATGTGCAGCAGCCTCAGAGAGAGGCTTGGTTTGCATGATTAAAGGCACTGAATATCTTGTATTAATTTGCTATGTGCAAGGCATTCAAGGCCTCTTGGTTTGTTGCCTCCTATGTTGGTTCGTATGAGAGTACTCTCAGTGCAGATCTGGGGCTGAGGCTGTGATCCATGCACACATACATTCCAGCAGAGATCCTGTGGTGCTCCTAAACAGTAAGGATATAATGGATCTTTGAATGGGACTCACCCATGCCTCAAATTTCATGCATACTTCAGTGAGTCAGGGAAGATGCCTGTCCAGAGAGGTACATGGGGCTCTAGATAGACATAAGCTCTGGTCTGGTAATGTAGTGACTCAGACACAGCAGGTGGGACTTGTCACGTCTGATGTTATAGTATGGGTGCTAAGAAGTTCTGCTCCTGATTTCAATCCTAGTCTGCCCAGGATTTTTTGGATACACAGGCAGCCACAGCCCTTTGATGGAACAGCGTGAGTTCCTGTAGATCTGCCCTAACTCAAGCAGCTGTTGGAAATTTCCATCTCAAAAACTCTCTTTCCAGAACCAATGGCCAGGAAAATTCTAGAGCTTTTGTATAAATAAAATGAGCCAAAATCAGGAGAAACACAAAGCAGGCTTTTGTTCATCTTCTGTTTGATACCAGCTCAGGCACTGTGGATGGTGAACTGAACCTAGAGCTGTAGTTATGCAGTAACATATGCATTTCTTGCCCTAGCTCCATCTCCCTGTCTCCTCTATTGCTTTCTGCCTGAGCAATGAACATGCTTTTACATGTGAAGAGCTGTGTTTCAACTTCAGAACTTGTCCCCAAAGCCTATCTCTGGTCATATTTGACCTTGATCTTTCATTCAGTGCTACTGAAAACCAGAATGGAAGAAGTGACAAGAGTGACAAGGGAGTGGAGAGGAAAAAGGGGTAGAGGTGTTGCCATCTATGTAAAGAAGTGGATAGAGAGTGAAGAGTTGTCCCTGAAGAATAGCCATGAGCAGGTTGAAAGTTTATGTGTGGGAATTAGGGATTGGGACAGCAAAGGGAGCCTTGTGGTTGGAGTTAACTACAGGCCATCTGATCAAGTGGAGGCCATCGATGAAGCCTTCTTACCCCTCCTCTCCTCATGGGTCTCCTGCTGATGGCCCACAAGATGGGGACCAGAGAGACGAAGTCCCCGCCACTGGAAGTGTAGACAACTTCCAAAGTTCATGACCATCTGAGGAACCTGAACATGGGACCTCATGAGAGGCATCCCAGAGTCCCGAAGGAACTGGCAGATGTAGTTGCCAAGCCACTCTGCATGATATTTAAAAAGTCATGGCTGTCAGGTGAGGTCCCTGGTGACTGGAAGAAAGGAAACATCACACCCATTAGTAGTAAGGAGGACCCTGGTAACTTCCAACCTGTCATCCTCAACTGGTGAGACAAGGCTCAGAGCAACCTGATCTAGTTGAGGGTGTCCCTGCTTTCTAGAGGGGGGTTGGACTAGATGACCTGTAGAGGTCCCTTATAACCCAAATTATTCTATGATTCTATGATAAGAAGGAAAAAAGGGTGTTTTCTTCCAGTATTAAGTGGTGCTCTGTATTTTAATGGCTTTTCAAGTGTCACTGTTGCTTGGTCCCATATGGACACTGTTTCCTGCTGTGAATGCCTCATGGCAACTTTCAGAGTGCTTTCAAGATAAATCTGTACCTTCAATTCAGAGCAGATCAATGCCCTTTCCTTTCTGCAGTGAAAATTGGGTTCTGTTACAGACATGAAAATCCCCTCAATGTACTACCAGCAGAGCCTGCTAGACAGCAGAAATCAGTACTACACAGGTATGGTAGCCAGGGTTTGGATAGAAATTATAAAAGAAAAGAAGTGAAAGGAATAGAGCTTAGACTACCTGAAAGTCTCTTTTCATCATTTTGTTGGTCTTATAAGAATGGTTGTGAAGGCTTTCTTGTCCTTGAGGATATTAAGCCAAAGTTAAGAGCAATGCTGAAATATTTCTCCTTTATTTTAAATATTTCTCCTTTGTTTCAAATTGTGGCCTGTTGCATTTTTGTCCCATTCCTGTTCTTCTACTACTTGTTCTTGCTTAGCTATGTAGCCTCTGTTTATTCAAGTCTGATCAGTGATATTTAAACCCTAAATTTAGGTCTGTACATCTAGTTGGCAGTCAGGAGTGTATTGTCCAAGTGTTTAAAACCTAAACTCTTGAGAAGAAAGACTGTGCTGCTTTATCTCCCAGCTCCATTACTGGACACCCACAACTAGAACTACTTCATCTTCACCCTGGCACTTCCTCTTATTTTCAAAAGCTTTTGAGCAGTGAAGCAGTTAGTAATACTGCCACTTAAATTATTCTGTTTGGAAGCAAAATTGGATTGGAAAAGAACAATTTAAAGCTGGCATTTCAGGCTATCTGCAGACTCAAGCAGATCTTTCAAGCAGTGATGCTTAGGTTGCTTTCTCACAGTTCCCTTATCGATTGCTATACTTAGAAGCATGGTTAAAAATTGAAAGTAAGAGTCTAGTGTACAATTGAGACACCTGTCTGGTTTTCCTCTGAAAAGAACACGCATGTTCCTTTTGGGAAATTAAATTTTATGTTATATTTTAATTATGACCATTTTCTGGCCTAGTCAGGCTCAGAAGTGCTTTCCTATTGATTTTAAAGGAGCCACAATTTAAGCTTATTTTGTACTAAATGGATGATGTCTACTTCCCATTTAAACTGATGATATTTATGACTTTCAGCAGCTTTTATTCAATACTAAGGATTTTATTATCTGGTCAACACTGCAGTAGAATAACTGAGAAAGCTAAGCTGCAGAATTCTTCTCAGGCAGGTTCAGCTTATATTTCTTTTCCCAGTTCACAGAGCACGGTCCACTAAGCTTTGGAATATCCAAGCATGAGACATTGGTGTCTGCCATTGAATAGCAGCTGTTCCCACAGGACAACTAGGGAGTGGTAGACAGTAGTGTTGGTATCAGATGTGCTGTCATCTTAATGGCTAGAATTTGCAGCATGGTGCAGAGTTACTCTAGCTCATGGTCCCTGGAGAATATTTGGAAGAGAAGAGTTGAAAGGGGAAGAAGAGTGTAAACAAGCCCCAATGGAAGTAAGCATAAAAATCAAACAAAATGGATCAGGATTTATAGTTAAAGACTATGCAAACTGTACACTGAATAATGCAAGACATGGCATTAGCCTTAGCCTGTCGCTGAGAGTGTTTGTTGCTTTGCAGTGATCTCCAAGAAAAGTCTCCTTTCATTAAGTTCAATAGTAACCTTTACAGGGCAAGCTCATCTGCCTGACATTTTTAACTCTAAACAGCCTAAAATTAAAATTAAAAAAAGCCACAGCACTCGCCTCCCCATGCTTCTCATCTGCCCATCGTGCCCCTCTTCCCTAACATTTGCCTTTAAGATTATGATCAAATTGCATTCCATTCCAGACAGTAAACCCTTTAAAATACATATTCTTCTCTTCCTATTTTTCCCAAATGTGCTAGAGACATTGTCTCATGATCTGCAGTAGCTACCTTGATGGGTCAATTATTTAAAAAGAAATTTAAAATTAAGTTTAAAGCACGATAGAGGAGCTTGGCTGCTGGTTTTCCTTTGACTGCTGTTTCTCTGCAGAATGCTCTTGGCACCAATTGACATGGGAGCTGCATTGCACCAGAGAGGGAAATTATCTTCCCCATCTTGATGCCAGAGGGAAGATAACTTCTAGGCAGAGTTTCTCTCTGGATGTGTGTGCTCTCTGGGCAAGAACAGCATCCCCTGGCACATGGCTGATTATAGTAACCAGGCTGGTAATCTGAACAGTCAAGTCATATACTGAATGAACTGAGAGAACCACTTATTTAGGAAAAGAAACTTGGTATGGAAGAGTAAGAGATTGGATGGAGATAACTCTTCTTGCTTTAATGGAAGTGTTTAAAGGAAGATGTGATCTTCCACCTATCAGATATCTGAACATATTAGTAAGAGCCACATATTAAACCTCCTAAGGGCTTTTTAGAAAGAATTCCTTTGAGCCTGTAGGTTAGTAACATGTAAGTAGTATGTACCTGCAAGATTCACACTAATAAGTAAGCTCTTTGGGGGGGAAGGAGTTCATCTGTCAGTTCACTTCTCTTAAAAAATTCACATTAACACGCAGGATTGCGAGATAAAAACTTCAGCACATCATATAAGCAGGTATTGAAAAAGGTAACAACTGGAGTATTTAAGCTTCTATACCAGTGGAGGAATGCAATGTAAGGAAGGAACTGGGTCTTCAAGGTGCTTTTCAAGGCTGACTGAGAAACTAATTTCACAAAGAATCTCCTGAAATCTTGTTTTCTGCTCTGCTCCTCTCCTGGGTCCTGGGATAATTTGTAATTCAAGCTTGGAAAGAATCCTATGCTATTTCCTTTAGATTTATTCCTTCCATATGTGAAATCTAGTAATTTAAACACCTCATCTCCATTCATAACCAAGGCAGGAAAAAATAGCCAATGATCCCTAATTGAATCCATATTTCAACAAAGTTCCAGTTATTTTGTTTAATGTTAAAAAAATAAAATTAAAAGAAGGTAGCTGAAGGAATAACTACACTTTAAAAAAATATTATAGATGGTTGTGGCAAATGAATCCATACTAATCTGGGCTTAAAAAAAATCCCTAAAACCTACTGGCCCCATTCCTGGCGTGTGATATCAAGCAATGAATTTGAAACCAGAGACAGGTTTAGTAGTAAGTGCTGGTTCAGCTTCACAAGGTGGGAAGCAGCTCAGAATGAATGATAATGTATTTTGGCTTAAAGCTTTAAGAAGAGCACAGGGTAAAGACTGAAAATATGCTCCATTACTTAATTACTTGGAGTTCAATGGGAACTGAGAATGCTCAGTATCTTGGAGCAGTATTTTTCAAATAGTTAAGAGTTAGGCTGTTGGTCTCTAAAGCCAATCATGCATCTCCTGTGCTTTTAATGTGTTTAAGGACCAAACCATATTTAAGATTTTCATAGTGCAATCCTCCCTCACCATTCCTACATCCTATAGATGTTAAAGGAGCTAACAGTGGTGAAATTAAATATAAAACAGTTCAAATCTGAACTGGCTTTCTTTGAAATAAAAAGAGCAGTGTTGATGTTTCAGGATCTCTCTGGACCCAAGCATGAGGTGAATTGATTGCGTTTGAACTGTGTTTTCAGAATTGTTTGGTTGTGGTTTTCTTCACAAGAAGAGCTGTAAAAAAAAAGAAAAATGCTGAGACTAAAAAATCTGAGGAAGCCCTGAGCATTCTTTACATCTTCCTTGAGAAATGCAAGCTACATGACTAACTGGTTTCATTGATTTTAAATGCTTTTATTTTATGTACAGGGAACATCTCTAGCTGCAGAAACTTGTACCCCATTCTAGGATTATTTTATGTTGTGAGGGCTGTTACTAATGTACAGGAAAATTAAGAGAGGCTCAGAGTGTTTCCTGTGAGTGAAAGTTTGTTTCCTAGGCTCCTGCCCAATTTTTAAAGCAATATATTTGCTTTTTGAAGGCAAAAGGGCTTTTTGAAATCAGAGGCGACCTGGACTCATTCTGTACAAATTTTTGAAATAACGAAAATGCCAGAATTGCAGTCACATTGTAAAAGACAAATGGGAAACCCTGGGGCTGAATTTTAGCCTTCTTCCTCCACATGGGATGCTTCCTGCAGCAGCTTCCAACTGAATCATTACAGGAAGAACAATATGCTTTTTTCTTGCATCAGCAAAGCCATTTTATGTATGCAGACTCCCAGGTCTAAAACAACCAATTTTTCTCCTGTTGGCAGTTGAGGTGGATGGTACATAATCCACCAGCTTTTCCCTTCCTTTTCCACACTAGTAACCATACTTCCTCTAACCTGTACTACCAGGGAGTACAACAGCAGAAGTATTAAGTACAGTTCCACTCAGTGAAGCACATCTAAATTATTTCTCCCTAAGCCATCTGCCAAACCCACCTCACCCAGTACATTCAGTCAATGTGCAACTGACTGGTGTGGAATTAGCCCCTGGTAAAACTCACCACCTTCCCTCAGGAGGTGGGAGGACTGGGTACGCATGTGCACTGAGATAAGCAGCTTGGTAGTGCTCAGGGTAGATTCCTAAGAGCTCATTTCTGTTGTAAAACTCTTCAGCAGAACAAGCTGAGTGTGATGATGGCACAACCCCACCTTCTGAAACCTTGAGGTAGCCCATAGAGACCGTGTCCATGACACTGATGCCTTGGAATGATACAAAGGAGATGCGGACTTCTTTCCCGACTGGCACAAACCTGGGCTTGTCTAGCACAAGATTTCCAGAGACATTTAAGTATTGGAGGAATTCAGCATTCACACGTAGCCTCAGGTCTTCCCTAAAATGCAAAAGGGCATTTGCTAGGCACTACCAAGATCACATTAAATGTTGTGTGTCCTGCTTGGTTAGACAGCTGCCTGACTCTTGGGCAGAGTGCTGCTGGATCACCAGGAATTCCAAGGTCCTTCAGCAGATCGCAGCCTTTTCTGGGCAGAACAGAGGGATTTTTTTTCCCCTGTTTGTCAAGGCTGCAGGAAGGGTAAGTTTCTTGCACCTGCAGGAGGGGATTACTGATAAGCCTGCTAGGAAGTTTGCAGAGTCCTTGTATCCAAGGCTCTCACAGAATAGACAAGAGTTTCCATGTAATCCATCAGCACAAAGATACCCAGGAAAACCTAGCAGTGAGGAGAGGAGGCACATTATTTATGGTTTAAAAAACTTTGTCTGCCTGCCTTACTTCCTCAAGAAATTACTGTGTTTTAAAATGGGTGAAGACTTTTGCCATGGAATCAGAGATCTCGGCTTTACTCAGACCAATATTTCTAATGTGTTGTTAAGCCAATACAAGGTTCAGTCTACCTGATGTATGGAAAATGGAGAGCCTAAGTAGCTTTATGTTAATTACGACAGAAGACTGGAGATGGGTAATAGTCTTGGTTGAGAAGGTATCAAATAATAATTAATTGCAATGAATGTTAAAGTGTAGCACAGATGTGGTAACTCTGTGCATTTCCTCTTTTACCAGATAAAAGAAGAAAACACATTTTAATAATAAAGAAATAAGCCCATGCCTTCTATTAAAGCCTGACCACCCTGACCTTTATGCAATGCATTATTGACAATTCTGTTAGCCTTTATTCAAATTTAATTTCCCAGAGCAGGACATGACAGAAAGTAAGAAACATTCATTTCAATTGTAAAACCTTTCACTTTAATGCATCTCTGAATTAATTTGGCACAGTCTTCATATCAACTGAAATAAATGGGCTGATAATTGATTAGGACCTCAGGGAACAACAAAATCTGATTGGCTAGGAAAAGAAAAGTGACCTATAAAAGGTCAAGATTTTTTCAAATCACTTTTTTTAATAAAGCATGTTGATGAAGAAATTATCTGCAAGGCTTAGGTGAAATATTCTGATTTGATATATAACTTGTGTCAAAGCAAAAATGGGTTGTGATGGAACTTAATTCTTGGAAAATTTGAGATCCTCTTTGAATGACATGAATCCCAGTACTAGACTTTGTTATGCTGTGTAGGCCAGCATGGCTTTTCTTTCCTTATCTTTCCATCCTTTAGTCAAGAGAGGTCTGCTGGATCTTCCCCTTTGCTTAAGAAAGTCTCATGAAAGGGTTTTTGTTTGGTTTTCTGCCTTATTTATTAGGAATATGGTTTTTCCCTTCTAACATCTCTCAGCTGTGCCTTTAGCTGATTTAGCTGAGAGTCTAGGATGGCCATACAGGGGTGCTGTTGCTTGTGGTGAGGATGATGGTCTCACCTTCATCCATGTCATCCATGAACATTGACTTTTGGAGCAAGATCCTCTCTTCTTGGACTGTTCAGTCTGTCCTCAACCCTTGTTCTTCTCCCAGATGCACTTTGAGAGTGTTGTGCCCTTCCCTCCTCACTCTTGTGCTGACACAACACTATAGCAATTCTTGTGAATATGGGAGTATTTAAAGTTTCCAGCTCAATAAAGGTTCTGAGTGGTAATGAATCCTTGCCTCACTCTGCCAAGCTGGTTGCAGCTTCATCACTTTCACTGTGCCATTAGAGGAAGGTGTTTTCTCTTCTTGTGTTCCTGTCTCAAGTGTGCTATCCCAAGCTGACTGATAACTGGTTCATCTTGACCTTCCTGCAAGTCTCTGCCTCTCTATGAACAGATCCAGAAAGCACTCACTGGGTTTCATGCTGCACTGGTTAAATGAATTAGAGCACATCACTCCAGGGCACATTTTCCTTGGGCTGGATCCCAACTAATCAGTACAGCCACAGTAAAATGCTGACGGACAGCCTCCTTCTCATCCATGAAGGGGCTGCTGAAAACACTGTGTTTCTGGGAAGCTTCAGTGCCAGTGGTCACATACCCATAGCAAACATTTATTTGTCTCCTGTTTGGTTTGCATTGATGTGTGTTGCACTCTTGCTGTAATGTTTAATCAGCACTTGGATTCTCAAGAGGAGGTGCAACAAGGCTTCCAGTGTGTACAGCAGACAGTCAGCCTGGCCTGGCTCCTGCAAATGCCTGGTTTTTGCAGGAGACTTAACTATGTTCTTAGTATTGTCATCCTCACCCCAGCACAAGCTGATCTCATTGCAGAGCTGTCCTCTTCAGAGTATTTTACTGTTGAAAAGTTGTTAGATATTTTCATTTTTTCTGTGGTGTTAGTTGACAGACTCTGAGAGATTTGAAACCTTGTTGTTTGTGGAAGTGGACAGATCCAAACTGGATTCCCAGATTCAGACTTGTAGATACTGGAGATTACAGCCCATCAGATCAGTGATCATCTCTTTGTACTTGGCACTAGTCAGGCTCCGCCTTGAATACTGTGTTCAGTTTTGAGCCTCTCACTACAAAGAAGGATGTTGAGGTGCTGGAGCATGTCCAAAGAAGAAGAGAGCAAGTATTGAGTGGCTGAGGAACTGCAGTTGTTTGGTCTGGAGAATAGGAGGCTGAGGGAGGATTTTATTGCTCTATATGACTACCCTAAAGGAGTTTGTAGTGATATGGAGGCTGGTCTCTTCTCCCAGAATAGAATGAGAGGAAATGGTCTCAAGTTGTGCCAGGGGAGGTTTAGATGGATATTAGGAAAAAATTCTTCACTCAAAGTTTTGTCAAGCACTGCAACAGGCTGCCCAGGGCAGTAGTTGAGTCAGCATCCCTGGAACACTTAGTGAATTGGTTTAGTGGTGGATAGAGTAGTTTTAGATTAACAGTTGGATTTGATGATCTTAAGGGTCTTTTCCAATCTAAATGGTTCTGTGAACCTGAATCTCAGTTTAATGCTTTATGCTTGTAAAGATCCACGTTCACAGACCAAACTGCTGCATCCCTTGAAGGTGTTAGCACCTTAGAGCTCCATAGGAGAACAGTAAGTGTACCCATGCCCATCACATACCAGCTCCTGAGTGCAAAATGGTCTGCTGTTGGTTTTTAAGACAATAGTACAGAGAGTGAACTGAAATCAGTGAGACATGGGCACGTGGCTTGGAGATGGGAGCCTTGGGCCACCATTGCAGGGTGCTCAAACCAGTAACAAGATGGGCCTGTGTACATTTCCCTCACCTGCTTGTCATCCAGCTCAGAAGTCAAGTTTCAGAAGGCAGGAGCCTTGGTGAAATAGCATCCTGTTTACATCACATCCATTTCAAATTACAAGTAGCATCCTGACTCCAGCTGGAAGTTGTCTGGGGAAACGAAATTTGCACCTAGGGCAAGATGGGCTTGGACTGCTGAAGTGGAAGTAGGGTGTTCAATGGCAAAGTTTAGGGGTAGAGACCTTACAGCTGTAAATTCAAACTGTTCCCCCATTCTGCACTGTGTCTAACCTTACTTTGGCTTAGGCATTCCCACCCCCACCAGTCTGTATGTTTGTGAAGAAGCTTGAGGACTGCTGTAAGTACAGCTCAAAGTGTTGAGGAAAATCCAGGTGATTGCAGGAGTTACTTCACACAAAGGTCAACAGTATCTGCAGTCAGAGCAGGAGCCCCCAGGAGAGGACGGACATCTGGGAAGTTCTAGATAGTTCTCCCAGAGTCAGTCATCTCTGTTGCCCTCCTTAGCTGTGACATGACAGAGGTATATAATGGACAAAAATATTTTAAAAATATCAAAATAGAAATGAGCAACACTTCTGTGTGGAAAACTTCAGCATTTCAGGACTTAAAAAAATCCTGCTTAGGACAAAATCCTGGCATTTTAACTATTGTTTTTTAAGTTTATAGAAATTCCACAGGCAAAAAAAGTATTGAAAATGTTGGAATATTTAATTATTTTTTTTTCAAAATTAAAAATACGGGCTTTTACTTCTGTGTGTGGTATAAACAGCATTTTCTTGGAGAAACTTGGTTCATTTTGTAGAAGCTTTCTTTTCTCCCTTCCCCTCTTTTCTCCCTTCCCCTCTTTTTCTTTCCCAGTTTACCCTCTTCTCTCTTAGCTCTATTATTTCTTGACTCCTCCTCCTTTCACTTTTTTTTTTCTAAAAACAAACAAACAAAAAACAAACAAAACAAAAAATGATACAGCTATTCTTGCTCTTTTGCAGTTTTCTGAAGCCTCACCCTTCCTTTTCAGGGTTTTGGTGCCCAGGGACACCTTCAGCCAATTCTCTAAATATCCCAGGATTTTCATTAAGCCCAGCTGATCTGAAAATACATTAATTATTCTACTACTCTGTACTGCAGCCTCAGCATATGTTCAGAACTTTGTTGTACTGAGGGCTGGACACAAGTGATAAAGATAACTCACTGAAGACCTGATTAGCTGTACATAGGGATCAGCAGGACTAAGCAGAAGCCTTTGGCCAACCAGAAGTCAAATTAAACAGTGAAACATTCTTCATCAGCTTAAAAGATAAAAGTATCATCATGTGCATGGGCTGGCTGTTATCAAATGTTCTGCAGGCATCCCAGCAGGGGAGATTTTAGGGCAGGAGTCAAAAGAGGACAGTGTTTTACCTGGCCTACCTTTTTACACAGCTGTTCTCTAAAGTAATAGAAGAGGGAAATTGTAGAAGCTGGACTAAGGAGTGGGTGTTAGGAACAAATGATGAAGAAGAGGTCACCTTGCCTGCCAGGGTGGCCACTGCCTGCAGAGCTGGAAACCCAAATCCCAGGCTGAGTAACAGTTATTAAAACAAGTGGGGAACATAAGGATGGGCCTTCTGCCATGTGCTGTCAGCCAGCAGCTGGGCTTCCCCAGTGTGTTTTGGTGGTCTGTGTTACTGGCAGGTGGTTTCACCCAGAATCTCTGCCCTGGAGCCCACTCAGACAGACTCCCATCATGGTGCTGTGGCCCTGGGGATGTGTGAGTGCAGCTGAGCCATCGTTTGAATGAAACCTTATTTTGCCTACTGTTCCCTCCTTCATTTGGCATAGGATTAAGCTGGGCAGGCTTATGTGAAGGGGTTAGTGTGGTTCAGTTTGGACTGGGCACATTTGCACTCTGATCTTCTCAGTGCTTAGCTGCAGCTGCTCCCAGCCTACCAGCCTGGGGACCAAGTGGATGTTTGACACTGTCAGGAGGGCTGCAAAATGTTACCTTGAATTCCTAGTGTTACAGCAGTGGGGGCAGGGAAATAGGGTGGGAAGGATGATCAGAGCAGGGAAGAAAGAGAAGGCTGTGAGAGGTGGTTGGCCCAAGGTGTTTCTCACACTGAGGCTTTGGAGAGCTTTGGGTCCTGAGCAGGGGGTATGGCACTTAACAGTTCAGAGACATTCCTGGCTGCTAGAACAGTTGTGTTCAAATGGGTTCAAAGTGGCTAGACCAGACCATCCCAGCCTTTTTCTCTTGATACATCTGATACAGTTCTAGGAAATTATGATTTTAATTGTTGATTAATGAGTTGTGAGCCAAAGGAGGTAATTTGTCTGCTAATCACCAGGTTCGGCAACCTCACCAGCCACTCAGATTGCTCTCCATGGCAGCCCTTTTACCTCCAAAATGCTAAAATGGCATTAAGAGACACT
This sequence comes from Heliangelus exortis, assembly GCF_036169615.1. NCBI lineage: Eukaryota > Metazoa > Chordata > Aves > Apodiformes > Trochilidae > Heliangelus > Heliangelus exortis. Next base: position 19,009,637 of record NC_092427.1, on the reverse strand, counting down.
GTTAAAGCTGTGATGCTCCAGTTGAGCTCAGCTTTGCCAGACAGTACTAAGCTACACTTATTCTCCTTCACACCACAGTGCACTTTGCTGTAAAGATTGTTTCTGCATTGGACAGTTTCATTAACTCAGTCATTGCATGTTGCTGTATAATGAGAAAGAAGTGCATTGGCTGAAGGTTTCATCCTACTGCTGAGAAGGTTTAACTAAATAACACACAAAAAAGGAATAAAGCCCTCTGGCCCGTGTACTGTGCAGGGCCCCATCCGAGCTGGTTGGCTGTGTTTGCCAGATTGCTGCTAAACTTTTCTGCAGGTGTTCTCTGTCACAAAGACACATGTTTGAAACAGGCACCCTCTGAAATCTGAAAAAGTGCACTTCCTTTGCTTTGTCAGCACGGCTCTCCTTTGCCTGCAAGGTTTTTCAAAAGCATGAGGGAAATGACTCACCCAGCAGAATGTGGGAATTATCCTGTTTAGCTGCTCTGCTTTATCCTGTCAGAAACACATGATGAAAAACTCGAGTCACAAGAGACCAAAGGGGTTCCCACATAACTGACAGACACCAACTGTTTGAGAGCACTCAGATCCTGTTATCGAGAGGAGCCTGACCCCTGTGCTGCACATCCATTTATCATCACTTTAATCCAATTGGAAGTCTTTTCAAAAGTCTCCATGTCCTTTCATGTTTTTTCCCACTTTCTCTTGCCCCAAATCTTCTCTTCTTTTGTCATTTTTTTTTTTTTTTGTTTACTTTTAAACTCCTTGCCATCCCAACTATTTTTTTATTCTTTAACTTAGAAGAGGATAAAAATAGAGATGGTCCCAGGCCAAAACCTAATGGTTAAAGCAATATAAAGAGAAGATTACTTCACCAAAATCAATGGAGTTAGTCCAGATTTAGCTGTCAAACTGGGCAGAATTCAGCTGGCTATGTCACTTTTCTTTCCTTCCTTTTTAATCTTCAAAGTGGTCTTGGAGGTTGCTGAGCAGCAACTGAAAAGTCTACTCATGCAGGCTAAGGCTTAGTTTTCTCCATCTCCTGTTTGTCATTCAGATAGTAAGTGTTGTTCTGTTAGGTATTCTATACTCAGAGTGAGAGATTGTGCTAACTCAGAAGATCTACACCTTTCTTCATGTAGGCATTTAAATGCATGAGTAGTTATTAAGCACTCAGGGAGATTACTCATCTGTTTAACTTCCTATACCTGCCTAAATTCTGAATCAGTATCCAAAAGAGCCAGGGAAAAAAAATCTCTTGTAATTCCTGTTTTATGGGAAGAAGAAGGATGATTCTGTCCCTAGGAAATAGAATCTTGCTCTTGACATGCTGGCACAGTCCTCCTGACTCTATTGCCTGTCCACAGTGGGACCTTACACAGGATCTGGCTGTGACAACATATCTTATTTTTAGTCCCTATTCATCACTGAGAGAGTCACAAGAGACTATGGAGGTTGTAGAGGGTCATTCTCCTTTCTGTTGTCCAGCTAGTAGGTGATGCTTACATGGTTCTCCTGTGCCTTGGAGCCTGAAAGACCCCTAGGATGTCTCTGGCTGCAGCTGTGGGAATCGTAGAATATGCTGAGTTGGAAGGGACCCATCAGGATCATAAGTCCAACTTCTACCCTGTGTAGGGCACCTCCCCCCCTGAATCACAACATGTGCCTGAGAGTAAAGGGGAAGGTGAGGAAGAGCTGCCAACACCTGCACTTAGAGCAGGAGGCTTGAGGGACTGTAGCACAAGTGTCACTGTTAAGTGACAACTCCTGGGTTACAGATAGGCCCCTGGAGTTTGGCACTAACGTACTGCCTAGTTCAGTGAATACTCTGAAGTGGTTATAATAAAAACATAAACTGTGGAAAGAATTGTATTTCTGTGATGATGGAAGAATATAAGTATTTCATAGCTGAAGCAAGTTGTCTTTGAACCACTCTGACCTTCAGATTTTCAAAACTCTTCTCCCTCTCCCTGTTCATCTCCCTCTTCTTCTCCCTCTCCCTCTCCCTCTTCCTCTCTTCCTCTCTTCCTCTCTTCCTCTCTTCCTCTCTTCCTCTCTTCCTCTCTTCCTCTCTTCCTCTCTTCCTCTCTCCCTCTCTCCCTCTCTCCCTCTCTCCCTCTCTCCCTCTCTCCCTCTCTCCCTCTCTCCCTCTCTCCCTCTCTCCCTCTCTCCCTCTCTCCCTCTCTCCCTCTCTCCCTCTCTCCCTCTCTCCCTCTCTCCCTCTCTCCCTCTCTCCCTCTCTCCCTCTCTCCCTCTCTCCCTCTCTCCCTCTCTCCCTCTCTCCCTCTCTCCCTCTCTTCCTCTCTTCCTCTCTCCCTCTCTCCCTCTCTCCCTCTCTTCTTCTCCCTCTCTTCCACTCCACCCCACATTTTCTTCAACTACTGGGCAGAATCAAGAAAACTCTTAAGAAAAATATTTGAGCCTTCACAGGTTCAATTCAGATTGACCCAAAGTTTACAGTGAAAGCCTGGGAAGGGCAGAGATAGGGAACTCTCATTTGGTCTGGAGTGTGATTTATGTGAACCAGTTGCAGCAACATATTTGGGTTTCCAGTGGTATTTAATTCTAATTCTGCATTCTAGCCATTGCTTATCAGCTCTGTCACATACAATAAAAAGATCTGAAGTTATTTAGATTCATTATAAACTTGGGTGGAAAACTTTGTCATTCTCTCAGTTCAGTGTTTGTTTTGGGGAAAGAAAATATAAGGGTGAAGCACCAAGTACCAAAATCAAGTAGGAAATTATGTTGGGGCAAATTGCCAAATGGAGACTGATCAGAGAAAAGCAAAGTTTGCAAGTGTTCTTACTCATAATTATGGGAAGACTGCACTTTTCTCTCTGGTTTCCCTCCTTATCTTTTCCTAGCTGAAACAAAGTATTTTTTGATGTTCAAGGTGTTTAAAAAGTCAAAAGCATGGGTCTAACTGGCAGTATCATTTCGTGCAAAATGGAAAGTTTTTCAAAGCAGCCTGCAGGCAGAGGTGTATATCTGCTAAACTAAAGTATAACTACACTCCTACTTCTTTCTCTGATCTTTTGAGTTCAGATCAAGGTCTACTCCTATCTACTTACATATTTTACAATTTACACCATATTGCTACACTAAAACTCTATTGAGTCAAATTGTAACATGGGAAAAAAAGTAAGTATTAAAATCTGTAACAAGGAACATTCAGCTCATTTTTTCTTGTGAGACAAAAACACAGAGTGCATAATTATATTATATGTGGTCTTAAAAGCAAACATAGTTTCAGATTTGTATGGTAAAATTTTACCTTCAAGGGACATTACAGCTGTCACTTACATGAGGCTATTCTTAGTATATAATAAAAGGAAAGCCTGAATTATTTGTTCTAGCAAAGATGAAAATATTTCCATGCAAACTTTTCTGAATGGATAAGCCTGAGAATATATTGACCTTTAAAGAAATGTTAATAGAAATGTAGAATTTAGAAGCTCTAAAGCCACAAAATTCATGAGGAGTTTGAGGTATCACATGAAACACTATCTGACTCTGAAAAGCTGTAGTCTGGCTGAAGAGATCTGTTCATTTTTTCCAACTGCTGATTTTTCTGAGACAAATACCTTGCATTGCTTGATATTCCCATTAGCACTGCAGCATCAGAACAGCTGGGGAAGAGAATTGCCTTCAATTCCTTCCTCTCTGTGAATATTCTTTCTTGTTCACTGTCATTTTAACACCCATTTTAGCTACTTCAAAACCTGCAGGCAGTTCAGCTCCCTGTGCTGTACTGAGCCTCACTGGGGCTGTAGGGCTTTTCTTGCTTGCCTGGATGCTAACTGGAACAGAAGGAATACAGCAGGATTCTCTGAGGCCAGGCTCAGTTTGTGGTGCTGGTGGTTGTGAAGAAATACATTTTAAAAATGCTCTACATTGGAACTGAAAAGGTCTCTTAGTCAAAAATAAGCATGGAGCCCTATGCTGTAACTTTAACAAACATTTCTATGGCTACCCTTGCTGAGCACATTATAGGTTTTATAAGGCTTCTTGGGAGACAGAAGAGAATAATTTTCTATAAATAATTAATTTAACAATTCTCTCGCTCTCTCTCTTTTTTTTTTTTTCCCCTTATTCACAAACAGTTGTGAAATTCTCACATTAATTCATTATTTGGAATGATTTTCTAGTGAGTTCATGGAAAAATACAAAGGTTTATGGTTGTGTCAGTTGGAAAAGTTAGAATTAACTGTGCCTTCCCAGTGTGAAGGTTGTAACTAACTGATACAAGTTGAAATGCATAACCTGAGCTGTACAAATATTGATGTGTTTAATAACATGGAAATGTTGAAGTACAGAACAATTTATCTGGGGGTTCACGTTAGTTCTGTAAGTCACCTCATCAAACTTCTGAGACATAATCACATACCTTTGGTGACTAATGAGTTATGTGACTTGGATTTTAGGTGGGATGTAAGGGTTTAGTAATGTCAGCATATACTAAAAGCATGGCTGTAGCTGCCAAATATTCGCTTGTAAGAACAGTGAGGGATAGTTCTGGGACTTCCTATGCATCTTGGGATTTTTTTTTTTCTTTTTTTTTTTTTTTTTTTTTTAATCTAAAGCATTAGGACTATGCATACTGGTAACATTTTAAGAGATGTTTAATCCTCAGCCCACCTCTACCTTTAACCAAATTTTTCAACAGGAAATTACTTATATTTTATGTACACTGGGAGCTTTATTTTTTTATGAAAGTTTTATTTTGTGACATTTTTCTCACTCAGAAAAATTGCAGAATGTATTTGCTGGTCTATTCAGTAAGGGCATACTTTACCATCAGTGCTTAAGGAGCTTAAAACTTTCATGAAGTCTCAGGGGAGTTGTATAGGATTTGGCTTTTTTTCTTGTTTCAGTGGGAATACAAATGTACCTGAGAATGTTGTGAAGTTACAGAGGTCACCTGGATAAATAATAAATAAGTTTATTGCAACAAACTACATTTTTCTGCTCGTGGTCACCATCTTGACCAGTGCTTGTGACCTTTGAAACTAAGCTGGCACAGCCCCAGTTTTCTCACTTGCTGTCAGGCAGGTACTGATGCTGGAATCTTTTCCATGTTTTATATAGACTGACAGCAAATCCCACAAAAAATGTGGGAATAAGAGCTTAAACAGTCTATAGCTGAGGTTGCCAGAGATGATGAGTGTCAAGAGCATAATATTAGTTTCAGTAAATCTGTACTTGCTTAAAAAAGATTTGCACTGTCTCCAGCAAAGAGGCAGTGGATGTGGCTTAGCTTCTGGTTGCAGAGCTCTGTGGTGTGTTGGTGCTCCTGCCTGCTGGGAAGATGCTATGAGTAGGTCCCAATGAGCTGACCAAAATGTGAACCAGACATCCCAGATGCTTTATAATGGTCCTGGTAATTCAAGTTAAGCTGAACGACTTTCTTGAAAACCATCCATTTGCTATAATATGTTGTTTCTACAGATTTGCCTACTGGCTGAGGAAGTGGCAATACAACATCAGATACAAGGACTCAGTGCAGGGGACTCCCTGAGCTTTCAGACTAACCAAGTGCTCCACTTTTCTTGTTTGATTTACTGCTATGGGATCATCAATGTACCTGAAGAGGGGAAGCTCACAGACCATGTTTTGGGCAGGTCTATGCATTTGCTTTGCTCTCTGAAATGAGCCACTGGGCTGGAAGACTTCTGCACATACATCTTCTTACCACATCTTCTTGTAAGGGTTATTTCAGCCTGTAATATTGCAAACTCTCTCCTCTACAGACTGTCTCGAGAGTCTCAAAGTTATCCCACAAGTCTCTGCACCCACACAGCCCACCCTTGCCTAGAAGTTACCATGCCCTGCTGTTGTCTGTCTTATGCAAATGGTATCACTATCAAAGCTACTACTATTAAAGAGCTATTCAATTGGAAGATCCTGTTCTCTTCATTACCTGCCTCTTTTTGTTTTGTACAACCTCATTTTGTGTATCATGGACAGAAACATGACATTTCCTTCTTAGAAATCCCTTCTAATACCAAGCCTACAGTCTGGGAACTTTTCAGTCCAGAAGTGGGTTTCATGGAACCCACCTGGGAGTTTCATGTTCCTTTAGCATCTCCCATGTGCCTCTCTACTTTTCCCCTTTGTGCAGAAATGGAGAACTTCTGATCAAGTCTGAAAATATGCTATTTTCCTGTATGTGAAAGAGGTCTTTTGCTGGGGTTTTGTTTTAAATCAGCAAAAACAAACTTATGAGGTGTGTACAGATGTCTGGGAGTCCAGGACAAAAGCTGAGGCTGTATAAAGTTGTGTTATAATGTATTAGGTTCTCTCCAGCCTTTCAGATTAGGGTTTAAAAGAAAAAGTGCCAGTCTGTGTAAGTCAAGGTAACAGCACACTGAGGTGTTCTTAACCAATTTTATTACACGAGGTGAAGGAGCAAAGGGAATTAATGGATACACCTGTGTAACATCCCAACAAAGAATAATTGTCTCAAAACAGCCACCCCAACAAAAGGGACATTGTGCTTGGATGGAGGCCTCATTCAATAGGCCACTGGGGCCTTATTCTTTCAAGGAGAGACCCAGGGTAACCACCCTGATAAACTGGCTCCTCTTTTCACAAGAGCAGCCTCTCCTTCAGTGGCTCTCCCGGTAAGCTGAACATTGTCCTTGCCAGGGGAGCTCTGTCTGATGGCCCCCCTGGCAGGCAGGACACTGTCCTTACTTGGTGAGCTGCGGAGGCAGAGTGACATCTTGTGTGTGCCCAGGGTAAAGCCACTGAAGAGTGTGCATGGGCAGAAATAAGGGTTATTGCCAAATCATCCCATCTGGAGGGGCCCAAGTGAACACCTGGCTTTGCAAGATATGCCAAAGCCCCCCCCAAAAAAGGTGGGGTCCGGTGGCATAAAAGAGGCACACTCGAAATGCTGGATGCGTGCCCACCATCCAAGGACCACAACTTCCTACCAAGATCATCCCTGGATCCAAGGGTGGGGATATCTTTCCTATTCCTATCTCTTCTTTGTCTGTATCTCTCTCTCTCACTGCATCTCCATTTCTAACCTGGGCACATGAGGGTAACATAGTTTCCAGCCTTAAGTTTTACTACCTGTTGCTCTGTTAAGTTTTGTTAGTTGTAACCTGTTTTTCTGACAATTTCCTGAAGTTTTGCTACGTTATAATCCATTGCTTTGAAAGTAGCATCGTTTCTAATTCTGCTGGTTGTAATCGGTTATGATTTATAATCTTACTCATTTTAAAGCAAAATGGTGCTTTGTACAAACCTCCTGGGTAATCATCTTACTCCTTGAGTACTGCTAAGAGAATTCTTGAACTTAATCTCGCTGAGTGGGTTATTAAAAAGAGATTAATTAATAGAGGAGGATTAGGCCCAGCCGCACCTGAAATTGTTCAGGTTTCTAAACTCTGAATGAGTTTAGAAAGCAACAGAGTTCAGTCTGAATCTCCCTGGGTCAAACCCTGCTCTGGGGGACCCCACCCGTGCCCACTCTGTGGGATGTGATATTTGGTTTGGGCCCCCAACTCAGGTGACCCATGTTCGCTTCGTGAGGTATGACAGTGCCTCATCCACCTTGTGGGTCATGACACACCTGGTATCAGCATGGCACTCTAGCATGGTCCCATTAAATGAATAACACCATCAGTGTGTGGTTTATCTCCTCCCTCCTGTGTCAGCATGGCCAGCAGGTCCAAGGAAGTGATTCTGCCCCTGTACTCAGCGCTGCTGAGGCCACACCTCGAGTCCTGTGTCCAGTTCTGGGCCCCTCAGTTCAGGAAGGAGATTCAGGTGCTGGAGCAGGTCCAAAGGAGGGCAACCAGACTGGTGAAGGGACTTGAGCACAGATCCTATGAGGAGAGGCTGAGGGAGCTGGGGCTGTTCAGCCTGGAGAAGAGGAGGCTCAGAGGAGACCTCATCACTCTCTACAACTCCCTGAAAGGAGGTTGGAGCCAGGGGGGGGTTGGTCTCTTTTCCCAGGCAACTCTCAGCAAGACAAGAGGGCACGGTCTCAAGTTGTGCCAGGGGAGGTTTAGGTTGGATATTGGAAAGAATTTCTTTATGGAGAGGGTGATCAGACATTGGAATGGGCTGCCCAGGGAAGTGGTGGATTCTCCGTCCCTGGAGATATTTAAAAAGAGACTGGATGTGGCACTCAGTGCCATGGTCTGGTAACTGCAGTGGTAGTGGATCAAGGGTTGGACTTGATGATCTCTGAGGTCCCTTCCAACCCAGCCAATTCTATGATTCCATGATTCCAGATGACAAAGTGAGACTTAAGGTTTCAAGAAGAAGGTGGTCTCTAAGGATATTTTTTTGGCCAAGACAAGGCGAGCTCACACTGCCTGATAAGAGACATCAGCCTCTGTGAGAAGGTGCAAACCAGACATCTGGAGCAAAGGGTGGAAGGCTCCTTTCCCTGTTGGGGAAACCAACCTTCAAAAAGTTGCTGGTGGCTTTTCTTCTGGGGATTGAGAGTACGAGGCTCTGTCTTGCAGTTCTGGGCCTGCTTGTCTACTCCTGAGTTGCTGTTCACTGTGCTACAATCTCTTAGGGCTTTTTTCTGCCTTGTACTGTCTATAGCAATGTCGTGTTACGAGATATACCCTTTGTATCTGCTGATACCTAAAGTGTCATAAATAAGCCCAGTAAAACAGACTATACACTATGCTTTTGTTACCAAGACTTAAATTGCAAGGAAATGAATGGTGCATAGTAGTTCCCCCATGTCACTGAATTCTCCACTTCTCAGCAAAATAGTCTTGTCTCACAAGCAGTTTCCTATGGCTGTGGACGAGGCGCTCTCTAGTGGCTTTTTGCCTGAAAAATTGCTGCTGGGTAGAGGCAGAACAGCTCAAAACAAATACATCAAAATGGGGAGAAAGGTGATTGTGACAGCAAGTTGTACTCAGATAAGTCATGCTATCTCATGTTATCTCAGTCCCAGATTTGTTTTTGTGAAATAATACATTCCTAAAACCACTACAGGGTTCTTTTGTATTTATTGAAGGTTTTTTTAGTTAAACTGTGGGCTTATGTTTAATATGTTTATCATGTTTGCAGCCTTATTCCATCAAGGATAAAGTGGTGACTGATAATTCCATTTTGAAACTGGTTCCCAATTTGGTGATCAGAACTTCTACCAATATTCATCTGGGTTTGCTGGTTGAAGACTGCAGAGCAACTGTGCAATGCTGATTACCTGCTAGAAATTTACCAGCCGAGTTTGAATAAATAGATCACTAAAACAAAGGTTGGAAACAGATAAGAAAAGGTCCACATTCAGGTATCTCAGATGGCTGTTCTTTTGTGAAACATTTACAAGAACGTGTACAGCCAAGTAAAACTAACCCTGTCTTTAACACCAGATTTACAGATACATATAAGTAATGTTGTCAAGAGGAATACTAAAAAAACCCCAAAGAGTCCAATGATCTGTGACTTTCCCAGGAGTATGGGAGCTATGAAAGAGGGATCCTTCACATACAAGTCATTCTTTGAGGCAGGAAAGGCACCCAATAAAAGGGGTTTATTTGCAGTGTTACCACCTCTTCATCCCTGTAATGAGCCAGGCTCTGTGCACCTCATGAAGGGATTTATCAGCAGGGGCAGATGGGGTAGAGGCAAAGAGGCAACCGTGATGAACCTTTTCAATTGCTTAAACTTGAGTCTAGAAGGTGTCTGAGCATTCAGGAAACATTTTTCTGACATTAGTCCTATGGGGAGGATGACAACAGAGACTGAGGGAAGGATTTAACTGAATACTCCCATCTTCAAAAAGGGCAAGAAGGAAGATCCAGAAAATGACAGACCAGTGATTTTTACCTCCACCCCTGGGAAGGTGATGGAGCAGCTCATTCTGGGGGTCATCTCTAAGCACTTGAAAGAAAAAAAAGGTTATCAGGGGTAGCCAGCATGGATTCACCAATGGGAAGTTAAGTTTGAGTAATCTGATGGCTTTGTATGGTGGTGTGACTGAACGGGCAGGTGCAGGGGGAGCAGTGGATTGATGCAGTGAAGGGGTGACTGAGGACTCAGACGTCCATGCAGGTACTGAGCAGGTATCCTTTGGGGCAGCACTGGGCACATAGGGCACCACTCCTCATAGTGCATGTGCTGGTTGTACCCTGTTACATGGCTTTTATGCAGATATGTTATTCATATTAATGACTTTCTAAGAAACTATTAATGTATTCATCACTTTTCCAAGAACTCCTTAACATGTTGCCACGCATTTCCCCATGGGTATTACAGCCTCCTGGTGGCCCCCAAGCCTTTGGGTGGTGGTTTCTTCATCACCATGTCCTTTGCATGAGTTGCAATGCTTTTCTTCATCATCTGGCCTTCCAAAACTGCAGAACTAATTCAACCCAAATTAGCTGCTTCTGCCTACTTTAGGAGCCTTGATGCCTTGTTTTCTCCTGTTTTCTCTTCTCATAGGTAAGTTTCCCCATAGCATCCACATTCCACATGTACTCTATTATCTCTTCCTATGTTAGATAATTAGTAAATTGCCATTATATTCCATTAAATTACTGCTTCAACCCCCCCTTTAACCATTGCAGATTCTTTTACAAACCTCAAATCTTTCTATTACCATTTAAAGTCCTTTCAAAGTATGTCACACACTCTACTTATTGTCTCTGTTTTGTTTCCAAGTCTTGTGATTACTAGTTGTCTGTTTACAGCACCAGAAGGAGCACTGTATTAAAACACGTTAATGCAACAAAAGAGGCCAAGACTAATTGCAAAAATAAAAGCATCTTCATCTCTAAGCACATGCAAGAAAAGAAGGTTATCAGGAGTAGTCAGCACGGGTTCCTCACGGAGAAGTTGTGTTTTTGTAATCTGATAGCCTTGTATGATGGTGTGACTGAATGGGCAGCTGCAGGGAGAGCAGTGGATGTTGTCTACCTTTACTTGAGCAAGGCTTTTGACACTGTCTCCCATAGCAACCTCCTGGATAAGCTCAGGAAGTGGGGACTAAAAGGGTGGATGGTGAGAAGGATTGAGAACTGGCTCAACAATAGAGTTCAGAGGGTTGTGATCAATGGTACAGAGTCCAGGTGGAGACCTGTGACTGGTGGTGTTCCCCAGGGGTCAGTACTGGCTCTGTCTTGTTCAACATCTTCATCAGCCACCTGGATGAGGGGACAGAGTGCATCCTCAGCAAGTTTGCTGATGATCTGAAACTGAGGGGCTTGTCTGATACATCAGAGGGCTGTGTGACCATTCAGAGAGACCTGGAGAGACTGGAGAGTTGTGTAAAGAGGAACCTAATGAGGTTCAACAGGATTAAGTGTAGAGCCCTGCACCTGGAAAGCAGTAACACAGAGCACCAGTACAGATTCGGGGCTGACCTGCTGGAAAGCAGCTCCAAGGAGAAGGACCTTGGAGTACTGGTGGACAATAAGTTATCCATGGGACACCAGTGTGCCCTTGTGGCCAATGCTGTCCTGGAGTGCAGTAAGAAGAGTGTGTCCAGCAGGTTGAGGAAAGTTTTCCTCACCTTCTACTCTGCCCTAATGAGACCCCACTGGGAGTGTTGTGTCCAGCTCTGGGCTCCCCAGGTCAAAAAGGACACAGATATAGTCCAGAGAGTCCAACAGAGGTCTATGCAGATGATCAGGGGACTGGAACATCTGTTTTGTGAGGACAGGCTGAGAGACCTGGGGCTGTCTAGAGAAGAGAAGGGAAGAGGGAAGGGAACATAGAGAGGATCTTATTAACATTTACAAATATATGAAGGGTGTGTGTCAAAAAGTGGTGTGCTGTGATGAGTGGCAATGGACACAAACTGGAACAGAGGAAATTCCACCCCTGTATGAGAAAAAAAGAAAGATGTAATCAAGGTACTTTGTTGTCTAAGTAGCTTTTGTTTCCATTTTGCAAAAATGTGCACATCGATATTGTGAGGAAAAGGGAGATTAAAGTATGGTGATGTATGAAGAATTGATTATCTGAGTTCTAAGGAGAGTGAGAGATCAGTTTTCATTAAAAACCTTCTTCCACTCTAATAAACACTGCAAGACATCATTTTGTATTCAAAACTAATGTATATGATGCCTTTTTTTAAAGAAAGGGGTACAAAAGAAAGAAAGAAAATGCTTTGTTTCTCAGGGACTCCGTATGTATCACATGCTGCTGTTGCTATGGTAATTATTCACATTTTATTGAATAGCACTGCAAGGGGTTATACAGAAATGACTCTGACTGGCCAAAGTGCTTGTTAGAATGAATATGTCCAGTTATTTATAAAAGCCTCCATGAAGCAACTGAGGAAAATAATGTGTGAGGGAGAGAGGGGGGAGAAAAGAAGACAAATTTTATAAAGCTGAGTTCATCACAGTGACTTATTGTGTTTTCCTCTCAATGGGAGAACATTCCATGAGCCTTCTTGCATAAATAAAACTTAACAAACTTGTGTTTGCTTAAGTTATTACGTTGTTAGCACACAATATGTGGAGTAATTTCTGCAAAAAAATGGTAGGGGGAGCCAAAAGTGCAGCTCTAGTAGGATTTAAAGGGTTAACCTTTATTTGCTAGACTTTGCTATGTTCGTATTTTTCTTGTCCCTGAGTGGGTTAGAAAAGGAGCCTCTCTTTTCAGTCCTTGTGTGCTTTAAGGCACTGGCTTTCCAAAGGGAGCACTCACCTTTTGAGCTGACTGAGAGTGAATCACCTGTGGGATAACAGCAACCAATTTTCAGAGCTGGCCAAAGCTCAAGTGACTTGAGCTCACAGCCTAAATCTACAACTGAAATTTACTTTGGTGTTTCTCTGAAACATAACATTAGAGTTAATGGAGCTATCTATGCAAGGCATATTCCTCACAATGTAAATAAATTAGCAGGAATTAACGTAGCTAATTAATTTGATTGATGTAAATTGATAAAGTTTTAACAAATGCATAAATCACGGCTGCATATTTTCTATAAGGAGGTGATCAGTGTGTCCTGATGTCTGAGGCACTGATAAAGCTCAAGACCTTGCTATACTTAAATCTAAAATTTGTGTTCTTCTCGTGACAAAAGTGAAATGATGTCCTTGGATTGCTTGTGGATGTAAGGATGTCTGGCATTTGTAGGGTGAAGACTGGCATTTGCAGACTGAATTTTGGAGGCTTGGGGAGGATGTAATTAAGAAGGCTACTTACAGATCTGTAGATACTACAATTCTAATTAATTTTGGCAGCACAGTTTCTGAGCAATTACCACCAACTAGAACTCTGCTATGGTTTGCCAGATCTCTGGAGAGTCACCAGTGCTTTGGGGGTTCATGTCAAAGGAGTACTTTGTGGGATCAGGACCCTGTCTCAGTGTGCTGCAGATGGGGTGAAGGTTAATTGGAGGTGCAAACAGTGTTCAGGCAAGGCTATTGAGTTACCAATCTCTGCTTTTGCAGGGTCATCTTCTTGTGCTGTGCTTGGACAGTGAGGCCGTAGTTTCTGGAGGGAATGGGGCTTGTATCTCCTCAGTAAATCACACGTTTGATGTAAGAATGTGTCTCTTAGTGAAACTTGGAGATAGCATTAGGCACAGAGGATCTATGGGCACATTGCTGAGCTGAAAGATAAATCAGGAAGATATCTCTGCTTTGGAAATCTGATCTCAAAACCAGTAGAATTAAATTCTGCAAGAACAAGGTACAAATGTCTGTACATTAGTACAGACATTAGGAATGTACTAGAAATACAGAAATTTTGCAAAGCCAAGAGTCAAAAATACAATGGCAAAAAGCCATTATTGCATCAAAAGCAATAATGCTAGTGTTTGTGTATATGTATATGTGGGTGTATATATATATAACTAGATATATGTAGTTTTAAATGGTCTATAAATTAGGCACAAAACATTTTTGCTGTTAGTACTCTAGGTAACTATCCATTTTGGGGTACTATAAATCAAGGTATGAATTGCTGGGCTGGGGAGCTGGCACTAACAATCAGAAATTCAGAAAATGATGCTGGTTAAGTTGGACTGAAGGGTATAAAGGTTAGGTTCAGCCTACCAGAAGATACTTAGGGGAGATACAATAAATCTATAAGCAGGAAAAAGCTTGCTTCAAAGAAAATTGAATAATCCATTTTCCTTGCCCTTCAATAGGGGCTAAGAGAAGCAATGAGCTTAAATGGAGCATAAGACTTAAGTCACGATTAGGAGAACATTTTGCATTGTAATGCTAGTGCAAGACCAAGTAAACACAGAGGTTTCTGTCTGTGAATCATGGAATGGGGAGAATTGTTCCTGTCCTAGGAGGAGGAGATAACAAGGTCATCTTCAAAATCTTCATGCTCCACTTCCCATTATTATAAGTAAATCCACATAAATCTGTAACACGTAACGTGTATAATGACTCACAATTCTTATTTATTGATATCACAATCTTGCACTAGGACTGGGCTTTTGATTCAGAACTTTTATGGATTGTCTTGGTTCTTTTAAATGGTCTCTCAAGAAAGTATAAAAAAAACCAACCCACAGATTAAGTAAGGTGGAGCAAAAGGAAAAAGGAAAAAGCAAAAAAGGATTCCCTATGGAGCAGTGTATGTCAAACAGAAGGAATCCAGATGGGCTGACTTAGTTTGAGAAGACTTGTAGGGACACTGTCACCTCCAGAAAGAAGGCTGTCTTCTAACTGAACGTGCATATGACATTGAACTCAGCTGCCCTGTCAGTGTTAGGGTGAGCTAACCATGAGCTAACATTTGCTTTGGGAAACAGGCTTTGCACATGCAGTGTGCTCTGGTATAGACAGGAACCATTGCACCATGTCTGGTAGCTCAGTTTTTCAGGTGAGAGGGAAGGATGTCTGAAATGTAAAGGAACAGGACCCTCAGGGTTGCTCTGCACTCTGCAACCTGTGTTAGGACACACTTAGCCTCTCTAAGGAGATCACCCAAAGCAATATGGGTGAATGTCTGAGAAGAATATCTCTGTTTTTCTTCCTACTCTTTTCTGACTTCCCACAGGCAGTGGTTTGCCCCCAAGACTTATCTTCAGCCACATGAAGTGGTTGGCCTAGCCAGGGATGCAGTTTGGTCACATAACAGAGTCCAGATGCTAAGGTGGGGTGGAGGTCTTTTTCCCCACTGTTCAGAGCTTTCTCTGTGTGCTACAGAGGAGAGGAGAGTTTGTCTGAGCATGGGATTTGGTCTGCCACCTTTGGAGGGCAGATAAAAGTGAGATTCAGCAAGCAACCCTTGCAGCTAGAGACAGAGATGCCTTTTTAGCTGGCAGTCAGGGAGCTTCTTTTGCCTGCGATTCTGTGTCCATCTCCTCACCAGCTCCCACTAATTAGATCAGCTTGTCTTTCACCCAACTTCCAGACACTCATTTTCAATGCCCACATCTTCAGCTACCAATTAACACAGCATCAGCACTTCCAGACAGACCCCTGTAGCCATACTGGCATTCAAATACTGTTTTGACCTGAATGAATTCTCTTTATTGGACAGTTACAGACTTACAGAGGCTACAATAATAATGGTAGTCTTTGTTCTGCAGATATAATTTAACAGTGATGTACCGAGAACAAACGGGGTTACAAGGCAGTCCGTATGCCCAAATATTCACCACGGATGGTTTTAAAATCTTCAAGAAATCATTACAGCTGAAGCTGAAATGTACAATGTATGATTACATGCTCACTTCTAACAGCAAAGCTTGTCCCTTGCTATGGGAAGCAGGTAACATCAGAGTAGAATTTATTTTTAAGCAGTATGTGATATAAATAGCAATCTTCTGCAGGTTTGCTATTAAAAACATCACTAGAGACTCAGCTGCAGTTTGAAGGACTTGATGAAGCAATGTTTTGAGAAGAGATTGTAGTTTAGCACATAAAATATTTAGATTAAGGCACTAAAGACATTGTGCTCAGTTTCCTAAAAATGCAGAGGGCACCTTAGAATGTGTTATTAACCAGTTAGAAGTTCAGCAGTGGCAGGACAGAAGAACAGAAGCAAGAAAGATGGAAAGATTATGATGGGTAAAAAGATTTTGTAGGAAGCGCTCCAAAGCCTGGGTCTAGAGAAGAGTGAATGCAGAAAAAGCTGGTGACTTAATAGGAAAGGATTCCCAGTCATTACTGTACAAATGGAGACTGCCTCAAAGGCATATTCAAGTTGCTGAGGGCAGATATGTCTCACTGAGTGTCTCTCAGAAATGTCCTGACAACAGCATGCCTGAGGGGAGCTGAGAGGCTAAAGGAACCAATAAACAAAATGGGAACTGGGAATGGATTGACAATTTTTCATCTTTTCTTGCAGCCAAGTAATTATTGCCTTGAGAAAGCCAACTTGAAAGCTGAGGGTAGGCTTAGTTTGTTGCTGAGTACCAGCCTTCCAGCCATGGGCTGCAGTTAGCTCTCTCTTCCTCAGGAGCAAATAGTGACTGCAACTTTGGGGGCTTCCTGCATATTAGGTGTACTTTAAAAATTAAATCATAGAATCACAAAATCATAGACTTAGGGGTTGGAAGGGACCTCAAGAGATCATCAAGTCCATCCCCCCTGCAAAAGCAGGATAACCTAGGGCAGGCCACTCAGGAATGCACCCAGGTGGGGTTTGAGTCTCCAGAGAAGGAGGCTCCACAACCTTCCTGGGCAGCCTGTGCCAGTGCTGCCACTCTCATAGTAAAGAAGTGTAGAGGAAGGCACAGGAAGGCAAAGCAAAGGAACAGCTAAAACAATGGAGAAGACCTGTACATGCAGTAAGGATCCTTTCCTCCTAAATCTCATCTTTGTTTCTTTATGCTTTCTTGTGCCCCACACCCTCCAGGAATCAGCGAGGCTTCTTTTCTTTCACTTTTGAAGAGCAGTTCACTGCCTCTCTAAGCAAACCTAGCTACAAGTGTAATTATTTCCTGGTGTGTCTCTGCATTTACTGATACCTGCCAGCCCTGTGTATGACTCAGGCAGACTCCCCAGCTCTCCTCCTCCACCATGTGATGTAGCTCTTTAAAATTTCCTGAGAGGTTTTAGACTCCCCTGCAATGTAGCTTTCTCTTTCAGGCCTCAAGGTTTCATGACAACACGCTCACCTCCGCTTTCAGAGCAGTGTATGATGACTCCACTATTTATTTTTGGTTATTTTTTTATTCAAACTACTCCTGCAATGTGTATCATTTCAATGACCCTAGAGGTTTACACACAGCTTACAATGAACTGAGATGCGCTTCCAACTTCTGCCCATTGTATTCTGACAAAGAACCCCAGAGGCAAGGCTGTGT
Source organism: Heliangelus exortis (assembly GCF_036169615.1). Classification (NCBI taxonomy): domain Eukaryota; kingdom Metazoa; phylum Chordata; class Aves; order Apodiformes; family Trochilidae; genus Heliangelus; species Heliangelus exortis. Next base: position 18,992,423 of record NC_092427.1, on the reverse strand, counting down.
GACTCTTGGAAGAATGTGTGAGGCAAAGTTCAGAGGGAAGGAGCTTGTATAAGAGTTACTCCTTTCCCATTTCCACAATTTATATTTGTCTTTCAATATTGAAATTCAAGCTGCAATCAGGGACTGAGAGACATCTTAGAAGAAGCTTTTGCTTAAGGTAATAGGGGAAATGTACACTGGCTGTTTGTTTATGCTTTTGGACAGTAAGGGTACAGGCAATTGTTATTCCAAGTAATCATTAAATATATTGAAGATTTCTTTTCATAGAGTCTTCTTTAATTGAAGATTATCCAGCATGCAAAGGATTGCTTCACTGGCACTTCTGTATGTTATGAGACTTTTGATTTGTTTCAGTGTTTGACAGCTTCTTAGCCCTCATCTCTTCCCCATCTAAGTCCCACTCATAAGAGCCCTAAGAATCTGGTAAACTCCCAGTTGTGACCAAGGGCTCTGTCCATTATTTAAAAGCAGAGGATTAGCATTCATTTGCTACAGGGAAACGGGTAGTTTCAACTATGGCTGGCAGTCTCTAAAAAAAATATGTTCTGTACACAGATGGAACATGTACTTTTAGTAATCATGATACCCCAGATAAGTACCTTTGAAAGCAGCATGGTGGTGTGCTACTCCTTAAATTCATCAGTGTGTGCAGCCTGGAAACACCTTCAAGAACACCTGGTGAGGGGAGAAGACTGTATTATAAATGCCTAGCAAAAAGATACCCATTTATCTCCTACTTCTGCACTTACTAAGATAATTACTTCATTTTAAAAATGTGAAAACCTCTTTCCTCTGTATTCTTTACATGCCTACAACCTCTCTTGCTTGGTCATTGAATGCTGTGTGCTTTGACTGAAATGGCAACGTAAAAAGCTCATATTCACTTTCCAGTTGGAATTCTAAGGCTTGATTTTTTTTCTAACCAAGCTTTCAGCTGTCAGTTGAGGGTCAAACCACTGCAGATAAAAGCTTTCAAACTTCTAAACACATAATTAAGAGATTGGATGAGGTGCTGATGGAAGAGAGAACTAATCAGTAGCACTGTGAGTAGGGTTCCATTTGAGGGGTAGGGGCAGCAAACGTTTTCAGTGATGAATCTTTCCATTTTTGAGCCAGTCCTGTTGGTGTGGAATTTTGGAGCCATATTGAGCAACGGTGGGAGAGCTGCCATGGGGTCGAAGCGTCGAGGTTTTTGGTACTAAAGAAGAGTAGTGTGATTCTTGCTGGTGCTGTGGGTAGGGTTCCATGTGAGGGTTAGGGACAGCAAAAGTTTTCAGTGGTCACTCTTTGCATTTTTTTTTCTAGCCCCATTTATAAGGAATTTTGGAGCCATATTGAGCACCAGTGGGAGTTCCACCAAAGGGTCGAATATTTGAGGTTTTTGGAACTAAAGCAAAGTTGTAGCCAGATTGTTGGTGGTGCTGTGGGTAGGTTTTTATATGAGGTCTAAGGCCAGCAAAAGTTTTCAGTGGTCACTCTGCAATTTTTTTCTATGCAAATTTATATGGAATATTGGAGCCCTATTAAAATACAGTGGGGAAGCTGTAGGGTTGAATATTTGAGGTTTTTGGTACTAAAGCAAAGTTGTAGCCAGAATGTTGGTGATGCTGTGGGTAGGGTTCCACATGAGGGTTAGGGCCGGCAAAAGTTTTCAGTGGTCACTCCTTGCATGTTTTTTTCTACTCCCATTTAAATGGAATTTTATGAACTGTACTGATCATCAGTGGGAGACCTGCCAGGGGGTCAAATGTTTAAGGCTTCTAGTACTAAAGCAAAGTTGTAGCCAGATTGTTGGTGGTGCGGTGGGTAGGTTTTTATGTGAGGCTTAGGGCCAGCAAAAGTTTTCAATGGTCACTATGCATTTTTTTTCTAGGCCCATTTATATGGAATTTTTGAGAAATACTGAGCACCAGTGGAAAATCTGCTGAGGGATCAAATATTTGAGGTTTTTGGTATTAAAGCAAAGCTGTAGCCAGGTTGTTGGTGGTGCTCTGGGTAGGGGTCCATATAAAAGTTAAAACACCAACAACCTGGCTACAACTTTGCTTTAGTACCAAAAACCTTGATGATTTGACCCCTCGGCAGCACTCCCACTGATGCTGAGTATGGTTCCAAAATTCCATTTAAATGGGATTAGAAAAAAAATGCAAAGAGTGGCCACTGAAAACTTTTGCTGGCCCTAACCCTCACATGGAACCCTACCCACGGCACCAGCAACAATCGCGCTACGCTTCTGCTTTAGTACCAAAAACCTCGACCCTTCGACCCCCATGCAGCTCTCCCCCCGTTGCTCAATACAACTCCAAAATTCCACATCAAAGGGCCTGGAAAAAAAATGCCAAGAGTGACCACTGAAAACTTTTGCTGGCCCTAACCCTCACCTGGAACCTTACCCACAGCACCAGCAAGAATCACATTACGCTTCTGCGTTAGTACCTAAAACCTCGACGATTCAACGCCATGGTGGCTCTCCCACTGTTGCTCAATATGGCTCCAAAATTCCACACCAGTAGGCCTAGAAAAAAAACACCAAGACTCACCACTGTCGGGAAGAGCACAGTGGACAACACGCAGATTAATGTAATTGAAGTATTGCCGTTTATTGAGAGCAGCAGTCAGGCTGATAACATAATATAAGCATATTGCTGATCGGTACAGCACATTCTTCATATGCCATAGGGCACTATCTATCTAACTGCTTAAATAGATTTGTTTATGTGCTGTCTATGAGATGCTTTCCCATCCTGTTATTCTTCTTTTCTGCTGCCAACTCCTTTATCTTTTGCCCACAGCTGATCTTCTTGCAGCTGGGCCTCAAGGCCCTTACCTCACTCTAGCTAAAGCTAAGTAGTCAGGATTGCTCACATGTCTGTTTTCTTCCAAAAACTCTCCCAACAACCAGCAATTATGAGCCCTCTGGCCCACCCATACCTGTGAATGGTGCCCCACAGTTCCCAGTTGCTTAGGATTTTGTCTTCAAGTGCTTGAAATGAGGTACCCTAGCAGAGCTTTCTGGCAACCTAGGATGAAGTGATTTTTTTTTTTTTTCATGTTGTCTTTCAGGAAGATGCAGCAAGGCCAGTGGGGAGGTTCACCAGTCTTGGGGTCCAAGAAATGACACTGCTTGCTGGCCCATGCCCTCTTGTAGATAGACCCTCTGGCCTTAGGCATGCCACAGCACTGAATTGCTGTTTCACACACAGTGTGGGCTTCTTGTTACCTGTCTGTGTGAACCATCCTTGTCAGGTCACTGTTCAGTCCCCTGCATCATTGCAGCCTGCCTGAGCCCCTCTGTGCTCTCCTCCCAAGCCCATGGTAATCCAATTCCTTTAGAAAAAGGGATGCACTTTGAGAAGCTTGGCAGCATATAAAGGGTCTCTGTGGGCTGTGGAGTTGGTGAGACCAGAGGCAGCTTGGGATTTTGAGTCCCTCAGGAGCTTTCCTGGGGAGCTTGGGAGAAGTGGATACTGGGCTGTGACTTTTCCTCAAAGCAGGAGGGGAAGGGCCAGCCAAACTCTGCTTGGGTTTGTCACTATCTTGTCCTCACTTTCACTCTTCTGCACTCAGCAGTGCCTCAGACAGAGGAACAGTGAGGCTTACTCTTAGAGATGCTCAGGATGCTGTGATTTTCCCAAAGCAGTGAGAAGGAAAGGCGGGAAAATATGCAGAGACTGCTGCCTGATTTTCTGCTTTGGACCAACTTTTTCACCAGCACAATCGCTTTGTTGAATTCCCTTTTGTATTTTTTTTAACCTAAGATGTGAATTAATTTTTTTTTTCCTACCACAGGGCAAATTCTCTCAGATCCATCAAGGAAAACCCACAGAAGAAGGTAGGAAGGAAGGAAGGGTTATGATTCAAGACCAGGTGTGGCAAGCCAGCCTGGTCAGAGAGTGGTTGGGGATCTCCACCTTTTGCCCCCCTTGCCACTGTTTCCCTGAGCATCCCTTTTGCCTCTGCTCCAGTTTAGGCATGAACTGTTTGTCAAGGAAGTAAAATCAAGTAATTAATTAGTGTAAGGCTAGTCCAGTGGTGAGCCTGCATGCGTCCTAGGGTGGCCTCATGTCCTGGGGTCTTTTCCTTTGTGCCCTGCTTCCTGCTGTGCCAGGACCCCCAGTGCTGCTCTCAGGGAAGATGGGGCTTGGGAAGGGTTGAGCTCCTGGCTGCAGGAAGCAGAGCGATGATGGAAATGCACCAGACCCCTCTGAAGTGGCCTGGAGAAGCACCTAGGATTGGGGAATACGATATGGAGCCTGACAAATCAGTGGACTGAAAAATTAACAGTATGGACTCCATGTACAAGCTTTTGGCACCTATAAGACTGGAAAACAGTGCATGGCCCCAGCTGGGAGGTGCTGAGGGTTCCTGGTCCTGCAAGAGGTGGGCTTTGGAAAGGGCCCCCATCACCACCAGGGTCTGCTGACAGAGCCCTGGTGTTCAGTTGCTTTTGTCTTACCCCTATATTACATTGTGTATGTGCACAAAATGTCTATTTTTGTGGCAGTGTCTCATTTTCTGCTGTGTGATTTCATTGTATTGCTGTTGGCAAACAGATGATGCCAAGGAGAGTAGATGTCCTGAAACTCATTCTCTGCATTTGGTTACATGTTAAGAGGCAATTTGCTTTGTGTAGTGCCGCTGGTTTGGTTTGACCTGAAACAGCATCTCTCCATTTCCCTCTTGACTGAACAAGTATTTGAAAAAGCTTTCTTGTGGCTTAGCCCTGAGCTTGGTTGCTCAGGGCTTTGGCTGAAGGAAGTGGACCCACTGAGCTTGGCCCAACAGTGATGGTTGTCAGAACATCTTTAAAAAAAAGGGGGGGGGGGAAAGTCCAGATCGGTTGGAGTTGGAGAGAGAAGTGAGATTATGTGAGAGAAACAACTCTGCAGACTCTGGGGTCAGTGAAGGAGGGAGAGGAGGTGCTCCAAGTGCTGGAGCAGAGGTTCCCCTGCACCCTACTGGGAGGTCAGGCTCTTCCCCAGCAGCCTGTGGGGGTCTGCGGGGGGGCAGATACCCACCTGCAGCCCCTGGAGGTTAACGGTGGAGTCGATACTCACTTGCAACCCTTGGAGAACCCCACACAGAGGAGGCTGTGACCTACATGCCCCATCACCTCCCAAGTCCCTTTCAGACCCCGCATCTCCGCTCACCCCCCCTCCACCAGCCATCACCCCCACTTCCCCCGCTCACCTCTCAACACCTCCCGATCCCTCTTCAGCCCCTGTGTCTCCCTCAGCCTCCACTCCCTCTCCACTCCCTCTCCATCCCCCTTCATCCCCCCCAGCCCCTCCTCTCCCAGGGCGGAGGCTGAGGCGGGGCCGCCCCCGTTCCCGCTACATTCCCTCTCCCCGGGGGGAGGCCGGTGCTTGAGGGGCACCCGGAGCCCACTCGACGCTGGCCGAGCTGTGTCCACGGACCGGACATGTATGCGGGTCGCAAGCGGAGGAAGCCGGTGCCGCGGGCGTGAGTGAGGCGGGGGGGTGTGGTGTGGGGCCGGGGCAGGGAGCGAGGGGGGTCCGGACCCCGGTAACGCGGCTCTGCCCGGCAGGTTGCAGCCAGCGCCGGCCGAAGGCGGCAGCTCCAACCCCTCCAAGCGGCACCGGGAGCGGCTGAACCGGGAGCTGGAGCGGCTGGCGGGGCTCCTGCCCTTCCCCCGGGAGGTGGTGGCCGGGCTGGACAAGCTGTCGGTCCTGCGCCTCAGCGCCGGCTACCTCCGTGCCAAGACCTTCTTCAGCGGTAAGGCGGGAGCACCCCCTTATTTTTGTTGTTGTTTGTTTCCTCTAGAAGTCTCTTTTGTTTTGTTTTGTTTTCTCCGGTAATGGCTTTAAATTGGAAGGGACGAGATTTAAATGAGGTATTAGGAACACATTCTACCCTGTGAGGCTGGTGAGACACTGGCCCAGGTTTCCCGGAGGAACTGTGGGTGCCCCATCCCTTAGAAGAGCTCAAGGCCAGGTTGGATGGGGCTTGGAGGCACCTGGTCTGGTGGGAGGTGTCCCTGCCCATGGTAGGGGTTTGGAATTGTATGGTCTTTAAGATCTCCTCCAACCCAAACCATTCTGTGATTCCTCCTTTCTAAAACTGGGTTTTCTGGCTCTGCAATCCCATGTTTCCAGGCTTCAGGATGCATTATGCCCAGGCAAAGAGCAGAGCTTGCCCTCATTTGGAACTAGAGGGACCTGAATAGATGATGTTGGTTTTGTTTCTGAATTCTGCTGAAGAGTAAAATTTGAGGTTGAGGCTGGAGGGCTTCAGCCTGATCCTGAGCTGAGCCTTTGCCTGGCACAGCTGCAAGGGCAGAGGGCAGGTTGTGAAGGCCCATTGGAAAGTTTCATAGTGCAATGACTTTTTTTCCCTCTGTTGTAGCAGACTGGTGAAATACTCAATGTATTGACAGTAAGTAACAATAACCCGTGATGTGGTTACAATTTATCTGAGATTCTTTTTAAATAGGCTGTTCTAAAGGCATGTCTGCCTTGTGCTGGGCTTTAATTGCTGTAGTGACCAGAAACCCAGATGAGGCTATGTAGGCAGGCCTGTATTTCCCTGGTGAAGCAGCAGTGGCTTGAAAATGCTGTGTATGACTTCAGAAACACCATAACTCCTGTTTTTAACTCCAAATCAGTGAATGTATTGAATGCCCTTTTAAATTTTAATTTTTTAAATTCTTTTTCCTTTTCCATTCTCCTTTAAACCCTGCCCTGCTGCTAGGATTGGCACGCAGATAAAATGCAAAATTAATGCCTTGGAAGAGGAGTTATTTGCCTTGCAGCATCAGGTCAATTTGTTTGTTTTGCCCATATGGGCTGTGCTTTCTGCCCTGTTTTTGCCCTGGTAATGAGCTCTACTGTGTCAGTCTTTGTAATGCTGAATGTGTTGCCTGAAATTTGCCATCTGTGACGATGCTCTGGAGCAGAGGAAGACCAGCAGCACGGTGCTGGTGTTGCTGAAGCACGCGAGTTCATGCACGGGGTGGAAGGCAGTGATGCAGCATGAGCCTTGCTCTTCCCCTGAAACATTAAAGTCTGCTACTTAAAGAATTTATAAAGCCAAGGAATGGTAGTGATGCCTTTAAATGGAAGTTTTGAAATGGTTCATCTTGTTGCAAAGTGTTTGCTTTGGGGCTTGTTGTCCTTTCTAGGGTGATTTGTTCTGGGATGCTGAGCAAGCTTGGCTGTGGAACAGGGAGCACAGGATGGCTCTGGGGTGGCCGGTGCCCCTGCCCTGCAGCCATCATAGAATCAGAATTGTTTTGGTTGGAAAAGACCTTTTCAATTTCATCTTGTCCACCCATTAACCCAGCATTGCCACGTCTACCACTAAACCATGTATCCCCATGTCCCTGTGATGGTCCCATGCTGCTGGGGCCATCCATCCTGGGGTTTGACATTCCTGCATCCCTGGCACCCTGAGTTACTTTGGATTTGCATTGTGAGAGGCTGGGGAATCCCCTTCTGAGATTCTCTTCCACTTTTTAATTTTTTCTGTTGTTCCATCTGGTTTGGTTTCCTGGTGCCTACCACTGGGTATGTCAGCTATGGGATGGTGCCTGCATCTGCCTGGCTTAAGGCAGGTCACAGTAACTGAGACAGGTTGAGGGAAGGAGGAAAGCCTCATCCCTTGAGATGCAAATAGTGATTGCAGACCTCCTTGAGTCTCTTCTGTAGCTTTAAAATAAAAATGAAAATTAAGAAGTCTTTAAAAGAGCTCTATGCAAGCCTACTATAAAATCAGATTATTTTAAATTATTTTAGTCCCTTTCAGTGTGAATGCTTGAGTGATGTTGCTTTCTGACAAGGTGCTCTGGAGCTGCAATAAAGCTCAGCTTTGGGAGGCTGTTCAAAACACTCCTCTTCTTCCTGCTTCTTCCATTTTAATTTAGTTTAGGGCTATGGGGTTTTTTGTCATCTGCGTGTTTGCTCATTTTTTCCCTTGGTCTGTCAGGAACCAGGATGAGGAGAAGCAGCTGGGGTTTGCCTGCCTGTTCCTGTACTCTGAGTCTCACTCAGAATCCTTGGATATAGGTCCTGAGGAGGCTGTTTTAGCTGCTGAATGCAGCTAAATCTGAGGTCAGATTGGATGTTTGGTTTCATCATCTTCATTTAAGAGGAAATTTGTACAGGGAGAAGTGATTAAACCCCAGTCGCATTCTAGATCTTGGTCAGTGGTAAAATCATTGGGATCTTTTCTCACCCTGTTTTGGGTTCCTGGTCATCATCTGGCCACATGATAAAGTCTTCAAAATGCAGGACAGGCTTTCCAGCTCATTAAACACACGTTGTGGTGGCCAAATTGCACAGGTTGGGCTGGACTGGCAGAGCAGTGAGGTGGAAGCAAACCTGCTAACTCCTGGAGATGGCAGAAACACCGGGTGTGAGAGGCATCTGCATCGTCTTATATCTCAGCAGTGGAGTTTTGAATGCTGGCTTGAGGAGATATAATCAGGTGGTCTTTTTAAAAGGTTTTGAAAGACATAAATTTTAGAAAGACGTGATTTTCCTTCATGTAGGAATTTAAAAATATTTTTTATGACCTAAATTGAAACTGTCCCTGCTCCCTTTCTCCTTGTTTGGGAGCATGATTTTGGGCCTGCAGTCAGTGAGAGATATCAGAGGATTTAAGGCCGTTCATTGTTTTACTCTTTATCTTTGAAAGGGATTAGAGACCATCAAACATTGTCATCTCTAAGCAATGTTATTTATCTAAACAAACATCGGACTCAGTGTCACTCACCACCTACTGCATTGGGTGTCTCTGCTGCTGTGAAGCATCTGCTGATGGTGGTGGTGGCCTTGGCAGTGCTGGGTTAATGGTTGGACTTGATAATCTGATAGGGCCAAACCATTCTATGATCCTGTGCTCAGATTTGTCTTGTGGCAGCATTGGTGCCATTGGAGAAGCCAGAGAGGAGATCACTGTGCTTGTCTGCGTTCACAACAGCAATTCTGCTTTCCACTGGATTGAGCACTGGTGTCAAGAAGGCATTTAAGACAAATTTCTCTCCCTTAATATCACAGTTTTCCTCTGTATTGCCCACTCCTGCTGAGCCAGGGCTGTGTCACCTGTAGGCTTCCCACTGGCAGAATCAAAAATTCTTGTGCTGGTTTCACTGAAGCTTTGCAGAACTTGTGTGTCATGCTGGAGGGAGAAAGTTGGGCCCTTCCTCAGCTTTTCTGGGGGATATGCTTCCTCCTCTCATGGCTGGACGGAGCAGGCCCTGGAAGATGTCCCCAGCAGGGTCCCCAGGGAGGGTGGCAGGCAGGGGGCCCTTGCCAAGCCAAGAGGGGAGGGAGATGGGTGATGTCTGATATAGACAACCTGAGGTTGCTGTAGTAGGGAAGGGAGCTCGCCTGCTCCCATGTTGTTTATTTTGTTTGTTCTTCAGGAAAATATCCTTCTTGCTGGCTGGAAAACATTTTTCTGGGTAATCAACTTCTAGATTAAAAATGAAACAACCTCAGTTTATTCAAAAGAAACCTGAAGAGGTTGGGGTTTTTTACTAAGTTTTCGATATTCTGCTGCTTCATTGTGATAAGTGCAGGGAAACAATTTTGTGGGCCTATTTAATGTTTGGGTGAGCACAGGTCCCTCTGCCTGTGAGTGTCTCAGATCTGGAGACACTGGTGGGAAAAGAAGCTTTGGAGATACTCCTGGGTAAGGTGAGTGGCAGATCTGCTTTTCAGGGAATTGGCGTGAATGACAAAGAGAGGTGGCTAAAAGGCAATTTCATTAATAAATAAGCCAACCAATCTCCCTTGGAGAGGAACTGATATGTGCTGGGGCATTGAACCCTATGACAGGATGCCATCAGGGAGCACCACTGCCAAAACCCCTCTTCTGTCTCCTGGTCCAAGACCTGATCAGACTGATAAAATGCAGATGTCTGGTGTTTCCTTGCCTTGTTTAAGCAGTGCCAGCAGTTGTGGGGGACATGACCTCTTGCTGCTCTTGAAAAGCCATGGAGTGGTTGTGTTTCCTTCTCGTGCATCAGTGCCTGGAGTGGGTTTAGGACAGAGTTATCTCATTTTCCTCCTTCACAGCAGCTGATGCAAACCCCTGTTCCCACTTGGAGGTTTTGCCATGTGGAAGGAAGGGGGCTGGGAGATATCCTCTTAAAAATGTTAATACCCACTTATTGGTACAGAAGTTTCTCAGGTCCACAAAGCCCTGTCAGGTTCAGGAGTTCACGGGCAAACCTGGTGAGGTATCCCTTCAGCATCACATGAAACAGCTTCTCAGGCAGAGTGCCAAGGGAAGCACCATCCTGGAGGTGGAGGAAGGAAACCCACCCTCCCTTGGTGCCCCAGCCCTCCCACTCCTGAGGGGTGACAGCACAGAGCCAGGCAGCAGAGTTAAAGGGAACAACACTTGTGGGTGAGAACCACCACAGGGCAGAAAGCATCCTCCTGCTATGGGCAGGAATAAGAAGGCAGAAAGCTCCTTCCTTCAAGATGGGGCCAAATGGAGAGAGATTATTGCCCTCTCTGCTAAAAGCCTGTTTGTGACAAAGTAGCCTGTGGGTCCTGGCAGATGATACTATTTTCTTTCTTTGAAGAAAGAGCAGGAAAAATGTGCAAGCCATTTCATAGACCAACTCCTCTCTCCTCACCTCCCTCCTTCCATAGCTGCCAGTAGCAAAGGTGATGCCACTTCTTTCTCTCTTTTTTTTTTTTTTTTTTTTTTTTTTTTTTTTTTTTTTCCTGCTCCCCTGCAAATTCCTGTTCCCAGTTAGCATCATAGAATCCCAGACAGATTTGTGTGCTGAAGGGTATCCCTGGAGTCTTCTTTTCTCCAAGCTGAACAGCCTCAGGTCTCTCAGCCTGTCTCCATAGCAGAGGTGCTCCAGCCCCCTGAGCATCTTTGTGTCCTTCTCTGGACTGTCTCCAACAGCTCCATGTCCTTCTTGTGTTGGAGGCTCCAGAACTGGGCACAGCAGTCCAGGTAGAGTTTCACAAGAGCAGAATAGAGGGAGAGAATCCTCTCCCTCCCCATGCTTGCTGGCCATGCTGCTGGTGATGCAGCTCAGGACACAGCTGCACAGTGAGGGTGAAGACTGCACTCCTGCCCAATGTGAAGGTAAGTGGTGTGTTTAGAAGCCCATTTTTCCCCCTGCTGAGATCACACTGTTCTTGCCTTAGCCTTTTCCTGGAGGAGGATGCCGTGGCGGGGAGGAGGATGCTGTGGCAGGGAGGAGAATGCAGCCGTGGCTCTGTGGTTTGTCTCCGCTCTGTCAGGCTGATGTGCTGTGACAGTTTTGCTGAATTGCTGACCTGAGGGGCTGCGTGGGGCTATTTATGGAGAGACAAAGCCAGGGGACACCAGGCAGGAGGCCAGCCCCAGATGTCTGTAGCCAAGAGCAGGTCATCTTTGGAATCCTCTGGGTGGCTTGGATAGAAAAGGTGCTGCTTGGTGATGGCCCCAGGCAAAACCCCGCAGGGATCCTGGGTCACAGGAGAGCAGCCCCTTGGCTCCAGTGGTCTGGTCCTGTTTGCAAGAGCAAGCTGGGCTTGGTGTCATTCACCTGTGTGGAAGACAGTAGGCCAGCCTCTGATTTTAACCTGTGTTTGCTCTGGCCCCACAGCTTAGGAGCAGCCCAGATGCTGGTAGCAAAATTTGTTTTCAGGCACTGGTTGTAATCTGGTTTTCCTTTTGCAGGGAAATACCAAACCATTAAGCTAGACCTCTAGTAGAGGGCAGCATCCTTTAGCTGCTCTTCTGTCATCCAGGTTTATTTTTATCTCGCACCCCCAGTGCAGCAGTCTGGGAGCTGGCAGAGGAGAACTGAAGGCCTTTAATAATTCAGAACTCCTCTATTTTTGCTCCCAGGGATCAGACAAGTGAGTTGCTGCCAGAAACCCGCTCCATCCCTATGGCAGAGCCCTTCCTGGGCGATGCAGCCCCCGTGCTTGCTCTGCCCAAAAGCCCATCTGTGCTCCAAGGGCTTGTTGGGCTCTGAGCCAGGCAGGGGACACTGGGCGGTCCCTGGAGAGCCCTGTGTGAGCTGAGCCCCAGAGGAATTTGCAGACCTCCCAGAAGCAGTGGTTTTGCTGCGATAGCAGCTTTTTTTTTTTTTTTTCCTTCTGATTAAAAATATAAGAGAATGAACCAGCCCCTCTACTTGAGTTGCCTGGTGAACATGGGTACTGCTGGGTTCTGCTTCAGACCTCCTGGTCCAGGAAGGCTCTGAGATGCACCTGGAGTATCCACCTTGTGTAGTGGCTGGGAAGCTGCTCACCTATGAGTTTCAGCACTTGGAGCTTTGGCACATGAGTGCTGAGATCCTTCAGGATCTGCTCCACACAGATGGAGGAGCAGAGTTTCAGCAGCTGCTTGGCAAAGCCCAAGACAGGCAAGTGTTATGGAGCCTGGTTTTGCTTGCATGCTGATGGCTGGTGCCTTCTGACTTGCTGCTCTGTCTTGGCTCCTGCTGACAGCTTTATGGGGTGTTAAATTAATTCCAGGCTCAACTTGATGCTCCCATTGCATCTGAGCATGGCAGCTCCCTGGCATGGGATCTCGGAAAGGCAAAGTCAGAAGTGATTTTTCTCTCTCTGAGCAGGAGCTCAGGGGTGTTCCAGACAGCCCCCAGTGGCTGTGCTGTGGGAGGCTCACACCTTTCCTCCCAGGCACTGCTTTACCAGTGGCCAAATGCCTTCCCTTATCCTTGTGGTGCTTGCAGGAAGCTTCCCAGCTTTGCTGCATTCTCCAGTCCCCTGGACAGGCCTGCCATGCACAGCCTTTTTGTCACCTTACTCTTTAAATATTATCTACCCTAAAATGTCTGCAGGAGTTGCTCCCCTGGGGAGCGTGGTACAATATTTGCAGACATATCTTCCAGTTAAACTGAGTTATGGGTTTCCTTATCTGTATTTGTTGTGCATCAGTCTCTTAATTTAGGTTGCCTGCAGTCCCAGGTGTCTTGTTGATATCCTTGGGGATGGTTTTCCCTCATGTTTTTCTCCCACTGTGAGCTGTCACTTGCCTTAATTCGATTGAATAAACCTGCTATGTCTGGAGAAGAGAAGGCTCCAGGGAGACCTTAGAGCACTTTCCAGTACCTGAACGGGTTATAGGAAAGCTGTGAGGGACTTTTTACAAGGGCACGGAGAGATAGGATAAGAGATGATGGCTTTAAACTGGAAGAGTTAGGTTAGACACTAGGAAGATACTGTTTGCTGTGTAGATGGTGAGACACTGGCCCAGGCTGCCCAGAGAAGCTGTGGCCGCCCCATCCCTGGAAGTGTTGAAGTCCAGGTTCTAGTGGGAGGTGTCCCTGCCCATGATGGGGGGGCTGTAGCTGAATTATCTTTAAGGTCCCTTCCAACCCAAACCATTCTGGGATTTTATGGTAACTGTAATGAGGCATCACTGACCAAACTGTCAGGGCTGTACTCTCCAAAATGGCACATTCCCTGTCCTGGAAGAGAGTGGAGTTTGCCACAATACCTTTTGCATAGGGCTGTTGTTTGTTCGCTGTCCTTTTAAGAGCCAGGGCATGCATGAGCTGACCCATTCTGGTTCAGGGTGCAGAGAAATGCTGGGTGCAGTGACTCCCCTGGCAAGAGCAGGACTGTGGCTGTGTCTCAGGAGCCAGCAGGGTGTGCGTGCTGTGCTACCCAAGGGCTGGCTTTTGCTCTTTGCAGTGAGTGGCATGAGGCATTGGGACAGAGGGCTTCCACAGAGGCTACTGGTAAGTGACGAGAGACATTTCCAGCTGGTGAGCTCACTGACTGTGTCCTTTTATGCTACTGGCTGCAGGTAACTGCTGGTGAACACGCAAATTCATAGTTATTCTGATGATGCCTGTCTGCTTTAGTGATCCCTGGCTTTAACTGCTCTCCACATGAGGCTGGAGGTAATGGGGAAGGAAAAAAAACCACTAAAAAAACCCCGAAAAGAAATACAAAGTTGAGGGTATTGGGCAGGTGAAAAATATCCTGTTAAAATCAGCTCTTTTGAGGGGTGAAGCAAAGGGCTGACAGCACATCACAGCTTCTCCTGGCAGTGTCCTGCTCAGCTTTGCAGCCAGGTCTGTGTTTCAGATGTTCATGTTGGTGATTTGTGTGTGTTATTGCAACACTGATGTCCCTTTGCTTCATGCAGTTGCTCTACAGAATCCTGGTGCCAAAGAAGCAGAGAGTGATGGAGACTGCAGCAACAGACCAGCTCTGGGCTTGGCAGCAGTGCCAGAGGGCGAGCTGCTCCTACAGGTTAGTGCTCCTCACTGCCCAACTGTCCATAGCAGATGCCTTGAGAGGCATTTTCCTCTTATCCCCTTTCCAGCACCTTTGAATTTCATCTAAATATCAGGCTGTTCTGTAACTGAGTGCAGAATGATTTGGTGAAGCAGTGATTTCATGGGCTTCTGAGTGAGCAGAGGTTCAAGAACTCTTCACATTGCAGGGTAGAAACTGCTGCTGCTTTTCTCCTTTCTTTTCTTTGTAGAGAAAATTGTCATCTGTAAGTTTTTTGGGTGTCAGAACCATATCTGTTTTAGTAGAAGCAGCACTTGCCTTCTGACCCACAGAGACTGAGCTCTTCTGCTTCTCTGTACTTGTGTGTACATGGGCCATAGGTGTGACACAGGAGTCAAGATGTTTTGAGTGTGGCTCCCAACATGGGAACACCTTTCCTGACTCGGTGATGTTGACTAAACATTGGTGAGAAGAGGGAGGACAGTGTCATGGAAGTCTGCCCTGGATTTCAGGGCATTCAGCAATGCACGACACCAAGGACAGAAGTGCTCATGGGCCATATGCTCAGCCACTTGCACACATACAAGGATGTATCCCAGGATCTTAATGAGAGGCCATGTGTGGTGCTGGAAGCAGCATTGCTGATGTTGTGGCATGGTAGGGCTGAGCTTGCTGCTTTTGTGGTTTATTCAGAGACTTCAGGAGCTGATATTCTGTCTATAAACTCCGCACACTGAATAGGTCAGGCTCCAGCAGCACGAGGTCTTGCAAGGACTTGGGCAACCTGTGCCAGGGCCTGATAACAATTTCAAGGAATAAATTGTTCCTACTACCAAATCTAAACCTCCCCAGCACAACCCGAGGCCAATTCTTTTCATCCTATTGTTTGTTCCTTGGGAGAAGAGACTGGCCCCCTACCTCACTCCAGTAGAGAGTGAGGTGCTCTCCCCTCAGCCTCCTTTTCTCCAGGGTGAACACCCCCAGTTCCCTCAGCTGTTCCTCACAGGACTTGTGCTCCAGACCCTTCCCCAGCTCCCTTGTCCTTCTCTGGACATGCTCCAGCCCCTCAATGTCCTTGTTGTGAGGAGCCCAAAACTGGACACATCTTAAACTGGGGTTTAAGGATGAAAACCTTTAAAGATGAAATCCCTTTAAAGGGGTCAGGGCCTCTGTAAGTCTGAGACCCAGGTGGACCAACTCTGCACATTGCTGGCTGCCCAGTTTTACCTCTTTCTGCTGGTTGGTTCTGCAGGGGAAGGACAGAATGCTGCAAGACATTGCTGCAGCTGTGACAGCTTGCTGCTGCTGTGGCAGAGCCATACCTCCAGAGTGGCTCAAAGAGTTAAAACACATTTGGCAGCACCAATTAACCTCTGCAGCAGATTCCCACACACTGAGATCGACCCTCGGAAATAGAGAGAGCATTTGTGCCCAGAAGAAAGGGAAGGAGAAGGGGGAGAAACACCCGACCTGAACGATGAAACAGGAATTGGCAGCAACAATAGCTGGTCTTGGCTGGGATTAGATGCTAGACCCTAATTAATCCTGATGTCTATGCATTAGGAAGTGGGGGAGGCAGGCATGGGCTGGCTACTGCAGCTTCCCTGCCTGCAGCTAGGATTGTGGTATGGGGCAGCTTTTGGCTCTGGTCAGCCATAGGGCTGCTGGAGTCCACACTACAAGAAACTGTCCTGCCTTATAAAGGCAGGAGCATCCTTGCAGGGACCTGTTACCCTTAGGGATGGCTGGGCAGTGCTATAACAGCTGTGGAAGCTGTTCTTCAGCTTCTAGAGAGCTAAACTGGTGACTTCTTTGGGGTTTTGCTCTTAGGCAGCACCGTGGGCTTGAAGGTGTTTATATGAAGTCAATCAGGAGCATTTCCAACCTGGCTAAACTAAGTCATGGAACAAGGGCTCCCACTCAGGGCCAAGGGGAGACTGCTGTAGGTCTGCTCCTCACCCTGGCAAAGCAATGACATGGTCTTCAAAGGTCTGGGCTCTGTGCCACCAGAGTTTGTCCCCCATATTTGGCAAAGGCTGGTGCAGTGCTTTGGGGTGCTCCCCTGCACCTTGAGGATGCCTGTGCTAGAAATATTGCATGAGCACCAGCTCCTGCCAGAGATGGAAATCCAAGGCTCCTAGGACAGCTGCTGTCCTAGCAAACTCTTCTGCACCTTCTAATTTTCATGGATCTCCGTGTGTAAAGGACACTGTCACCCTTGTTCATTCTCCTGTGCCCTGTCCTGACAGCCCTGGGGCTGCTGACTTAGAGAAAACACCCGAACTACTTGCCAAATTTATTAAGCTGATGAGCTCACCTTGAAGAAGATGGGGGCTCCAGTCTGCTCAGCCCATTCCTGCCTGGGAATGCAGCACTCCCTTGGATGTTGACCTTGCAGTCCTGGAGCACAAGGAGAGGATGGAAGGGCCATTGAGCTGTGAAATCCATAAGTTATGTAGCATTAAAAATGTATCAGAAATTTTGGATTGATGACTGCACGTGCTTTTTTCTGTGGGGAGATCTTGATGCTTCAAGCCTGCAGAGACAACAGAATGTGAGTCTTTATTTTGTGAAAACAGAGGGTGGTGTTCAGCCTGTTTTGGTGGAGAGTGTGCACAAACCAGCAAGTGCTCCAGGACTGGGTGTTTGTGCAGCACAAGTCTGTGCACCACGTGCAGAGAGAGCTCCAGAGGAAGAGGAGCATGGCCATGAGCACCCTGTGGCTGATGTGTGCATCTGGGTCACCAACACCCATGCTTGGGCCTGAAAGGATGGTGCTGTGCAGGCTGGATGGATGCTGTGCAGCAGGCTGGCACCAGGCATGAGTCTGGAAGGAACTGCTATGGGAGAACATGGCTTTTCAGAAGCCAGACTCTTACACTTTAGCCTTTTACATTTTCACTGGTGGTGGCTGTGTGCAGCACTGGGTTGGCCATCTGGTCCTCAGGGCAAGTGATGGTGGGAAGAGGGAGTGAGCAGTGAAGACAACGCCTCACCTCTGCCTTGTTCCTTTCCCACGTGGTGACACCATGGTCCTTCTCCAGACCTCTCCTCTGGCACCTGGAAAGGGCAGGAGGGATGTGAATGAGGCTGGGTGATGTCTGGGTTTCTCCTGAGAGCCTCCAAAGCTTTAGGAGTGTTTCCATCCCTGTGGCCCAAACAACAGCAAGGTATGCCCAGCCAGTGCTGGCAGCACACACTGATCTGCAGTGGGTTTGCTCTGCACTGATCATCCCTTGGCTCTTCCAGCCCCATCCTGTCCTGGGCCACGTGGGGCTGACAGGACTCTCTCAGGCTGTGAACTCCAAAAACAGAGTCACCAGGTAGAATCAAGGCCACAATAAAGTCTTCTGGGAGCCTTCTCTCCTCCAGGCTGAGCAACCCCAACTCTGTCAGCTTGTCTTCACAGGAGAGGTGCTTCAGGTCATATCTGTGGCCTCCTGGACCTGGTCCATGTCTTTCTTGGGCTGAGGAGCCCAGAGCTGTATGCAGTACTGAAGGTGGGCTCTCAACAGAGTGGAGTAAAGGAGGAGAATCACCTCCCTCAACCTGCTAGATGTGGGTCAACATTAAATGCAGCCCTTATGAAACACTCTGATTCAAGGTTGCCAGAAAGGTTTGTTTCCAGCAGAAGACCAGAATGGACCAGTTCCTGATGGTGTCCATTCTTGTTCTGCAGACTGTTCTGATATTTTTATCTGCTCTTTGCGTATGATGAGTATAAATATCCAAATCTGAGTCTGAATGATTACTCCCAGGATGGAAACAGTTTTTCAGCAGTTTGGATTAGGTTATGCTCAAAGACTATATGGATGTGACCTCAAAGAATCCCAGCAGAAGCTACTGTCTGTTTTCTTGGTGATCACAGCCCTACTGCTGTTGATTCCCATTTTTTTCTGGCCAGCTTTCAATTGGTAGCACTCCCCTGAGTGAAGCAGAGCAGAAA
Organism: Heliangelus exortis; assembly: GCF_036169615.1. NCBI lineage: Eukaryota > Metazoa > Chordata > Aves > Apodiformes > Trochilidae > Heliangelus > Heliangelus exortis. The sequence goes on along the minus strand of NC_092427.1, from coordinate 18,974,282 downwards.
ATAATCTGAGAATGAGCTGCAGGCCTTGACTTCTGCTGGGCAGATCAGGCTCCTCAGGTCTGCAAAAAAATGTGTCTTAGTTGCATGTCCTCTAGCACCATGGCAAGGTAGGAGCGCTGAAGCAATTGCAAGAATGGAGGTCTCTGGTGCTTCTCCCATCCTTCTGGAGGGGCATAAAACCAAGAAGGTGCTTAGGTGGATTTGGTGGGATCCAGGATAGTACCCAATGTCACAGCAGTGAGGTGCTGTTGAGAAGGCTTCCTTTCCTTCCAGGGCTTCCCATGTTTTGTTTCCTCTCCTACAACTTCCTTTTCATGGGTCAGTGGCTCAGCTGCCTGCTAGCTGGGACCAGACAGGACTTTGGTGACCAGTGGCTGAGCAGAATGAAACTTGCCAGCCAGCTAGAAGAGGGTAACATGAGGTGGCATCTATCTATTGATCTCTCTCCCCTAGGCACTCAATGGCTTCTTGCTGGTGGTGACTTCAGAAGGATTGATATTCTACTCCTCTCATACAATTCAGGACTATCTGGGATTTCATCAGGTTGGTGGGAAAGCTCTTACTGTGATGGGTTTGCAGAGAGAAATTATTTTTAGGGGGTGGAGAAGTTGGGGAGCTTCAAGTTTCCTGTGAGAAGAAAGCTCTGCAGGGATCGTGGGATCTCAGAAGGCTTTGTGGAGCTTTTCCTTGGTCTTGTGAATGGTTGTGAAGAGGTGTCAAAGCAACTTTACCAGTCCACAGATGCTTTCCACCAGCTGTCTTCACAGTCTGTGAGGCTCATGGCCCCATTGTGTAATGCCAAGGTGAGATGCTCAGAGGGCTGGAGCACCTCTGCTATTGAGACAGCCTGAGATTTGGAGTTGTTCAGCCTGGAGAAGAGAGGGCCCTGGGGAGACCTTAGAGCATCTTCCAGTACCTGAAGGGGCTACAGGAAAGCTGGGGAGGGACTTTGCGCAAGAGCATGGAGTGATAGGATGAGGGGGAATGTTTTTAAACTGGAAAAGTTGAAATTTATGTTAGACATTGGGAATAAATCCTTTGCTGTGAGGGAGATGAGACACTGGCCCAGGTTGCCCAGAGAAGCTGTGGCTGCCCCATCCCTGGCAGCATTGAAAGCCAGGTTGGATGGGGCTTGGAGCAACCTGGTCTAGTGGGAGGTACCCTTCCCCATTTAGGGGGGTTGGAACTGGATGATCTTTAAGGTCCCTTCCAACCCAAGCCAGGCTGTGTCTATGACTGTATGTCTGAGCTTCCCTGCCCAGTTTGTTTGCTCATGGGCTCCCACTCCTCTGGGTAACTCCTGGTGAATCCCATAGGCTTCCCATGCTTTGTGGTTATCTGGGCACACAGGTAACTTGGAAGGCACTAGGTCAGATGTGCAGGGAGTTATCTCCAGTCCTTCCCACACAGCTGGCTTTCTCAAACATCTGGAGTAGATGAGGACCATCCACCTGGTCAGAGGGGGTGGAGTGCCAGAGCAGATGCCTCTTTCTCTTGGGAACAGTGTAGAGATGGGGTCACCTTGCTGCTGTTTTGCTTCCAGCCCCATGTTTTATCTCGCAAGTCAGGACTAGGATTTTGAAGGACACCGTATCTTGGGGATGAGTGCATCAGATTGGTGCTGTGTTACTGCTGCTGGTGGCTTTTTAGGATGGAGGAGGGGAAGGTCTGGCCCAACATGAGCAAGCTGCCTGTTCCCACTAGCATCAGCTCTGGTGGAAGGTGTCAGGTACCTCATTCATCCAGTGACCTTGTTGAGCCATAGGGAAACTGTGTAGGATGTGGCCAACAGTGCAGCATTTGGAGCAGTGACAAACTGTTCCCAGGTGGGACATGAAAACTGGGCCCCTTGGGCAGGCCACAGAGCTCATGTTTTGCTTTTTTCCTCTAGACAGATGTCATGCACCAGAGTGTCTTCGAGCTGATCCATGCAGAGGACCAGCAGGAATTCAGACGCAATCTCCACTGGGCCCTCAACCCGCCCCATGCTCCTGAGGATGAGCCTTCTCCAGAAGGTAAATGCAGGCTGGGAGCCAGGCTTCCTGGTTGGCACAAGGTGTGCAGCTCTCCATGGGTGAAGAGGAGCCCAGCTCTCTGCCAGCAACTGTGTGGGGCTTGTGTTCTTGTGGCTCAAGCCGTGGGGTCATCCCAACCACTGGAGCTTGCCATGGCTTCCTGTTGCTGTGCTCTGCAAACTGCTGCACTCTCCAGTGCTGGGGACCTCCAGCCCCTCCTAGGGACCTCCAACAGCTATGGTGGACCTCCAGTCCTTTCTGAGGACCTTGCTAGCTCCTCTTTCAGTCCCTCTCTCCCACAGGAGGGAAGAGTCTTGGGTCTTCTGCTGTCACCTACAAGCCAGACCAGCTGCCCCCTGAAAAGTCCTCTTTTCTGGAAAGGAGCTTCGTGTGCCGCTTTCGTTGCCTCCTGGATAATTCATCTGGCTTCCTAGTGAGTACAGCCCCACACTGTGACCTTCACAACAGGATATAGGATGCAGGTTCATCCCAAGGGGCCCGTTCCACTACTGGAGCATAAAAATTGGCCTGGAAAGACCCAAGGCTCCTTTCTGCCATGTGGAGCACTGGTGTGTCTCAACCTGGATATATTTCTGCTGGTTTTCATAGGTTTGGTCTGTAACCTACAATCTCTGCTCTCAGAGATGCTGAATCTTGAACAAAAGTGCTTTTCCTACATACATTTTGTCAGATTTTGGGGTCAAAGGCATATCTTCAGACAAAATAGTTGGTGGTCATTCCTCTTCCTCTTTGCTGCAAGTTAGTGAGGTTCTTACCTTTGTACCCACAGTGTAGTGACACTCTTTCTTCCTCTAGAAGTTCCTCTGCTCAGCAAGCAGCTTCAGGGAGAGAAAGCAGCGGGCTGCTGCTGCAGGGAGCTCAGTGTAGTTCCTGTAATCCTCTGTCTTATTTTAGTGGGGAACACTGGAGTTGCAGGGATGGTTCTCATCAAATCTGCAGCAAGGTGGCTTACATTCTATGCAGCTCTCCTCCCTCCCTTCTCTCTCTGTACAATTTTCCGCATGACACAGAGATTTCCTTCTCTTCTCAGGCGTTAAACCTTCAAGGCAGGCTGAAATTCCTTCACAGACAGAACAAAAGGCCTGAGGATGGGTCTCCACTGACACCCCAGCTCGCTCTCTTTGCTATCTCCACCCCCTTGCAGCCTCCATCCATCCTGCAGATCCGAACCAAGAACATGATCTTCAGGACGAAGCACAAATTGGACTTCACCCCCTTGGCATGTGATGCCAAGTAAGCAGCAGAGCTGAACTGAGGGATGATGCTTCAGGTTTCCAGCATGCTGGTCCATACCCTCCCCTGCCTGGGTGATGTCCCACCCTGTCTCTATCTCTGAACTGGGCACTTTCTTGCCCTCCCACAGGGGGAAGATCGTTTTGGGCTATACCGAGGCGGAGCTGCGGATGTGCGGCACCGGTTACCAGTTTGTCCACGCTGCTGACATGCTGTACTGTGCTGAGAACCACGTCAGGAGTGAGAGTCTCTTCCTTGGTCCCTTGTGTCCACCTCTGGGGCTGATGGGTGGGATGGTCCCACTTGTGTCCACCTCTGGGGCTGATGGGTGGGATGGTCCCACTTGTGTCCACCTCTGGGGCTGATGCGTGGGCTGGTCCCTTGTGTCAACCTCTGAGGATGATGAGTCGGCTGGGCTACGGGCAGCCCTGCTGGTTGGCTGCTCTTTCCTCCTAGGAAGCATTGCTCTGGGCCTTGCTGTGTTGCTCTGGTCACTATGATGGGTCCGGGGAGATGTGTAGAGAAGGGTCTTTAGCTGAGGTGGTGTCCCCTGCCCATGCCAGCCGTGCCACTGATATGACCCCACCTGCTTATCGTGGCTGGAAATGGCGCTGTGGCTGGAGGCAGCCCTGACTCTGGTGACAAGCTGGCAGCCTCAGCACTGGGCTACCTCCTGCTTCCTCCTGGCAGTGATGAGGACGGGTGAGAGTGGTCTGACAGTCTTTCGCCTGCTGACGAAGCAGAACCGCTGGAGGTGGGTGCAGGCCAACGCGCGGCTCGTCTACAGGAGCGGCAAACCTGAGTACATCGTGGTCACGCAGAGACCCCTTGTGTAAGTGCCATCTGGGCCAGCCCAGGCTGGGATTGGGGACATGCAGGTTTTTAACATCAGTGTGGGCAGTGGGATGCCCTGAGCAGGGCAGGGTGTTCAGTCTCTTATTGCTTTTTCTGCCTTGTAAAAGCTTAACCTGGGAAGATTGCTGGCTGCTCTCCTACATGTGGGTGCAGGAGCAGCAGTGTCCTCAGATTTGGCTCCTGTGTGGCAACATCCCTGTCCTAAGGGGTGGCTGCAGCTTAGATGAGCAGGGCAAAGGTGTGACTTCTGTCTGGCAGAGCTCTGCTGCCCTTTGCATTTTAAGTGTCCTCTTGGTATTGCTACAGTGTGTTTTTAGGTGTGTATGCATATAAAAACCTTTACGTGTGTGTGTATTTGTGCATAAATGTGTCTGCATGTGGTCCTGCTGGGTATGTGCATGCTGGTTGTAGCAAAAGGGCTTTGGCTTGCAGAAGTCACAATTATCCATTGCAGAAGCTTTTTGCAGAACTTGTTTATGCATATAACAAGCTCCATGCTGCTCTTCCTCTCCTACAGAGATGAAGAAGGAGGAGAGCACCTCCGGAAACGGTCCATGCATCTTCCCTTTACCTTTGCTACAGGAGAGGCACTCTTATACCAAAGTGCTTACCCTCTCCCAAGCTTCCCTGACCCTTTTCAGAGCAAAGGGAAAACCAGCAGGGCCAGGAAGGCCTCCCACAGGCATGAAGGATGCTCCAAGAAAGATGGTATTGACCCCAGTTCTCTGCTGGGTGCCATGATGCAACAGGACACAGCAGCGTATGTCTCTCATCCAGCTCCCACACCTAACAGCTCCCTCAGCAGCAGTTTTGTGGACCACGTGGAGGATGTGTCCTTGCTGGATGCAGGAAGTGATGCCCAGAGTATGGGCACTGCTCCAGCTTCTTCAAAGAGGGACAGCCTCAAAGATAACCTTGTGGGTTTGCAGCAGGACAGCTCTGTCTTGGCCACTCTGGACTCACTCTCAATTAAAAGTGACACAAGCTGTTCCAACAGCAAGCTCTTCAGTGAGCTGGAGGGATTGGGGTTGAATGCTGAGGGCCTGGACCTCCTGCTGCTGGATGAGAAAATGGTGATGGTCAACACAGACCCTGAGCACACGCCAACCCTGAGCGATGGCCTCACCAGCAATAAGGTTCTCTCCTACATCCACACCACTCTGGTGAACAACTACAAGGGAGGACAACAGGTCTGTCCCCTGCCAGGCATGTCCCCAAGCCCACATGGAGGGACTGCAACATACCAGGGCCATGTGGAGGACAAGGACTTGCAGTACCTGCCCCAGCCTGGGGTGCAGCCCAGCACTGCCCCAGGCCAAACCCCTGCTCCCTGCTGGGAGCAGCTGCTGCCAGGGCAGGCTGAGGAAGAAGAAGCAGCTGATGGCTTGCAGTGGAGGTCACCTGGAGGAGAAGCTCTGCTCTGCTTCCTCCAGCAGGCACAAGGCACCTCATGGGACAGGGTACCCACTTCACCTCTGGGAAGCCACCAGGAGGTGCCTGGGGCTCAGCAGCTGGAGGGTGACCTCATGATGATGCATCCCAACCAAGAAGATCCTCGCCAGTCCCTCTCCCTGCCCAGCCCATGGCAGGGCTGTGTGGGGCCACCCAGCCAGCTGAAACGCTGTCACTTGCCAACCAATGGGTTGTGCAGCCACAGCCCTGGCTCTGATCCACAGTTCCTGCCTGGCAGCAGCCCCAGCCCCTGGCAGGGCTGTGTCTCCCAGCTCCTAGGCTCCCCATCTCAGCCTGGTTCTTCTGGCAGCAGCCAAGACTTCATCTCCCAGCACCAGGGCTGCTTGGACACAAGGCCTGGGGAACCCATGGCACACTTCAGCCTGAATGGATTATGCAGCACAGAAACTGCCAGCAGTGAGGGGTCCCAGGAAGAGATGTCTCCATACTCCAATTTTTTCCCCGGTTCCTCGTACCAGCTTATTCCCAAGAAGCATCCCAGCCCTGTTCTTTCCACAGCCCAGCACCCTTTCCCAAGCTCATCTGCAGAGTGCTTTGGGAGCATCAGCAGCCTGTTGGACACTCCAGTGAGCTCCTATGGGACATATGTGCTGAGCCAGGAGAGCAGGCACAGGGTAAAGGTCTTTGTCCACTCTCATGCTCAGATTTTCTTGGTGCTGGGATTTCCTGGGGGTCTCGGCACGGGGAGCCACGTGCTGCTTAGCTGGTGGATAAGAATCACCTTGCTCTAGCTGGTGGGTGGCCAGAAAAGAAGATCTTAGGGGCTTCTCTTTGCACCAAGAGTTAAAGAGCAATGGGCCAGAGTAGGGGGGTTTCTCTTTAGAAGGTAGATGTCTCTGGGTCTGAGTTTGTGTGTTTGATTGACATGTCTGTACAGGGAGTAATTCCAGCCTGGTGAAGGGTCTGGAGCTCAAGTCTTGTGAAGAGAAGCTGAGGGAACTTGGAGGTGTTCATCCTGGAGAAAAGGAGGCTGAGTGGAGCCTTAGAAAGTAAAAGGCTCCACTCAGCCTCCTTTTCTCCACCTTCTCACTGTCTACAACTCTCTGACAGGAGGCTGGAGCAAGGAAGCTCTTATCCCAGGGAATGAGTAACAGGGCATGAAGAAATGGCCTCATGTTGTTCCAGGGTAGATTTAGATTGGATATTAGGAACAATTTCTTTCCCAAAAGGGTTGTCAGGCCCTGGCACAGGTTGCTCAGGAGTCACTAACCCTGGAGGGACTGAAAAGCTGTCTAGATGTGGTGCTGAGAGACATGGTTTAGTGGTGGCCTTGGCAGTGCTGGATCAACAGTTGGACTTGATTTTAAAAGTATTCTCCAACAAAAACAATTTGGTGAGTCTATGCACTAGTAAGTTTTCATGGGTTGTAAAAAGCACCTGTGAGATGAAGATCTTATGTACCATAAGGAACTGTCCTCTGGGCTGCTCACAGTCCTTATCAAGAGCCCATCCAGCTGCTGCAAGCCCTCAGCATCACAGTGCAAGATCTGCAGCATTGGATATCAGCATCACAGTGTCCTCGGGGGCTGTCCTCACAAGTGACTCCCTTGGGTTCAGGGCCAACAGCCCAAACTGGGGCTGTGTGGGGAGGGTATAGGAAGGGAAAGCTGCCTGACCCTTTCCCCTCTCTCTTATGCAGTTGCCTTTCTGGGCTGGGGCTCATAGTGTGGAGAGCTGGCCTAGATCCTGGGGAAACCCATCTCTGCAGTGATGCCTCCCTATCCTGGGGCACCACCAGGCAGGAGGAGACGTCTAAGTCTGTTCTAACTCCCTGCTTGCTCTGCCCTGGGAATTAATGTCCCCAGGGTAGCTTCTTACTTGATGCCAGACATCTTCTGCTATCAGAATGGTACCTTGCTATCTCACAGGGGTTTCTGTGTTAACCACTGGGGCCCTCAGATGGTGTCCAAGCACCTTTTGCATCTTCCTGAAGTCCATACATACTCTGCACCTCAGGACCTCTCATTCTCTGCCTCCTCCACTCCACACACTGGACACCTTCTAGCTCTGTTGAAAAGCTTTCCTCTGGTCCTACCTAGGGGGTTGGGAGCTTGTAGGATAACTGAAGAACAGCCCCAACACTTCTCTAGAGCTTGGTGGCCATGTCATGTGGCTTCCATGGTTTTGCTTTGCCAGGAGGAGTGCAGGAAGGGTGCAAGACCCAAGTGCTTGTTTCAGATGCAGTCCAGTTACATTTTTGGATGGGTTTCCTGGACCACCTGGTCATGCTATCCCAAGGTCAGAAAGTGAAAGTTAGTGCCTTCTGAGGAGGTTGGATGCTCTTAGCCTCTGGATCTGTTCAGCCTCTTGTCACTGAAGGGACAGTAAGCATCTATGAGACAGGAGCTTGGGGAAGGGGTGGGAACATGTATGGGGTCACTGCTAGGCCTCTGGATCACCAGGGTTGGAAGGGTGGGACCAGCCCTATCAGTACTAGTAACAAGCTGCAAAATGCCTTAACCCTCTGTTTTTTCTTTCTTCTCCTAGCCTGAAAGTGGCTGTGTTCTGCCCAACGTTCCCATGAGACCCCCTGGAGACCTCCCAGTGCTGGGGGGGAGCCCAGTTCCCCCTCACCAGCTGCATCCTCAGACAGAAGCAGTGCCAGGTCACCCTCATGCCTCCAGCAGTGACTTCTGCCTCTAGGAGTCAAAGACTGGAGCAGACAGAGCATGACTGTTCCCTGGGGAAGGAGCTGCCTTCATGATGCAGACAACAAACCTTTCCCTTTCTACATGTCCTGCCATTGCTCTTGATGCTGCTTGCTTTGGCTCAGTGGTTTTTTTTGTTTGTTTGTTTGTTTTTTACTATAATTTTTCCAACTTCCCACCATCCTACCCTATCTGAGACTCCATGTGCTGGTCCCATGGATGTGTTCCAGGCCTGGGGAGAGCAGTGGGGCTGGAGGGCGTGACAGAGAGCTGGGCCAGGAGGTGGATCAGACAATGCAGGCAGCCTCATCTTTTCCTTGTGGTGTCCCAAAGTTGTGTCTTGGCCAGTTGGAGGATCTCAGAGCACATTTTCCTTTGCTGTGTCTCATCCTAACCACCCGACCTCCTTGCTCTTGTTTCTCCAGCAGGCTGAATGTCTGCTCATCCTGCCTCCATACCTCACTGAGTCAGCTGGGAAATGTTGAAGCCTTTTATGTTTGCTGATGCCTTTTAAATGTCATTTGGAGACTGACTGTTGCTTTTGAAACAAAAACAAGTAAACAAACAAACAAAAAAGGATTGGCATCTAGGCTGCTGTGTTGAAGATGTGATGGATTTGTGGCCAATCTTGTCCTTGCCAAGAAGCCAGGAAGAAACTTCTCCATTGCACCCATTTTTGCAGTTCTGCATTTATTAGTTGAGTGCATTATTTGGGGTGTTTTGCTTGGTTGTTGGAAGCCCATGGCTGTTGTTTGGCTCCTGTGGTTTCGTAAATCCTCATGGTGCCTGTGGGTAGGCACCTGTCACCCCCCAGGACTGGCAGGTGGTTGACATCCTCCAGCTTCACCAGAACAAAGAGACAGGAAAGGTTTTCCCCTCTGGTAGTAAATTTCCTTCCACCCCAGCCAGGCACCTGTGCCTGTGGCCACATTGTATGGCTCTTGTCTGGCTTATCAAGAACATGAACCCTGACTTGTGTTCTCGTGTGGCACTGCTCCTTCCCCACCACCAGGTTGTCCTGTGCCCCAGGTGTTCCTATTTTAAATCCATCCCCTGGGCTTTGCTGTGCTGTGTGTGAGGTGCCCAGGTTGGCTGATCAGCAAGTTTTTTCCGGGGGGATGAGGTCTGAAGTATCTGGACAGGCAGCAGGGATTGTTCTCAGATAAGCAGAAGCAGGCTGGCATATCAGATAAGCAGTGGAGCTGCCTAACCTGAGGAGATTATTGCAGACCTACTGTACAAAAAATGTTTTCAGTAAGATAAGCAATTAAAATAATAAATAATTGTAAGTACTGGTGGAGTGATATTTTCCCACAGAACATAAATACAGCCTGTATGTATGTGTATATAATATGAACTGACAGATTTATTTATATGCCACTCCAGTGGAGGAAAAAAACTTTTCACCTTCCCAAAGTAGCATCCCATGGGAAGGGACAAAAAGGCTGCTCAAAAGATCAGAAGTGCAGTGACCTGAGCAAACCTTCTCCCTCCTCCTGTGTGTCCAGTTCGGTTTCATGTCAGCTTTCTTGTTGTTTGGTTTCATGTCAGCATGTTCCCCCCCCTCCAGAGAAAGGCAGAGCCCCTCAAGGAGCTTTTTCAGCTTGTACCTGCTTTTCTTTGGCCCTGTGAATGCACTCCAGTCACACGGTGGAGAGCCCAGCCTCAGGGACCTTTGTCCACTGCCTTTGGTAATAGGGGGGCTTTGTGGGCTGGAGAAGGGGACAACTGAGCTTCCATGTGATTTGGGGTGCAGTCTGGCTCAGGCACTTGGCTCTGTCTCCTGCTAGCCCTGCCAGTAATAAGCCCTCTGCTCAGGGAGAGCTGAGCTGCTGTGGGGTTGTGTTCAACCCCCAGAGAAGAAAATTTCCTCTGTGTGTGATTGCTCTTGGTTTGGTGTTGTCCCCTGGGGAGTGCCAGGATGCACAGCCTGGAAGAACTGAAGCTGATGGGATGGCAGGCAGCCAGGAGAACAACCACCTCATCCTTGAAGCCCTCATAGCCTTTGGGATTACATTCATCACCCAGCTCTTGCGATTCCTCTCCAGTACCTGGGGTGGCACCTCTCAAAGGGCTGGGCTATGCAGTGGGCACTGCCACAAGCCTGGCTGGTTCATGAGCATCATCCCTTTACTGCAGGAGAAATGTTGGCCAGATCTAGTGGGTGATGCCACCTGGGCTGTGGATTTGCATACCCTGGTGATGTGGCATTTCAGAGGGCTTGTACCATGGGTTATGAAAATGGACCATGAGGATGGTCCATGGCTGGATCACCTCTGCTATGGAGACAGGCTGAGAGGGTTGGGGTTGTTCAGCCTGGAGAAGAGAAGGGGAGACTTTAGAGCACCTTCCAGTACCTAAAGGGGCTTCCAAAAAGCTGAGGAGGGACTTTTGGCAAAGGCATGGAGTGATAAGGACAAGGGAGAATGGTTTAAACTGGGGGAGGGGAGATGGACTTGAGATATGAGGAAGAAATTCTTTGCTGTGAGGGAGGAGAGACACTGGCCCAGGTTGCCCAGAGGAGCTGTGACTGCCCCATCCCTAGAAGTGTTGAAGGCCAGGTTTGATGGGGCTTGGAGAAATCTGGTGTAGTGGGAGGTGTCCCTGCCCATGGCAGAGGGGTTGGAACTGGATGATCTTCAAGGTTCCTTACAACCCAGACCAGTCTGGGATTTTCTTTAAGTCCAGTTATTGTCCAGTCCAGCCCTTTTGCATGGGGAGATGAAGGTGGATGGCAAGGAGGGGATTGACCCTGTACTTACAGATTGACCCATTCCCTCTAAAGCAACAGCCCCTGGTGTCCCCTCACCTGTAGCTGACCTGGGGCTCTGTTTGTGCCCTGCTGGGTTATAACTGGGGAGGGAGGAAATTTAGCACCTTGAAGGGCAGTCATGCAGGGGAGAAGGAGACAGAAGGGAATTTTTTTAATTTTGTTTTACTCTGCATTTTTCTCTTTGCCCTCATGCCTGCTGTTTTCCCAGGCTCCAGCAAATGTCAGCTGGGCTTGGGGAGTGGGCTGGGACCTGCAGCCTGCAGCAAGAGGAGGCTCTGGGCTGGAGCCAGCTGGGAGGGAGAGCTAATGTAGGATGCTGCCTGCACTCAGGAGGCTGAAAGCACCAGTTCCCAGGTGGCATCACAGAGGCCAGGAGCAGATGTATCCCAAGGCCCCAGGACAGCAGAAAGCAAGGTAAATATTCCTGCAAAAGCTCAACCTGATGTTTGCCCACACCACCTGCATGCAGCATCCATTACACACGGGGGCTGGAGCTGTGGGCAGCAGAGCAGAAGGCTTTGTGGTGGCTCCTGCATTAAACAGGGATGAAGGAGGATGTGGGAGGTGTTTGTTCATGCCTGGCCTGGGTGCTCCTTGCTGGCTGTGACTCGATGCCTGAGCCATGTGAGCTCCCATGGTAGCTGAGAGGATAAACACTGACCCAGACACCTGGGACAGTGGGTATAAAATTCACTAGTGTGTTCCTGGGGAACAGCTGAGGCACTTTTAACTTTGGTTTAAATAAATACAAACACAACTTATGCAAAGTATAAAGTCTCTTCTAATATGCAGACACTTCACATCTGGAATTTGCAATGCTTTGTACCCAACAAGTTGAGTGGCCTGCCATGTATACAGCCTTTAGTACCCACAAGTTTGATGCGCAATGGGCATTTGTGACCAGTTGTCTGCCCAAAGAAATACATTCGTGTATCATTTTGATAGGTCTGAGGACTCTCCAAGCCTGGCTGGTGATACAAAGGATGGAGGAGCACATCATCCATCACCCTGGAAGGAGTAACCAGCTCACAGCTAGAAGGTAATTTTGAGTAATGGTTGTGTTATCATCATCATCATTAGCAGTATTTTCTGTGCCTAAGATGGATTTAGATGGGCTGAAACTTTTCATGTTGTTTGATAAATGCCTGTGTCACAAAAAATAATCTTGAATTTAATGTGAAATCTTTCTAAAAGAAATGTTTTCAGCTCTCCTATTTAATTATTTCTTCCTGAAACTTACTTCAGTCTACAGGTTTTAGAAAGCTGGAGTCAAAACTCATCACTCTGTTTGGCCTCCAGTGCACCATTTCTTTTCAAGAAAAGAGCATGTTAGCTTTCCTTTTGTATTTCCTGTCTTCTGCAAATTTTGAGGAGACTTTAATTTTTGGTGGGTGGGTAGAACATCTACATGGAGTGAATTAAATCACTAGGGGTGACAGCAGCAGTGCATCTGAGACAGGCAAGGACCAGAGCTGCTGACATTCTGTAAACAAAGATGGCAAGAGGGTGAAGCCAGCTTCTCCTGTGCCAGTCTTTCTGGACACCAGCACAGAACCAGTAACCTGAGGAGGCCAGGAAGGGGAGCATCTGTCCTTCTCTGGCATTGATTCACAGGTGAGCACTGTCAGTCCATCTTTCTTGGCTAACATGTGGCTGTGATGGGCTGGTTCCTCAGGAACCACCTGGCTTTTGGAGAGTTACCTGTTTGCCCTGGGAGGTGAAGGGTGTTGTGTTACTTTGCCAATTTGTGTCCATTAAAACATTACTGAGGTTGGTGTCTGCCAGATCCCTTCTCCTGACACTTCCTTGTTTCAGGACAGAACAGGATTAGCTTTATGCTAAACTGACAAGCACCAGTGTTGGAGTCACCTATCCCTGGTGTTACTTTAGAGCTGTTTGTTGGCTACAACCATGCATTACAATCCTTGCTCCTTCTTCTGATGTATATTCTGCAACTGCAAGAAGCTTCTGCCTTTTCTAACAGAGGAACTGTTGTTACATCACTGACATGTCCCAGAGATATCTTTCCACTGAGCAGAGAGTGTTTGTCCCATCTCTGCTTTGAATTCTGTTCCCTCATCCAAAATCATTAATTCCCCTCTTCCTGGCCAGCTGTCAGCAGTGGTTGCTAAACCCTCAAACACATCTGGGAGGTTTTCATGCCAGAAAAACCCTTGGCTTGAGTGTGAAATAGTGTTAGTGTTAAATATCCCAGCCCAAGCTGAAAGGGAAAGTGAACTGCAGCTCTCAAGGGAGAAGAAAATCCCTTTGCATGTTGTTCCTCTGCAAAATCCATAGCTGGAATTACTTTTTTCAGAAAGCAGAGCCCAGCTTTAAAGGATCTAGCAGACAAGCAATGTGATGCCTGCACATAAAGTGGAGGAGCTCAGAGATGGGCTGAGCTTTACATCAGCCCAAAGGACAGAAGTGACACCAAACCTGTCACCCCTGCTGCTGGTGAGGCCAGCACAGTACCTTGTGTCTCAGGGTGATCCTTGCTTTTGCTCAGATCTTGTTGCCTTCCTGTTGGGTCAGTGAGTAGAGTTACTGGAGCTAATTTGTAGAGCATAATCACATTGGGGTGGACCTTTTAGTTTTATTTTTGGTCTTTTTACTCTGGAGAAAACTGGGGGTGGAATCTGATCAATGCTTTTAAATACTTAAAGGCTGGGTGTCAGGAGGATGGGGCCAGTCTTTTTTCAGTGGTGCCTAATGGCTGAAAAAGAGGTAAGAGGCACAAACTTGAACATAGGAAGTTCCATCTAAACATGAGGAGGAACTTCTTTACTGTGAGGGGGGCAGAGCACTGGGACAGGATGCCCAGACTGATGGTGGAGTCTCCATCCCTAGAAACGTTCAAAACCTGTCTGGATGTCATCTTGTGCAACGTGCATGCTTAATCTGCTCTGGAAGAGAGGCTGAATTTCAGAAGTGCCTTCCAACCCCTAACACTATGTGACTCTGTGACCTTTCTGAGGTGCTCCCCGAGTTACAGTGATCCCATGGGATTCAGTTCATCCCTAAAGGGAGATCAGCTGTGTTTTGTCAAGTCAGCTTTAACTCTGGATAGGAGCCTCAGCAGAAACAGGCTTCTCCTCTCCTGCCCCTGGGGGACAAAGCTTTATATGGACTTAATCCTGGCATTTATAGAGTTGATCCTACCCTTCAAGTTCTTGCCTGCAGTTAATTTCCAAGTAATTTTCCCAAAGTGTCCATATGCCTGCTGGCTCTGGGATCTTTTTCCCAATGCAGAGAGGACAGGAGCACTCCTGGGAGCGTGGTGGGGTGCAGGTGATGCAGAGGAACTGGGCAGCCTCTGGCAGCCAGGCAGAGGGGCTCTCTGGAGGCTGCCAGCAAAGCACCCCTATGGGACATGCACCCAATGTGGAGGGTGGTGGGGAGGAGGAATTTAGCCCTCCCCCCTTGGCAGGAATAAAGTTTCTGCAGTGAAGGAGACCTTGAAGAACTGGGAAAGGAAAGCCATGCAAGACTGCAGCAAGCTGGGAGAGGAATATGCCGAGTGTTATGTATGTGCCCCTGTGGAGGTAATCTCATAGTTATTTTAGACTCCAGCTGGGAAGCAGCTCTGATCCCTGCTTTCCCAGTATTCTGCCAAGCTCATGCTCCAAATCTGCTCTCACTGGCTCTGAACAAGGCAGGCTGTGGGGTGAGAAGCTGCCAGCATCAATTGAGGTGAAAGACCTTCACACTGCTGTGTGCTTCTGGGTGTGCATTTGTGCCTTGCTGCCCATCACAGAGCTCCCAGGAACTGGCTGTGGGACCTTGGTCTTGGTGTTTTGTTGTCTGTTTATTTTCCCATGGTAATGCAGATTCAAAGATAAAACCAAAGCAGTTGGATCCCCACCTCCTGATGCCGAGATGTTCCTTGCTCCCAAAGCCATCCTGCACAAATAAGGGAGCTTCTCTCTCATCAGAGATGCTTCATACTAGGCTTAACACCAAAAACAGAATTTCAGGGCTTTCTTGTGATAATAATTCATTTGGCAGAGCTGGTTCACTTTCTAAATCTGTTCGAACACAAGCAAAATCCAACCTGCTCATCTCTGTGTGTTTCACTGAGTTCCTTCACACCCAAGCTCTTCAGAGGGGTCTGGCATCACAGAAGAAATGCAGACTGCAGTTTTTCAGCAGTATTTCTGTACCATCATTAAGCCTGGAGTAAACCTACAAGCTTGTGGTAGGTTGTCACTCTTAGGGGTCAAATGTCCTGGGCACACTGGCTGCTTTCTTGAAATATGCTCTGGGGAGGTTCAACCTCACTGATTTTCTCAGTGATGCTCCTCAAGCAGCAAGACCAGGATGAATCAACTGCAGCAGCTGCTGGTCCTCAGGACCTCCAGTCCCACAAAGACAGGAATCCTTACACCTCTTGCCCAGTTTAAACTACATTGTGGTTTGATTTAATGGGTTCCGAGAGATGGATCAAGCAGCATGATTTGGGTTTTGGTTCTCTTCTTTGTATTCAGGATGAAAAAGCAAAACTCAGTTGTTTTGGTTTGGTATTTTTTTAGGCAAATGGAGGATGGAAAGAAGTTGGTTTAAAGCAAGCTTTGCCTTCCTAGCCAAGTTGTTCAAGCAAGATAAGTCTCCATAACCCTTGAAATAGATAATGTGTAGCTCCAGGGGCCATTGTGAAGACCCAGCACTGTAAAAATGCAGATTTCAGGGAAAGCTTAATGCTTTGTGACAATTTAAAGTACCCCCGAAGGGTGTTCACTCAGGCAGAAGCACACTTTATTTGAAGCATATTATGAATGAGACAGGAGAACAATTTGTTTGCTGAAGATGGGCAGCGGATCAATTAAGCAGAGCAGAGGGTGCAGAGCAAGTCAGTTTGCAAAAGGGCAAAACACAGAGGAGGTGGCTACATCCTGTCTGGCTTCTGGGGTGTTCTCCTTCCTCTCTGCTGAGATGGGGTTGAGGAGCTGGGCTTCAGGATCCTGAGTGCCTGTGGCTTGCAGCATCCCTGGATGCAGGTGGAGACTTATCTGCCTTGAGGACAGGGCTCACTGTGGTGACATGAGGCCACCAAGCAGCAGGCACCCTTCCCAGGGGCACTGAGACATCCCCTTGACCATGCTCTTCCTTCTGGTTACCCTGATCACTGGGGCTGAGGGGCAGTTCTCAGAGTGAGCAAACTGCTGTGGTCTAGGACCTGCTCTCCAGATGAAAGCAGCTTACTTAGGGCATTTAGTTATCTGCATGTAAATATTGGGAAACCAAATCCTATTAATCTATGGAGAAGGAAAAAGGAATGGTGCAAGTCCATCTGTGGGTTTTGGGGTTGAAGGGGGGGGGGAGCTAGTTGTGCATGGGCTTTTATCTTCTTTTTGAAGGGAAAGGGCTTTCCTTTACTAAGGCAAAGTGCTCAAAACTAAAAAATCTTACTGGATGCCAAAATCAATTTTGTTTAGGTTTTTTTTAATAGGAAAAGGAAATATCCTTTTCTTTTTTTTTTTTTTTTTTAATAGGAAAAGGAAATTCCTGGTAGGGAATCTTGCACCTTCTCCAAGGCAAAATCCATGGCTGCAGGCACCAGGCAGAAAGCCAGAGCCCATGGGAGCAGGACATTTCTGACCCAGCTCGTGTGGCAAGTTATATGATGCTCCTGTTCATCCACTGGCGGGGGAGGTTTAGATTGGATATTGGAAGAATTTCTTTATGAAAGGGTTTTCAGGCCCTGGCACAGGCTGCCCAGGGGCATTCCATCAAAATGGAGTAATGACTCCACTGCCCAGGGGGAGTCCCCATCCCTGGAGGGATTGAAAAGCTGTGTAGATGTGGTGCTAGGGGACGTGGTTTAGTGGTGGCTTTAGCAGTGCTGGGTTAATGGTTGGACTTGATGGTCAGAAAGGTCTTTAGTAACCAAAACGATTCTGTGATTCTTCTGTTGTCTGGCAGCATATTGCAAGGCCTGGTATTGAGCTTTGTGCAATGGCTAAAACTGGCTCCTTCTTAGCTGCTGTGTCCCAGGCTTGGTGTTGGTTGCGGTGATTCAGGATCAGCCCTGTGGTGAACTGAGAGCTTTAAAAGTGCCCTGTCCTGCCATCCCCTGTCATCTGGTGCAATCTCTGCAGTAAGCACAGCCAGACTGCTGCTCCTTGTCTTTAAGTACCCATCCAGGGGCAACTGAAGGCTTCATTCAACACGAGGCAGGTCCTTAGTTTTTTCCTGTGACACCTGCCCTTATCAGGGTACTAGTCACAATATTGTGAAAGACTGTGCAGTTTTTTTTAAAGGATGGGTATTCCCAATCCATGGGAGTACAGGTCCCCTGGTGAGTCTGTCCATTGGTGTGATAACAGCCATTATGTAAGCCACTTCAGCTTATATTTAGTTTGAGATTTCAGTCCCTAAAACTCCCTGCTGTCACACCCAGTGGCCCCATGACTGGCTACGAGGTGGTGGCTGGAGGGGTTTCAACCCTTGATCTGCACCAGGATCTCTGCGGTCAGCACCTCATTTCTGACTTTCAGTCAAGCCTGGACAATGCCTCTGCTGAGTGAGCCAAAAGCTCCTTCAGAAGTAATGAAAAAAAAACCCTGTAAATAACCTTCTGGGGTCCTTGACTGTTCCCACAAGCTGCCTTACCATGTTGGTCCCTGTGTGACTGACAGCAGCAATCTATGGGCTTCAGTTCAGTCCTGGCAGGCAAATAGCAGCAAACAGCCTCTCCTCTGTGTAAGTAAACTGGCTGCTGCTTAATGAGCCACAGCACTTAATGAGTTGTGACATGGGCAAGTCTCTGAGCTTTAGCCAACAGCTGCCAGAGGCAGTTACAAACTCTGGGTTTTTTTTATGAATAACCATGTCAGCAGATTGGTTGTTCTGCTGCTTTGGGGTTTTTTACAGTCTGTCCTGACACACGGTGACATTGGTGGCACATGGGGACTCTCCTCTTTGCTCTCACCTCACACCTCTCTGTGCAGTGTCTCTGGATCACTTCTGCCATAACCAGGGGGATGAGGTGTCCAGCAACCATAACCCATCCCACTGACAACTCCTGCCTGCTCTGAGACCCTTTTAGGGATATGGTGAGGTGGTGCTGCAGGGCCAAGTGCCTCGTGGCCAAGGTGGCCAACAGCATCCTGGCTTTTATCAGCAATAGCGTGGCCAGCAGGACCAGGGCAGGGATTGTGCCCTTGTACTCAGCTCTGGTGAGGCTGCACCTCTAACCCTACCATCTTACAAGCCCCATCTTTGTGGCTTTCTCAGCACAGACCCACCATTAGAAGCAGCTGGTGTTTGAGTAGAAATACCATCTCTTCTTCCTTTATCAAGCAATGATTGCAATTTCAACATTCCCAAATTACCGCTTGAAAAGGAAAGATTTCCCCAAGAAGCAGCAGATGAGCAGCTGATGTAGTGTAGGTTACAAAACAAAGACATACTTTTTGGTAATCAAGAGATAAAACACTGAACAGAACAAAAAATAAAGACAGAAACACGTAACCGACCAGAGCTGTATTATGTTTATAAAAGTTAAATTCTTCCTCTTCTTCCTCATAGCTTCAAAGAAAACTGCAACTTACTTCATTTGTTACTCAGTTTCAAGACAACCTTCTGCCTTTCAAGGCTCAATTGCAGTGTCTGGTATTGTCTTCTAATCCTAGAGCAGGATCCCAGGCTGACTTCATCTTCCTCACTCCCACCAGTGCCTGGCTAAGCAGGTGAATATTGCTTATACTTCAAAACCCAAATATCAGGTAAACACTGAGAAGAGGGTAGAGTCCCATAGTTTTTCCTTATTGTTTTGAGGTTGCCAGTATAAAAGTCTTTGGATTTCTCTGTATTTTAGTATACAATTTTCCAGTGAGTTGGCTGCTCACAGTTTTTCTCTTTCTCACCACAGAATCGGTTGTAAGTTGTTTTTGGATCAAATCCCAAGATCTCCCTTTCCTCATGGATCCGGAAGGAAAATGTTGAAACTGAGGTGCCTATAAAATACCTGTGAAAAACATCAGAACAGGTATTTGAAGGGGATAGACTTTTAAAATGCAAGTAATTTGTTTCAGTCAAATGAACTTTAATGTTCATTGAAATAATAATTAAATTATCAAATATATATTCTGTAAATATTGCAGATCAATTATATAATATGTCACATGTGATTTCTAAACAGCCATATCTAGGTGAAGAATAATATTCAATTTTGTGACAGTATGATTTGGCTCCTCGAAGAAGAAGAAATACAAATTTGGTACCTTGCATGTGCACAGATCCACTGGTCAATCACAGCCAGGCCCCCATCTTTGTAGAGTGCCACCTCCTCCCAAGAGGGTTCAAACCTCACCATCTCAGGCAGCAATTTCTTGAGCAGTTCAACCTCTGAAAAAGAGAAAGATACCGATTTATTTTTTACCTTATATACAGCAACTCACTGCAGTCATAAAATTTAAGTGTTTAAGGAAGCCCTGGGTGAGCAGTTAAGAAGCAAGTGAAACCAAAATCTACCTATAGATTTTACAGCAGCTACAACCTGGAAGGAACAGCTGCCCAAAACTGTTTAACTCTCCATTCAACGATGGAGACATATGAACTTCCAGTCATTTATAAAAACAAAGTGGTAATCACTGCACTCATTGTCAAGTTATTAATCTTAAATTGACTATAAATGTGCCTACCCTCCTCAACAGCATCGGTAGCTACAAAAACTTTCTCAAGTTTAAGGATCTCCAAGAGGCTGCGGATTTTCTTGACTGCTCCTTGCAGGGAAGGGACATCTTCTCTGTGACCCCAAATGAAGTCTTTCCTTCTGAGATGAACCCCAAGGTATGGACCACCGATAGCTGTGCCAATCTTAACCTAAAAAAGAAAGATCAATAAACTGTGAAATTTGAGAGCATCACTATTTAATCACACAAAAAAAGCCTGAATGCATCATCTCTGGATAATGGCCTGATTTACTCTAACTGCAGAAAGACATTTTAAGGTATGGATTGGAAGTATTTTGGGACACTTAATGCAGCATTTTGATGTTGGGTGGCCTGCATCATACAGGAGAAGCTAGAATGCGAAATTTTTGTAAACCAAAATTGCTCCCCTTGACCAAATCCACATCTGGCAGTTTGCAGCTGAATTTTACACCCACAGATGATGCTGAATACAGCAGAAATACAAGTTTCTTTAGTGAACTGAAGGTAACAGAAATCTGACACCCAGAACCAGACAACATCTCAACAGACTCTGTTATCTCATCAGGGAGAAGATAGCACAGTAGGAGCATGCATGTCCACCTTGATCTGAGCAGGGAGAGCTGAATTCACATGTCTTCAAATACTTCCTGCAGAGTACAGCCAGGAGGAGTACAAGAATGAAGAAAGAAAAAAAAATTTATTTTTTATGGGAAACAGACTGTTAAGATTTTACCTTCATTTGTGTCCAGTCCTCCTTGTAATGAGTCCTGTCTGCCTCATCTGTGGATTGAAGATATTTGTTTCTAAACTCATCTCCCACTACACGGAGGTGTTTAGCAAACACCATGCTCCTACGGGTCTATTGGAATAAGAGCAGATGGCAAATCAGAAAAAGGGAGAGCTCAAAACTGCTAAATGGAGATAGCTTTATATACACAGAGCTTCCAGGATGCAGTTACTTCTGATACCTCCAGGCAGCACTACAAGCAACAATTTCTAACCTTTCACATGAGCTTCAATTCTTTAGTCTTAATCATAAGCACATTTATAACCAGCATACTCATGGGATCCTGCAATGCAGGGTAGACTGTAGTTACTTACACAACAGAACACATAATATATCAAATTAACACTCTAGCAATATAGCTCACCTTTGGGAACAAAAGCTGGGTAAATATTTCACCTTGTAAAATACACCTGCTTAAAAAAAACAGTCATGTGTCTAGCCACAGACACACACCTAGCAAATTCAGTGGAAAAGTGTCAAAAAAGGAATTACTTTGTTCACCTGTCAATAATAAGCTCTTTCAAAAATTTTGTGATGTAGTTACCACAGCACACAGTCCCACATATCCTTCTCTTTCACAGGCACACACAACAGAACTAAGGAAATCCCATGTGATTACACCACATAAGAAGGACACTTGGCAATTTGGTGTCATTCTCAACTTTCTACAAGTTTGCTGCCTCTCATGTGATTGGGACCAAAGAAGGTGCAAGAAAACCAATTCTTTTCAATTTCTGACAGCCTCTCTTTTCTGAGCACAGGGAAGCCCACGTGGACAGAGTTCACTCCACAGTGGAGAAGCCAGGCAGAGAGTTATTAGTGCTCCAAGGCATGGCCACATTGATGGTGCCTTCGCCTTGCTGTAAGTGAAGAGGCAGGAACTACTCTCTGACAGCTTGTTTTTTGTCCACCTTTTCCCAGAGCAGCCATTCCTTCATATGCCAAGCTTGCTGTTGGTTGAAGGGGTTCCTCCTCCCTTATCATTCAGTAAGGCACAAAACAACTTAGGCTTCATCACACAGGTACCTGGAAATCCACACTCCTCTAAATTATTTAATTGAAGTACAAAGCCTGCTCTTCTAGCATCTTGGAAGGTGTCAGTACTGAACCCATCCCAAATCCTCCAGCAAAGCATTTCTGTCAAGGGAGAATCTACATGCTGTCTGCTGAGGTTCAGAGGTTCCCTCCTTTCTGAAATGTCAACACAACGTGATCCCATGGAGTCACCGGGTACCTTAGCCAAGGTGTGAGGCACAGGGTTACAGCAAATGTGCAGGCAACCCCTAGCAGTGCAGTGCACTGGGGAGCACAAAAACATTTTGGGAATTCTTTTGGAAACTTTCATCTTGAGGCTGACCAGACAAGAAACTGCACATATCTGCTGATGGCAGAGTGTTGCATAAGGGAGGTCCTTCTAAACACAACGCCCTGCAGTGCTGAGTCTTTGGGGATAAGACAACAGGACAAATTCCTGCATTATATTAGCACACAGCAGCCTGAAGACCACCTTTAGCATATACCACTGAAACAGAAGAAACAAATCACTTTAAAGAAAAGAAACCAGAGGCAAAACTGCAGCACATACCAGTTACTGGATTTTTATCAGTACCAAGCAGAAAGTCTAGAGAAGCTGACTGGAAAATACTCACATTCCAATAATCTTTCCCTCCGTAGTGGTCGTGAAGAAGATTTTCAGCTCTGTCTAACATCACTGACCTATTAAAAATTGTAAAACTGAGTGCAGTTTCCTTAGGAATAGAATTTACATTCTGATGTTTCTTTATACAGTTGCTAGGATAAAGCACTGACTGGTCTGTTTGCAAAGAGAGCAGGGGGAACGAGTATTCTTCTGTATTAAGCAAATTGTGGCCCACAGCCTGCTGGGGAGAGATGGGAACTGTGCCACTTCCTGCTCTCTTCCTTAATAAATAGCACTCTTAATTCTGACAGTTAAACATGAACAAGCATTAATGGCCCATGATGTATTCCTTGTGCTAGCTGCTGCTGGAGAAACAAGATTGCCAACAAGATTCCCTCATGTAAAGGGGAGAAGTTTGTTGATGGCTCAATGAAGTGGCAGATGAAACTACTGTAGGAGCCCATCTAGTTAAAAAAACCCAACAAACTAGCTTCAACTAATAAATTAAGGGGTGTGATGCTCAGGAGTGAGGACAGTTTGACAAAGGTGTCATGGCAACACTCACCAAAGGTCAGAAAGAGAAACTTCTATAGTAGGAATTATCAGAAAAAGGAGAGAGCACTTAGCAGAGCATGTCACTGTATCACTGTGTAATGGATTTACCCACACCCATTGTGCAGGATGGATCCACATGGACTCTAAAGGTTCAGAGAATGGCAGTGAGGATGACCAAAGGCATGGAATGGCTTTCACATAAAGAACAATTAATGATGCCAGGACTCTTCATGCTGCAGAAGAGACAACTGAGGGGAAGTATAATGGGGAGATGCAAAGTCATGCTTGGGATAGAGCTGTTTGTTCACTGCCTGTTCCACTACACACACTAGGAGACATTAGATGAAACTTGCAGGTCAGAGGTGGATTTTCATAGTGTGCATGGTTAAGGTGCAAAACCTTTAGGCCTTGTCCTAAGATTTTGTGGATGGGGGTGGAAGGGAAGTTTGTGCACATCCACGCTGAAGGACAGAAGAGACAGGACAAACACTTTTCAGCTCTGAAGGTCCCTACAGCCACAAATTTGGAGGGTGTGACAGGAGTTAGGGGAAGCACAACACACTTGCTCAGTTCTTCTACCTTTTTGCAGGTATCTGATTTTAGCCTCTTGGATTTCACATGCTTTAACTTGAAACACTGTAGCTGCCCTTATGTTGCTGTTATGATGGTATTTCTTCCTACTTGTGTCTGAAATGTGATCTTGTGGATAAGGCATCTTGTCTGCCTATTAAGAACACTTAAGCACCACTCCTGATTTTTCTTTTGACCTTCCTCATTGCCAAACCTTTGATGGCTGCCTTGAAAGACTTAACTGTAGGGCTAAACATGGAGACCTCTATGGCTTATTTAATCCAGTTTTCTGCTGTCACTAACAGAGATTATAGTGGAACTCCTACAAATGGGGCAACATTCCTGGTAAAAAACAAGACTTTGCTTCCTTCTCTCCCAGTGGGAGATACTACAGATTCCCACTCCTCTGCTTAGGGGAATTTTCATCTCATTTTCAATTAACGGTTTGATGTCAAAATTTCAGGTGTTTTTTTCTCTTATGGTAGAACTGCACCTCAGCCTATGTGGTTTTTGTTTCTATTAATTTAGTCCCTTGCTGTATTAAAAGACAGTGATTATTTCCTCTTCCTTTTCTCCTCTGCATCCCAGTAGCTTTTGCTTTATTACGGTGCCTTCAGCTGTTACAGGGTCACAGCTGACTGGAAATATTTGACACTGGAATAATCTAAGTGTAGATTCTCATGGACAAGCTTTCCTTTCCTCTGATCACCCTAGAAGTATCTCAGAGCAGAAAAACAGAGCATGTTGCTTGCTTTCTCTAAACCTGGCTCACAGTATTGATGATGAGTGTCACAGGAGACCAGGCACAGCAACTTGTGATCAAAGATATGGCTTGGGAAACATGAATTCCACTGTTTGTTCCCTCCTGACCCAGCATCAAAGGGTAAAGGAAGGAAAGGTAAACAGAGGGTGGCAAAGACATTTAGCTGCATGACAGAGAATATGAAGGAGCTCAAGGCTATTTCCTTTTGACTGCAGCATTTAACCTAACTTACAGTCAGGTGTATCTTACAGTGTAAATTCCTTCTGTAATGATTTTAATAGATTACAATAACTTGGCGATGAAGTGGGACATAGCCAGGAAGTTCCCCATGCTCTTCCCAGCTCTTCACAGGGTCTGTGAGCATGCAAGACAACAAACAGTAATACAAAGCAACTCACTTTGCTGTAGTGTTCTTCAAAAGGATGGGAGCCACAATAGAGGCAGACCCTTGGACAGACAAACAAGAGACATTTAGCCCTCGTGTTTCCTCATAACCCCAGAACCATCCCCTGAAAGAGAAGAACAAGTATTGGTTCACATGCTTGAATTTTCAATTAATGCCACATATAACAAAATAAATAAAGAGTAAGCCCTATAGAGATGATTTATAATGTAAATAAACCAGCCAGCTCCTTTGCATGAAACAAAAACTCCTAAAATTATATTTTCTAGTATTAGTGTAACATTTTACTACTGATGGGGCTTTACAAGTAAAGTCAACACCCTAGGATCAAAAGTGTCACAAAAAACACTACAACAACTGCACTAGTCTGTTCTGTAGGCAAATGTCTCATGAAATACAATTTAAAAGACTGAAAGGACTGCTAGAAATTACCTGTAGTACCCATGTTTGTCTTTGGAGTACACAAGCTGATCGATGCATGGCCTTTCATCTATTTTTTCCTCCCATGTTCCTTCTTTCCATCCTTCTGCATAGCCTTGTAGAACATAAATCTGTTCAATAAAGGGCCCACCTGATTCTGAGCAAAAGGCAAAGCAAAGTGTTTTGGGGTATGAAAAACCACACAATAAAGGTATGAACTGGTATTACTTGCTGCTAAAAATATGCTGGGTATGCTAATATTACACTATTCTCTTCTCCATTTTCCCTATAAAAGAGGAAAGGAACATCTAGGGTTGGACTCTATGATCTCTTAAGGTCCCTTCCAACCCCTAACATTCTGTGATTCTGTGATCTGTGAGCCAGAAAAGCTGTAAAGGTCAGGGGATGTGACAATCTGCATCTGCCACACAGCTGTGTGTGATTTAATGTGCCAGACAGAACTGAATCACCATGCAAATGTAAATTTGAGAGCTGGGCAAGACACACCATGAAGCATAGGCTTTCAGTGCTGTGTAGGCAGCTGCTGTGGGATGAGTGCCTTGAATATAATAACAAATTCAAGTTCTTTCCCTGAATTTCAGGGGTTTATACATTTTTTACTGAAAGGTAGGGGACAATGATTTGGTGGCCTTTATTTCCTTTGCCTAAAAAGTCTGTGACACTGCTGCAGAGTTTGGTATACAGTGGTTAGGTCAACATGGCATCCAATCCTAAAGGAACCAACTTAATGGTTTTCATATTCCTAGGGAAAGCCTCTCACTTTTTGTACACAAAAAGTGGGGGATACATATTTTGAGTACGTGCAGCACTGACAATGAAAAAGTTCACTGAAGAATTAACTTTTACTGTCTAATCACCTCCAGAAAAAGGTGGCTTGTCTGGATTTGGACACAGTGCTGCAGGCTGCCTCTCTCTCCTTGCAGCTTTGCTACTGTTGCTAAAATCATGCAGAAATATTTTTTACTTTAACCACAGACATTAACTGCCTTTCTCTGGGGTCCCTAGGAAGTCAAGGGACAACAGTGCTACATCTAATGAGCTGACAAATAGTTGGGTTATTTCTTCCTAGTTGTTTTTTATTCAGTACCATTCTTTCCCATCCCTCCTCTTGCCACTTCAAACTTTTCTTTTAATTTCACATATAAGGATAAAGGCACGTATATGGATAAACCTGTAAAGAAGCCACCTCAAATATTTAAGTCATCATTAACTGTAGGGTGTATGATTCCCTACTCTACCTGCAAGGAACTGCTCATATTCAATGACAGGGATGTTCCTGTTGAGGTTTGGGAGATCGAAGAACTCAGACCAAGGGATCCGGACCTGAAGGATGTTTGGGTTCTGCCAGTGATAAAGAGGTCCCCAAGGAGGCAAAACTAACACCCAGTTTTCACTTTTCAGCAAAGTTTTTAGAAGGGAAGCAATGCGAATATAAACATCTCTGCGAAGGTTGAACCCTTCAGGAGGATTTACATCATACAAGAGGTATCTGGGGAGAGAAAAAAGCAATATAATTACTTCTGGGAGCCTAAACTTTTTATACTTTTTGTTTATATTACAAAGATGTCTCCCCTCAGATGTCTTGTACATTCTGAGGGTAACATGGTGAGAATGATGAAACAACTGGCCCATTACTGGTGGTAATTCCAGTAAGCTAAATAAGAAGGCAGGAAGACATGTTCAGGGGAGACAGGGAAAGGACCTATTCCCCATGTCACACTCAGAGCAGGAAAGCCCCCAGACAGCTGTGACAGCAGCATCTTCCAGGAATGACCCAAACAGCACCATCAGGTGACCTCACAAGACCACCAGCTGGTGGCTCTGACACACGACAGACCACGAGTGGGGGGACCCCTCAGGGCACCACACAAGAGGCTGGGTTGAGAGGAGGGTCCCAGCGGCGACAGGGCTGCCCCCGGCAGCTGGGTCTGGGGTGTGACAACTCTCCAGGCGAGGCCCCAGGGTGGCTCTGGGGACCCGTTCCCACCTGGTACGCTGCGCGGCGGCGGCTGGGGGCAGCGAGGAGGCGGCGTGGCCGGCGCGGAGAGCGTCCGGCGGCAGCTGAGCGGCGGCGGGAGGCGGCGTCGAGGCGAGCGCGGTCAGGCACAGCAGCAGCAGCGGCGGCGGCAGCAGCCCGGGACCGGTGGCCACCATCGTCCCGACTCGTCCGGGGCGCCCCCGGCCCGGCGCCTCCCTCCCTCGGTGCGCGGGCAGGAAGAGGCGGTCGCGGCGTCCCCGGAGCGGCTCCTTCAGAAGAGGCCGGCGGTCAGGGGCCGCAGGCTGGCACCGGTGAGCCGGTTCAGCTCCTCCAGGATCTCCACCTCCTTCTGGTACATCTGCAGGAGAGAAGCCACGGGCATCACGGCGAGTCACAGCTTCGGACCGGACCCGCTGGTTCCCGGCCCACGGGTCGGGGGAGGCGAGACGGGGTAATGCTTTCCACCCGGGCAAGACCTGACACGGGCTGGATACCGCACGTCTTCCCCGGCTCTGGGGTATCGCTGTACCTGCTGCCACTCGGGTTTTGTGTCGTGCCGGTAGCCGAGCAAATGGCACAGTCCGTGGGCTGCCGTCACCTGCGCACAGAAAGAGGCAAGGACAGAAGACATCTATTACAAACAGACAACCCCGGCAGCAGCCAGGATAGGAGGAGAGCCCATGCTAACCCCGTAGCAGGTCATTTGCCGTTTTGCCAGAGGTTGCCAGCGCTCTAAACACAAAACGACGCAGATGAGGTAGCACCAGAACTCACCACTTACTTATTTCAAGTTTTGAAACACAGGGTAAGCTGTAAGCTCATCACCTGCTCATTTAGCTCAGCCAGGCTAGGAAAGCGGCAGTCGCTCCCCGGTCCCTGGGGGACAACCTCTGGCTGTCCTTCCCCGAAACACAGAACCAGGGGAACCGCTGTCCGCGGTGGGGCTCACCACCAGGACGCTGTCAAAGTCTTCCCCGGTGTCGCGGCACTGCTGATGGATGTACTCCACCCCCAGAAAGATGTCTCCTAAGTTGTACTCGTCTTGGCAGCGCGGCCGCGGCAGCTCCCCAGCCGCCACCCGGTGGAGGGGGAAGGAGAGGACGTCGGTGGGCTCAGGGCACTGCCGGTACGCGCCGTTGAGGCGCCGCATCAGCCCATTGCCGGCGCAGACCAACCCCACGTCGAAGCGGGAGGCTCCCAATGCTTCCCGCAGGGCACAGACAGCGCGGCGGAGCGGGGCGCGGCGAACCAGCACGGAGCGCTGGGCGTTCCGCAGGGCCACGCTCATGGCGGCAGCGGTGCTAGAGCCGCCCCCACGCTTCCCCTTCCGCCGGCACCGCCCCGCCCCGCCGGCAGGATCCCGCCTCCGCTCTCCGCGGAGCGGTGGCGGCCGCCATGAATGCCGGGGGCCCCTTCCGCGGGCCGCCCGCTTTCATGCCGCTACGCTTCGGGCAGGCTCCCGTGTTCGGGCAGGGTGGCGGTGCCGCCGGCCTCCCCTTCACCTCCAGGCCCGGGCCCGCCACCTTTGGGCCGCCCTATGGGCTAGGGCAGGCGCCGGCCTTCGCGGCGGCGGGCGGCGGCGGGGCCCCGGCCGGCAACACGGGCTTCAGCTTCAAGCCGCCCACCAACCTGGGCAGCTTCCCGGGGCCGGGCGAGGCGCCGGGCGGCGGCGGCGGCTTCGCGGCGTCCGAGTTCCGTTTCAAGGCGCCTGAGAACGCCCCTACCGCCTTCAAGCCGCTGCTGGGCGGAGAGGCGGAGAAGGGCCCGGCCGCCCCCGCCGCTTTCACCTTTTCGCCGCCCTTCGGCTTCGCGCCCGAGACGGGCCCCGAGGTGGCGGTGGCGGGGGAGCCCTTCTCCTTCTCGCGTCCTGTCGCCGCCCTGGGCCGCCCGGAGGAGAAGGGACCGCGGCCGCTCTTCGATGAGCCGGGAGAGCCGGCGTCCAAGGGCCTGAAGCGGAAGGAGGAGCGGGAGCGGTCCCCGCGGCAGCCGGCTCCGGGCGGGCGGGCGGTGTCGGCCCCGCCGCCGCCGGAAAAGCGGGCGGTGCTGCTGAGCTGCCCCCGCGGCGGGGCCCTCTTTGGCCGCACGTTGCAGGACATGCTGCGCAGCCAGGGCCGCGGGCACCGCGACCGCGGGGAGGCCGCTGAAGCTGAGCGGGGACCCGCCGAGGAGCTGGCGCCGGCCGAGTCCCGGGAGCCGTCCCGGGAAGGTAGGCTGCAGCGTTGGGAGGGACCCCCGGGACACCCCCGTCCCGAAGGTGACTGCATCCCTGTCTTCACAGATGCCACCCCCACCACCTCTGCCCGACGGGTTCGGGGCAGCGAGAGCACGGAGGGCCTGGGGGGGCTGTTGCCTGGCGAGCTCACGACCATCCAGTGCAAGAACATCCCCGACTACCTCAACGACAGGACGGTGCTGGAGAAACACTTCGGCCAGTTTGTGAAAGTTCGACGGATCATGACCAGGCGCAATAAAAAAATGGCCATTCTCCATTTCTTTGATCATGTGAGTATCGGGAGTGATTGTCGGGAGGGCAGCCTTGACTTAGAGGTACTTTGGATGGGTCCAGCTCTGGTTAGAACCCCACCTCTGGTTGGTTGGATGTTTTGCACCTGGAGGAAAGCATAAGCACTGAAATACAGACAGGTGGAAACATCCTGAGCTGCACCAAAAACATTTTAGCTGCAAGACTTCTGCTTGGCTTTAGCTGTTTTATGCAGCTCAGAGACCTAATCCATCTTCCCTGTTGTCTCTCTTTGCCCAAACCTGAAGTCCATGTGCTGCTACATTCTTACTCAGTCTCGGCAGCATCGAGGGCGAGGTGAACTTCTGTGCTGCCTGTGGGGTGACCTGCTTGCTCAGAGTACTGCTCTTTATATCGCTGCTGAGGCGTGTTGTGCTAGTACACACTGTGTGGGCTGTTTCTGCTTTGTGCTTAAAAGTCTTCAGTCTGTTATGCTCTAAACTGGCTTGGATAAGCAGTAATTTTTGTGGAAACCCAGCCAGTCCTGCCAGCTGGACGTAGGACATAAGTGAGAGGTTAAAATGCAGTAATCAGAATTACATGAAAATTCCTAAATGTATCTCTGGCAAAAAAAATTCTGCATTTTTTTTGGGTGTTGTGATGCTAAATCCTCTGCTTCTCTTTCCTTTCAGGCCTCTGCATCTCTTGCCAGGAAGAAAGCAAAAGAGTTGCACAAAGACATAATAACATTTTGGCATAAGAAGAAAACAAGTAAGTCTGTGTTTCCGGGTATGGGTGGTACATAAATGGGATGCTGTCTGCTCTGTTTGTGTTTCCTGATATGCTGAGAGTGGTACAAAAATGATCTCCACAGGAGAGATACTACAGCTCCAGAAGCACAGTGGTACTCTTTGACCTTTACTACTCAAGCTGTTTGGTGCATGCAGCTTCTAGGAGCATTGAAGGAACAAAAAAAAAAAAAATAGTTTTTCTGCATTTTATGTGACAGCTCTCTCTGTGGCAAAAGCTAATAATGAATATGCAGAGGAAGGAAAAAAAGAGCAGGATAAAACATGTAATCTTCCAGACTGGTGTTTTAGCCTTTAGTAGCAGATGGTCCAGGAACCCTAGGTGCCAGGCTTAGCCCTTGGGGAATTCTTCTCTTGTGAAGTTACCAGTTCCTTCTGTAAGCTGTGTAAACTTCCAGCATCCACACAGTAATGTTCTCTGATATTGAGAAAGTTTGTAGTGAGTGACTGCGAATCACAGGTGGAAATGGCATTATGTGCAAATTCCAAAACTGGAATTTTCTTAAAATCCTGTTGTCTAAACCATTTTTCTTGACCTGGGCCAAAATGCTGGTACAACCGTATGAAAGAGCAGAAGACATTTAAAATGACAGTATACTTTTACAAGGCAATTTAGAAATCATTCATGCAGCCACACAAGAGGAACATGGTGATGTTAACTTTATGGTTCTGTCTAGAGGTAGGATGCTCTTTGGGGATGTAAGAAAACCCACTTCTAACTGCCAAGCATGGATTCAGATATGAACTTTCAGGAAAGTGTCCTGAGAGTGAGTTCAGGAGTACTCTGGAGTGAGTGTCTGCATTGCCAACGCATTGCTTGAACCAAAAAAAGAGTAACCTACTGAGATGTGAGCTTAGGAATCAGAAACCTAGATTCCAGACCCTGCTGGAAATGTGAGCTCCTTTCCCCGTAGGCAAATGCTTGAATTGTCAAGTGCTTCCTTTTATGAATGCTGTGTGTGTACCTCAGAGATCCCAGCCTGGGGGTACACTGCACCTGTCAGTAAATGAATGGTTCAACTTTGTCCAATTTACCATCCATAGAATTAACAGCTGCAGAGTTGTCTTCCAGAGAATTAACATCTTGGTAGTATTCTAAAATAACTACTCTGAGAGATTTTAAGAAATCCAGCTGGTTGAAAGCTTGTTCCTGAGGGGAAGAAATTCTCCCTCTCTGCAGAGCTGCAGATGTAGCTCTTGAGCAGGCATGCCAGCCTAAGCTTGGGTGTGTGGGATTAATGAAAATGCTCAGTAGAAGCAGTGGGAATTGTGGTTTACAGAGGTGAAACTGATTTCTATTCTGTAGAGAGTTAAGGCTTGTGGATTATATCCCAAACTTGAGACAATTTAGGTGATGATCAGGCTTCATTTACTAGCAGTCTGCTGACCAGTTATAATTAATTACCAATTATAGTTATTGCTAAATGATGCTTTTAATTAAAAATGCCTGATGTTTACAGAACAGCAAAGCTGACTAATAATTGGTAAATTTATTCAGTACAGCATGTAGTGCAAGTTGTTCTGGAAGTTCTTGCATATCTGTGCAAAACTGTGACTCTTATTATTTTCTAATTGTATTTTTTCAAACAAACTGGCCACCACTACTCCCGTGGTTGTCACTTGAACTCTTTGAGAATTTGGCTTTTTGGCTTCATGTTTGTGTGTCACTTCAGGTCCAGCAAAAAGAGAATTTTCATCCAAGGAG
Source organism: Heliangelus exortis (assembly GCF_036169615.1). Classification (NCBI taxonomy): domain Eukaryota; kingdom Metazoa; phylum Chordata; class Aves; order Apodiformes; family Trochilidae; genus Heliangelus; species Heliangelus exortis. The sequence continues at coordinate 18,942,496 of NC_092427.1, read as the reverse complement.
AAGAAAGCAGGTGAAGATGAAGGAAGGCAAAACAGTGAAGAGCAAAACTATCAGCACTCACCTCTTCGAAAACCTTTAATAAGATCATCTGCTGGCAGTGTCATGCCTGGAAAAAGGTAATTCTACTCCTGAGAATCCATCTGGCAGGAAACAGGATGGTTGGGGGGAAACGATGATCGGGGTATTCCAAGTAGCCATGTTCTCACTGGGGAGTGTGCTTCATTTCTCTCAGATGTGACTTTTTGGCTGATTTATAAGCTCACAGACCTTGAATTTTGCCAGAAAGGTACATCCAGTTGCTCATTTTAAGGCCTCTTATTTGGTCAGTATATTTTTTCTAAATGTTTGTAACAAAGCTGCAATATGAGGCATAAGGGGAAGGATAGATACAGTGCACAGCCAAAATGGGGCCAAGCAGTAATGACACTGGTCTGTTGTTATGATGAAATGGGCTTCTGAAGTTTGATGTCTGAGCAATTACAGTTCTGTAAAATCTTGTAGCAATTTCTGCTGCTATACAAAACGTTGCTTTTCTTTCACACCAAACAGCAGGCTAGTTCCAGGCTTAGGATGCAAACTTCTGTGCCTTGGTGATGCAAAAATGTTGCAACAGCCATCTGGTTCTGACCACTCTTGGGCAGCTCCTGTAATACCATTTCTCTTGTACAAAGATTGGGGCTTTAAACATAAATCAAGAACACTTGATTTGTTTTCAAGTGATTTCAAGGCAGTACTGGGGATTTAACCAGATTAATTCCCAGTGCTAGCGTTGCCTCATTACAATTTAGGTATGTTGATACATACTTTGTTTGGTATGTTGCTTTGTGAGCAAAATGCTCTTCTAAAACAGACATGCTGACATTCTAAAGAAAACAAAACTGATTAAGGCTGGGGCACAGATTAGAGTGTTATTAATAAAAATCTTTTACTTTTAGCTCTCCAGCAAAGAAGTCAGGTCTTCGAAAAGCACTGCAGTTTGAAGCAGATCTTTTTGATTCTAGTTCTGAAGGACAGAGCTCAGAGGCCTTGGGAGCTTCGTTGTCATCTCTTAGTAACCTGGTGGGATTAGTGGCTGAGACATCTGAAGAAAGATACCGTCTCCTGGACCAAAGGGACAAAATCATGCGACAAGGTAATTAGACGTGCTAATGACTGCAACATTTGTTTCTCTGCTAGAAGCAAAGAAGGAAGAAGGATTTGGTGTGAGTTGCAGAGCTGTTGTGATATTACAGAAATGGCTTCAAAGAAAGACTTTAGCATGAAGCAATCTGCAAAATACTCATCTATTGTGAGGGGTTTCTGTAGATGTTAACTTCTTGTAGAATATATATTTTTATTTTTGCACATACATATTTCTTATGGGAAACAAGTACCACACTGTTCGTCTCCTGTGTAGGAGGCCATGTAGAAAGATTTGTATCCCTGCAGCCTCTTTAAAGATAGCTACTCAAAGTCCAGTGGTGTTTCTCTAAATTCAAACTATTACAAAGCCAGTCATTACTTCAAGAAATGGTCCTTTGTTTCACAGTGCTGGATTGTAAACCCTTTCATCCTGTTCTTGCCAAAGATGACCCTACTTTTTATTTAAGATCTTATTCTTAATATTGACAAACAGATTTCTCAGCCACTTGGCATGGAATTAGGAAATCAATCATGCTCAATTAGCTCACAAAACAGGATAGGCTGTTTGGATACAAAACATTTGGTACCTTTTTGAAGAGTCAGTCTTTTCAGCGCAACTCTTCACCATAGGTGAAACTTGCCTAAAGGAGCAGTGGGGCCTTGGGATGAGGCACCCCACCCTTGTGGGTTTCTGACCACATCAGGGTGTGGATACAGCTTTGCTCTGAGTAGAAGTAGGATGGGAATTTCTAGAGACCTTTTTCCTAACAGCTTTTTTTGTGAACTGTTGCTCTAACAATGAACTTCTTGACATCCACCCAGTGACCAGCCTACAGTCTTCAGCTGAGATGTCTGGCAAGCATAGAGATGTGTTGGCACATCAGGTTAATAGCTTGTTATGAGCACCAAAAGAAGAGAAGCTTGTTAATGTTTGTTAAATTTTATTTACTTTTTCAGCTCGAATAAAAAGGACTGATCTTGGCAAAGCTAAAACTGTTGTTGGCACTTGTCCAGACATGTGTCCTGAAAAGGAGAGGTACATGAGGGAGACAAGAAACCAGCTCAGTATCTTTGAAGTGCTTCTAGGATCTGACAAGGTATGAGCTCTCTGTATTGAGGGGTTGTGTGCTTGCTGCTTATATAAATACCTCAGTATTGTTTAATTGATTACAGGGTTAATTCTTCTGGAAAAAGTCTGTAGGGCATATCATTAATGTCTTTAAATTCCCTGTTGTAAAAAAACCAAAGAGGTCTAAAAAACTGCTTTTTCACTCTGAGTCTTTTGTTTTATTTAGCTACAGATAGGCTTTTAGAACTATACACTTGAAATTAGAGGGCAGCAGTATACACTGTCTTGCAGGTTGTGAGTTTGAGACTGCTAAGTCAACACTTAAGATTCAGTCATAGAAGAAAACATTGGTTTTTATTGTATCATTTTTGTATCATGTTTGTGGGCTCTTAGCATGAGCAGTGGGGAAACTACTTTAGCAGCCTGCTCCTGACTAAAGTAAAGGCATGGATGGGATGAAATCCTCTATACCTATGAAAAGCTGAGCATGCTTCTTGAATTCGGATTCTTTTCCACACATCATGCAGGTAGATCATGTAGCAGCTATCAAGGAATATAGCAGGTCTTCAGCAGATCAAGAGGAACCTTTGCCCCATGAATTGAGACCCTCTGAGGTGCTGAGTATGACCATGGACTATTTAGTGACAAATATTATGGATCAAGGAGAAGGAAACTACCGAGAATGGTATGACTTTGTCTGGAACAGAACTCGTGGAATAAGAAAGGTAAGCACTGGCAGATAAAGATGTTTGATGATAGAAAACAAAAGATCATGTTGTAATGCTGTAAAAATGAAGCAAAAAGCAATAGTAATTCAAATGTTTTTGAATTGCAAACTGACTAAAAGCACGGCAGAAATAATTTTCCCAATGTTCTTCAGCTGTATTTTTAAAATACATGCAATGCTTTCTCTGTTATTCTGGTTAGGATATAACCCAGCAACATTTGTGCAACCCACTGATGGTTTCTCTGATTGAGAAGTGCACTCGCTTTCACATCCATTGTGCTCACCACTTGTGTGAAGAGCCTATGTCCTCCTTTGATGCAAAAATCAACAATGAGAACATGACTAAATGCCTGCAGAGTTTGAAGGAGATGTATCAGGACCTGGCTAACAAGGGGATTTACTGCAAGAGTGAAGCAGAATTCAGAGGTTACAACGTCTTGCTGAATCTCAACAAGGGTGATATTCTCAGGTGGGACAACAGTTATCACTTGTTTTCTCTCTTTGCCTCTGGGAAGAATTGAGATTAGCATTATGTCAGATTACAAACAAACTGCAGTGGAGTGAAGATCTTAGTTGCAGAGTTGTTTTTGTCAAAGAAAGTATTATGGTCATGTTTTATTTTCATTTTTCAGTAGGTCATTTTTAAAAGTGTCTTTTTTTAAGAAAAGGAAAAAAATAGCTCTGTTTCAGCTCCCTGAACTCACTAAAGCTTCTGCAGGTGACAAAAAAACAACCAACCAAAAAGAAAAAAAAGTTGTCTCTTCACTATTCTCAATCAAGGAAATTATCTTTTCTTAATTCTGTTTTCCTCCTTTTCCCAGAGCAGTATCCAAGCTTATCTGTTTATCTGCAGGAGGACCAAGGAAAAGCCATTTTGTGGCAGAGTCATACTTTGCTTTTCTGGTCATTGTCTTATCTGCCTTCCTCTCTAGACACTGGAGTGGTGTCCCTAAATGCTAATTATGCAAGCATCATTGGAAGTTTATAATGCTGCAAATTTATTTCACAGCTGTTTGATTGGGCAGGAGCTGCATGTATTGCTTAAAACTCATAATTTTAATTCTGTTTTATTACAGTTTGCTATTGATTTGTGATTGTTAATGCTGAAGCAAAAAGTTTTACCTCTGTCTTTTGTTTCTCCAGAGAAGTACAGCAGTTTCATCCAGAGGTTAGAAACTCTCCTCAAGTTAGATTTGCAGTTCAAGCTTTTGCTGCATTAAACAGCAACAACTTTGTGAGATTTTTCAAGTTGGTGCAATCTGCTTCCTATCTGAATGCCTGTCTCTTACATTGTTATTTCAACCAGGTGAGGAAAAGGAAGGTGGATATTTTTTAAAGTGTTAAAAGGTAAACAGACTGGAAATGTTGTTAGGAAATCTTAGAGAGCAGGAAACTGGGTAGATATTTTGCCTTAAGAATAATCTTGTTCTTGCTTCTTTAGAAATGTTTTAAAAACTTAAGAGATTTCTACTATGGTGTAAAAGGCAAATACTAACAAATTCTTTTCAGCATTTTTTTTTCCCACGACTTTGTATAAATATGCACTATTTCTTCTGAAAATTACTGGGAAGCAGAAAAGCAGACCTGAGACTTTTACAAAGGAAATATCAGCCTGCACTCTCAGAAGCCCTTGAAAGCTTTTTCTTCTGGGCAAGAATCACAAAGGGGTATGCTCAAAATGAGCAGCATCAAAGAGAAGCAGAAACTAGAAAGCAAGTGCACAAAATTTAAGAAAAGTTAAACCTGAACAGTTGTTTGTGTGGGTGTTTGGTGACAAAGTACTGATTCATTTTAAACAAGGTCATGATGTTTATGGTATATGCTTGTTGCTATTTTGGGGTCTTTAACTTGGTAGTTATGTGGGTTCTTCCTTTTATCTTGTCCCAGATTCGTAAAGATGCTCTCAAGTCTCTCAATATTGCCTACACTCTGAGCACCCAAAGATGTACAGTGTTTCCCTTGGATCACCTGGTTCGCATGTTACTCTTCAAAGATTGTGATGAAGCAGCTGATTTTATAAGTTATTATGGCCTGAGTGTGTCTGATGGGTAAGTGCAAAGAAAAGGGAAGTGTTGATGTAGACAGGCTGCCCTTGGAGTGGTAATGCAGAAAAAGAAAAGAACAGGCAAAGGGAAGGGACTGGGCTCTGTAGGAAAAGCACTAAAATGATGGTGGGTGCAAATTTTAATAATATGTTCTATTTTTCTTGCTGTAATATATAGTTCTTTAATTTTTCATCTTTCCCTCCGGAATTAGGGTTTGTGTGCCTGTAACTATCATGACTTCCCACAGCAGCTTTTTTGCTCTTGGACTTGTTTCTTGTTTTGATAAGTTGATAAGGGATTTAAAGGATAAAAAAAATCCCTTCAGCCTTCCGGATGGTCTTGAAAAATGAGACAAACCTTTTTTCAAAAGAAGCACTGTATATTTGAGCTCTGTCTCGATTGGACTGCAGGGACTTCCTCCCTAGAAATAGATTTTTAAGTTCTTACCTTGCAGCTCTGTAGGAAATGAGGATACAGACCTTCTCAGGAATCCAGCACCATGGCAATACACATAGGGCAGGGTGATACTGAACAGTGCATACCAGTTTTTAGAGGATATTAGAAGCCAGTGGTTTGCAGGGAAGAGCGTAGGCCGTGGAAATACATTCATTTTATAGTGTGCTGGTATAGACTTGAAGCCTCAAGAGACTAGAGAAGACAAAAAATTCGAGCTGCTTAAGAGTGAGTGCTCTATTTCCTGTTAACACTGTTTTGAGATAATAAATTAACCAGCCTACGGGTGCCAAGACTGGGAGAATATAGTAGCTTTTAAAATTTCTTCTGTAAATAGTCTTGGCATCCGTTCTGTGGGTTGTAGTCCAGGTACACAGTGGATAATAGTTGAAAGAAGATAAAATAGACCACGAGGGCTCCCAGCCACTGTTTGCTGCCTTCCTTGCTCTGGTCCAGCCAAGAATCCAGATTCAGGCTACAGAGTGATCCTGACCTATCTTTGTTTTCTCCCCTCTTGAACTGACCAACTGAAAACCTCATGGCTACTGGAGCTTTGAGTTTTTTATTATTTATTAGTGTTGAAGTTTAAGTAGTGGCTTATATTATTTCTTAGTGCTTATGTGGAGCTGAATCGCTCGGCCTTCTTGGAGCCCGATGGATTGCCCAAACCACGTAAATCCGTGTTTGTCAGCCAGAAGCTCACTGTCTGTGTTGGGGAAGTTGTCAATGGTGGACCAGTACCCTCACCACCTCACCACGTGCCTGTGTCCAGCTTCAATGGGCAGAACAAGTATATTGGTGGAAGCATCTCTGTGGATCAAGCCAGTAGCAGCCAAAAGTCCATTGTGGAAGCAACAGGTAAGAGCCGGCATGCATTTAAGATGCAGCCCAGGAGCATGCTGCAAGGGCAGCTCTGTGGATCCTTTTATTTAACCAAGTTGTAACTGGTTTTGGCTCAAATAGGTTGAAGCTACATGGAAAATTGGATGTAATGAATGCATATTTTGATTTAAGTGTACTTCTCTATTTGTAAATGTTAAGAAGCAAACTGAGTAATAAAATATATTTCCCACTACAGGAAACACAGTAGGGGAAATAAGCACAGTTATGCCAGCATGAGTGAAAATAGCTAGACATTTGGCCACTTCGGGCATCAAGCTTCCCTTGGCTGTTTGCAGATTTTGGATTGCAACTCTTTGTTCCTACTATGTGTACAATCATGTTGTTTTTCAGGTTAGCAGAACAAATGCTTTTTTGGCCCTTGTTGAAAGTACAGGTATTTTGCATTTATTCAAGAGGTGTGTGGCAGGTGTGCTCGACTGAAAACAGTTGTTTTATTAGAAATGTATATACTAGGTATTGAAGATAATGTGCAATGAAATTTTTAAATGTTTTGTATAAAATACCCATAAATCAGTTTATGATCTATTTCTGACTTGAAGGCAGCAAGCTGCAGTGATGTTTTATGACCTGACGAGATTTATCAGGCAAGCCAGCTTTTGAGAATAAGACCAGTTTTGCTTCTGTTTGTGACTGAACTGGCTTTCTTGTTTTTCTCTTCCCCTCTCCTAAGAAGGAAGAATGGAAGGCAAAGGTGTGGATGTGGATGCTGCAGCACTAAGAGTCCAGCCCCCAGCTCATCTCCTGCCCTCGCTGTTACCCCGTCAGCTTGTGCCCCTGCTGCCTTCGCAGGCAACAGCAGCCTCCCCACCTGCTGGACATCCTGAGCGTCTCCCTTCAAAGCCTCAGCCTGTCTACACAGACACAGTAAGGAAATTTAAAACCATCATGAAGTATTTGGGAAAGATCTGTGAAATATAATACAAGGTAACTGAGTTCTTCAGTTGTTTTAGATTTCCAGAGTCTGCATGTGTTACGTAAAATCAAAAGGAGACACTCCCTGCTTCAGGGCTTTGAATACTTTGAGAACTTGTTTCCTTAGACTGTTCTGAAAAAAAGTCTTAAATTATTTCAGATGCAAGTATGAAACTCCTTCATAGGATAAACAGTCCTGTCTGTTTAGCATTTATTTGAGAACTTCTGAGGAGAGAGGTAGAAAGCGATTAGTAGGTAAACTTTGCATTAGCAAATAACAATGACCTGGTTTTTAGTGGCTCTTATTTCAGATTAGACATGACAGTTCCTTTTTGTGGATATATGATTATAAATCTTGGATCTTGAATGTGTGTGCTACGTATCTGTGCTGTTACCCTTTTTGCTCCATCCCATACTTGTTTAAATATGTACTAATGCTGAACCTGTGTCTCATTGCTTTGCAAACTGTGGCCGCCATGTTCTGTCTAAACATAGCTACATTGCAGAAAATATGGTTTGTTTGGAATTAAATCAGCTAGTACTTGCAGAGCAGTGGTAACTCTAGGAGAAACTCAAGTACAAAAGTAGGAATCTCTCTCAAAATTTACTTCTCTTAGCTACTATTTCCTAACTTGACTTACTCATGTTTAATACAGTAAGATGCTTTTGTTTCTGGGCTGTTCTTAACCTTTTATGTAGCCTGAAATTTCCAGGCTGTTGTGCTTGATTGCTACTTTATAGTTGGTAAGCAGAAATACAGGGAATGCTGCCAATTAGTCAGTTAAACAAGCTCGAAAGGCCTCACTCCCAGTTCCCCTGTGTGCCCAGGCGATCCTGAGCAGAACCACATCTTGCTTCAACTCCTTCCTCTGCTGTGTTGTAGGACATTGCTGAAGTGGTGGATGGGCTCGTGCAGGATGTTCTCAAAGGAGAGTGCAGAGAAGTTGGCAGAGCAGGAGTGGCTTATGTGGCTGCTGCCATCTGGTAAGGAGCATTTTTTGCTGTTACTCCTGGAGTCTGTCATTATAGCAGCACCACATGTGAAGATCATAAAACTAAGCAAGGCCAGGTCTCTGGTGGAGGTAGTCAGGCTGGTACAGTTGAGGGAAAAGGACATTTATCTTCAGGTGTCTGCCACCTCTTGCAAGCACCAGCTAGCCCAAGGAAGGGCTGACTGCAAACTTCTGCAAACCTTGCCTTGTGTGATGCTCTCACCCCTGCCACACAAAACCTGTGTTGTGGAAGGTGCCCAAAGGAGGACAAGAGAACTGAGTCCAGATCTGGCTGTTTCTCTGCTTGTAATAATGCTTCCTCTCCAAGGTAGTTGATAAAGTTGTAAATGTGGCCAGATCAATGTTATTAATGCACAGTTGGTTATTGTTGAACAGTGCAGTATTGGAGCCTTCCCTTTTTCCCTTTCTGGCCTCCTGTGAATAGGCTGGGAGTATGCCAGAGGCTGAGGGGGACACGAATGGGACAAGTCACCCAGACTGACCAAAGTCCATACCATGGGATGTCATGGTCAGCAGTAAAGCTGGGTTGGAAGCAGAAGGACATTCTGCTGGTTTCTAGGGTGGCTGTTGACTGGAAACTGGTTGGGCATTGTTCTGCCAGTAGGAGGTGGTAGCTGACTGCCTTTGCTTTGGTTGGTGAGGATGTGTGTGTGGGGTTTTTTTCCCCTTTCACAATGTCTTTATCTCCATCCATGAGTTTTCTTGCTCTTAATCTTCCTATCTTCTGCCCCTGTGAGAGAAGGGGAGTAAACCAGCAGCAGTTTGGGTGCTTGGCTGCTGGCTGGAATCGGCCCACCACAACAGAGAAAGGTTTTCTGAAGCAAGCTGGAGAAAATCACAGGTGTTAGGCTTTGGGTGGCAACTTTCTGCCTCTGATAAGAGAATTGCTGTTTCTGCACAGCACCTCGGAGGCTACTGTGGAGGAACTTGTGACTGATTTGGTGGAGGAGACCCTCAGAGAAGTGGCTGGGAGCGTGCTCAGTGCGGAAAGGGAGCGCGTCAGAGAGGAAAGGCGCAGAGTGGAGGAGGAGAGGTGAGTGGCTGCTCTTGCTGTGGGGCAAGGTGGGCTGCATGTACCCTTGTATGGAATGTACAGCCTTGTAGGCAATGTAAAGACAGCTGGTGCCAACCTGAGAATCCTGCATGTGTGCTCAGGCAGCACACATGTGCCAGTGTCTTTTCACTTGTGCAAATCTTTTTTCTGTCATTCCAGGCAAAAGCAGGAAAGAGAACAGCTAATCAAACAGTTGAGCCAGTTGGTGGGTATGGAGTTATTGGAAGAAGTAGTAAAGGAGGGTGTTCAAGAAGCTTCAACCAGTGAGTTAAAGTACGTACGACATACTCTGTGCTGTGCTTTGCATCAGGCGGTGGCAGTCCTCCTGGGGGGAGGGAACAGATGCTTTGCCTAGGGCAAGGCTGCCCTTTCTGCATATTTTTCTTCTGACTGCTTTGCAGCTCAGCTTTGGGCTCTCTGGTAGGCTTCTTGGAAAGCCCATGATCACTATGAATCTTGAATTCTGATTGATTATGGGTTTTATTGAGAAGGGCCATGGAGTTGAAGTGTAGAAGGTCCCTCCCCTTTGCTAAATGTAATGATCTTTCCTGTTTGCACCTCAGCTCATTGTATGGGCATTTCCTGCAGTCTCCACCTCACCCAGAGGTCTTGGTTTGTTTCATTCTGAACTAGATGTGCCTTAGAAAGAGACCGACAAGCCCGGATTGCCCGGTGTTCAGAAGAAGTCTGTGGTCGTGTCATGGATCTCTTTCTGGAGGATGAGATTTTCCAGATTGCTAAGGAAACCCTTCAGGAGCTCCAGTGTTTCTGCAAGTACTTGCAAAGGTGAGTTGCTACCTTGTGACACAGTTGCTTTCTTTAGGAGCACTGGTGAGGAGTGGTTAATAGAGTTTGAACTGCAGCTGTCTGGTGTGTTCTTTTTGCTGTCATCTGCACTCAAAGGGTACATGTACAGTCTTCTTACCAGCCTCTTAATAGTTACTTGGCTGTATGTGGGCAGAGAAGCACACCTTATCAGAGTCAAGTGATGAGCTTGGTAGGTAGGACACTTCGGCTTCATTCTATCTAGAAACTTAGGAGAATTTTTTCTTGTGTTCTTTCTGTTGGATGCTGGGTTTTTTCTGGATACATGCTAATTGTTCAGTGACTGTTGTGGTACTCCACAGCAGAGTTTTTTTCTCCCTATGCTGCCTCACTGCAGCCAAGTTGAAGTGCATTTCAGATGGCATTTCTGACTGCTAAAGAGGGGGCAACAGGGCAGTCTCTTTGTGGAGAACCTTCCCTTGCAGAGTTCTTTCTGAAGAAATTGAGTTAATGTGTTTCTTCATGTGTAAATAGCCTTCAGTGCAATGAGGAGGGCTAAGGAGGAATCTGAAGTGAAATAAGTGTACATACAGCAGTCAAGAATTTTGGATGAGGCAGGAATATTTTTATAAGCTCTGAAAATACCTGAGGAAGCACAATTACAAGTTTGTAATTCATAAATTTGTTGGTTTTTTTGTTTTTTTTTTACAACGCTGTTGGATGCCTCTCTTTTGAATCATTTGGTCATAGAAATATATACAAGCATAAAGGCCTTACATGTTCTTCCCTTGTTGGTATATTTGCCTTTTAAAATGTTCTTTAAAAACAGTACATGAAAAAATGAGACACATCTTTCTGTCCTGGTTTCACTCGGATGGACTCATAGTATCAATTTTCTGTTCAGAAAAGCTGCATTTTTCTATGAGACTGCAGCACCCAATTTGGTGGGACCAAATTTGATAAGACACTAAGACACTTTGTTTTAGTTTGTGGTCAGCCATGGTGTGTGGGTTTCCACAGTGATCAAGGTCTTGAGCAGTTTGGAGTTAGCTGGGTGCTAGGACTAGCAAAAGCCCAGACAAATGAGCCAGGCTGGCTAACAGAATTATTCCCTACCCTCAATGCCATGCTCACTATGAACTGGGAAGTGTGCTGGGGACAGCTTTTTCTCCTTGATGGCTTCCATCCTGCAGGGTCTTGCCCATCCTCCTGCCCCCAGGGCTGTCCTCCTGTGTGCTTCTGCTGGAGCTGTGGTGCTCACAGTGTGGGACATCTGGCATCCACTGCTGACAGCACACAGTATATTTGCCTATATTTGCCTTTTATTATGATTATTATTTTAATAAACTGTTTCCATTTCAGGCCATGGGTCTCCTTTCTTTTCCCCTAATTCCCATTCTCAGGTGGGGAAGGGTCACTGGGCTATAGAACAGATGACTAAACCAAGACTCTTTCTTCACTAGATGTTGCAGAAGTATTTTCAGCCATTGCTTGAGATACCAGAAAAGTCTTGTAAGGCATCATGTGGAAAGTGCTCTGTGTTCTGGTGAGCACAGGACAGGTCACAGAACATTTGAGAAGGGCTTGGAGCAGCCTGGTCTAGTGGGAGGTGTCCCTGCACATGGCAAGGGGGTGGGGACTGGATGGTCTTCAAGGTCCTTTCCAACCCAAACCAAACCAGTCTGTTATTCTGTTATTCTGTGATTCTCTTCTAAAGGTGGAGGGAGGCAGTGGCAGCTCGAACGAAGCTGAAACGTCAAATGAGGGCATTTCCAGCTGCTCCTTGTTGCACAGATCCAAAAAATAAACTGAAGGCACTCTCCCCCAGTGCGGAGTGGCCTATAGCCATGGAGAACTTGTGCAGGAGAATTGTAAACCTGGGCAATGGAGGAAAGCTGGGAGTCTCTTGTACAAGGTAAGGAGAATTCTAGTGACAGCAGTTGGCAGTCTCAAATAACCCCAGAAAGGACCTTTTCTGCACAAATGCCATTAGAAAGACTGAAAATCCAAATAAATTCTTCTTTCATTAAGGGCAACTTTCAGAAGTGTCTGCAGTACTTCGCAGGTCTTAATGTATCTTTTATTGGTTAAAGTATCTGTTTTATGCCAAAATTTACACCCAGTAATCTTTGTCTCCAGGTTGAATTGGCTGAGGAACAAGACAGTGCATGAAATTAAAGTTCAGCATTTCTACCAGCAGTTGTTAAGGTATGTTGGTGTTTGATCTTTGCTTTCTTTCTGAGCAAACTGTAACAGACATATCAGAAGTCTTAAAAATGTACGTAAGGATTGGCAAATCATACTTGAGTGCCCACCTGCAACCTTGCTTCTGGGAGTACTTTCAAGATAAGGAAAACTGAAAGATAAAATCATGGAAGTGTCATGAGAGCCTGTTGCTGTGGGTGTAACTTCTAAGGATCTACTGGATATTACAGTGTTGTTTGTACCTGGGTGGGATGGGGCCTTGAGATGGGTACAGGAGAAGAGGAGTAAATAAGCTGTTACCTCTCTGACCTGTGGTACAAGGGGATTGATCTGGATGTTTAAAATGGCCAGTAGCTACTTGAAGTATTGTAACTTGTTCAAAGAAAAACAAAAAACCAAAACACCAGCATTCACCAGTTGGGAATAACGATAACTAGGGAGTCTTTTTACTACTTTCTCTCTCTCTTTAAGTGATTTAGCTTGGACTCCCCTGGATCTCGTCTCACTAATCACTGAAAATCTTCCAGTTCAACAAGAGCAGTTTTTTTGGAAGGTGCTGTTGGTTTTGCCAAGTGACGATGAATATGCAGAAGATGATCCCAGCAGGTATGTAAAATAGTTTATTGCTGGGTCCCTTTGCCATGCAGGTCAGTCAGATAGAAGAGCAGTAGTATACAGTCCTTGATGTATGTTTTTTCATACCATGACATATTTCCAGTTTGTTGTTTTTTTGGTTGTTTCTTTTTCTCCAGAGCATTCTGAAGAAAATAGCTGTAATTTATTTTAGTGGTCTAAATCTTCTCCTGATGCTGTTCATTGAATTCCTTTTGCTTATACTGAAAACAGAAAAACTTGAGATACGTAGCAGTGTGGAGAGTTTCAGGATATTTAATAGCTATGTAGCAAAATCCAAGCAATATGAAGGTTGCTCTTGTGATAGATTGTTGTCTCTTTGAGGTGCTTGTGCAAAGACCCTAAAATGCTATTTTCTTTAAAACAAAAACCCCAAAAGTTCATGCTTTCTTTTTTTCACTAGAGTGCTGGTGGATTGGTTGAAAGCCAAATTTATGGGTGACAAAAGTTGGAAGAAAAATGCTCCATATATAAAAGGCAGAATTCAAACACTGACATTATTTAATTCTCCTGGCATGCAAGGGAGCAGAAGCATTCAAGTCAGCGTGTGTATAAAGGTAGGTGGGATACCCAACAGGCCATAAAACAGGGTGTGATCTTTTCCAGTGGATGTTTTGCAGAGGCTTTTCACACAGTGTCCTGTCAGGTGGAGGGAGATGTTACTGGGAGGGATGGAGTTGTTGAAAAGGTCTGAGAAAAGCTGGATCTTTTCTTGTTTCCAGCCAACTGAGTAAATTCCTGCCAGTGCAATAGTTAGAACCTCAACCATATCAATTCCTGATGCCAGATCAGGTGCTGAAGTGCACTCCTGTGCTTCCCTGCATCTATTGGGTACATCCACATTTGTCTAACAGCTTATTGCCTTAGGATTTGTGGAAATCCTGGTGACAAATGTCAAAGGTGAATGGTAATGATGGTAAAATGCAGATTCCAGTAGGAAAGTAGCCTTGTTTTTAGCTTTAGCTACATCACTGTCTTCATCTTCTGTTTTTTGTGTAGGTGGCACATGGTGTGCTCTCTGACACTGAGCTTGATACAGCTGAGATGCAGAAAGACTTGCTTGGAACCAGTGGTCTCATTCTTCTCCTGCCCCCTCAAATTAGGAGTGAAGATGTTGCAGATGATGATGTTTATTGGCTTTCAGCTTTGCTGCAGTTGAAACAGTTGCTTCAGGCCAAACCTTTCCACCCAATTCTTCCCCTAGTAGTTCTAGTCCCCAGTCAGGAAGACGTGGCCATAGAGAAAGAAGTAGAAGAAGGTATGTAATTATTTCTGTGCCTTGAAAGAAACCCACAGATGTTTAGGTCTGGTCCAAGTAGAATTGTTGCTGCTAGTGCAGTCTTTAAAATACAGCATTTAGTAAAGGGAGAGACTGAGATACAGTACTTCTCAAATCTTTGCTAGAAACCCAGAGGCCTTAAGGACTGATCAATATGGAAAAAAAAAATCTTTTGGCTTCCAGTTTTTGTTTGCTCAAAGTATTTGGTCCTTAGAGTCTGCAGCGATGAGCAGTACTGCTGGGAATGTGTCCAGAGTGTGACTAGGCCAGAGTGGGAGATACCTGTTTGTTCTTTCTCTGTGCATATGGCAAGTTTTCTTTTTTTCTTAAGGTTTGATGCTGCAGGACTTGATTTCAGCCCAGCTTATTTCAGACTACACCATTGTTGAGCTCCCAGGTTCAATCAATGATTTACAAGGCACTGAAAGGGTAAGAACATAAAGAGATATTTGACTGGAATTATTATGTTAATTTGCATTTGAGTCTTGTATGGTGATATATTTTTTGTGTTAAAATTTTTGTAATGTAATTTATGTTCTAAAAGCTCTCTTCACATTTTTTGACATACCTGAATTTGCTGTAGTCAGGTACTTGCTTGTTATAATAATACCAACATCACCCCAAATTAATCTGAAATTAAGTATGTCTGATACCTTCTCATTATTTGTGATTCTTCTATCTTAACTGACTACAGAGATCAGTGGCATTTGCTACCTAAAAGATATTTTCATCTGTGTAATACTGAAAATTGCAATGAGACCAAAATATGCGGGTTATGTAGATTAATCCTTGTCTGTCCTGCCTCTGGTGACTAGCAGAAGTCCTGCTGCTGCTGATCATGAGTGCTGATGGTGGGAAAGCCTTTGTACCCAGTCCCAAAATGCAAAGGAACTTTTATATCTCCTCTGTCTGCTGTGAGATCCCCCAGTATTATTCCATCTTAGTCCATCTTAGTGGAACTGGAGTGATGCCTCTGTCCCCTGATGCATGCCAAGAAAGCTTGTGGGGATCTCTCCCTGATGGCCTCCAGACCCCAGCTTCTTCCCATGTCCTTCTGTTTGCTGTGTGCTTGGCCATAGTGTCCTGGAGACTAATCAAAACCCATGATGGAAAATGATACTTATAAATCTAAAAGTTTTTTGTGTATCACAGCAGGGTGGGTTGGCGTGATGGGTAGGGGTCATTGCCAAGCTATCTTAGACTAAAAGCAGTTTCAGCCCCATGTTCCCTTTCTTGTGGTGGCTAGAGCACTGCTAGCACTGCTAACCCCCCAAGCCCCCACAGCTTTTATCTCTTTGCATTCAAGGACTGTGAGGGTCAGACATGGCTTCTGTGGATATAGTCACCCTAGGCTTTATTTCTGTGAATCTGTCCATATTCTCTCGGGAAGATTTTGGCATCCCAGCTTCCTGCAGCAGCGAATTCCAGAGCACAATTGCACCTGGTGTTTACAGCCTCTTTCTGTCTGTTCCTCAGCCTGCTACATGAGAATCTAGTTTGTGACCACCTGGTTGTAGAATTATTCTTGCAAACATGAGGATGATGATGACAGTTGATTTGGGTGTGTTTTGCTGCATGGTGTCTTCAGTCTGTAATGGTGAACTTAGGGCTGCAGGACTGAACCCTTTGTGTCCCAATTGTTTCCAACCCACCTGCATTCTGTGTGTTGTAGGTTTCTGAGGCTGTGGGCTGGCTGGTTTCCCAGTGCCCTGACTCCCTGGAGCTCTGCAGTCAGACCCTTCAGGAGTATGTTGAGGATGGGGTCGATGGTGAATTTGGCAAGCGCTTCTACCACGACTGGCAGGAGAGGCGTGTAGCTGGCCTGCCATCTCAGGACCCTGAGGTCATCATAGAGCTGTACAACAGTGTGCTGCAGTTTCTTTCTGATGTGGCATCCTCAGAGCATCTTTGTGACTTGTCTTGGCCCATCACTGAGTTCTCAGAGGCTGGGGGTAACAAGCTGTTGCCCCACCTGCAGTGGAACATGCCTGATCACCTGGCCTGGCTAAAGAAGGCTGTGCTATCCTTCCAGATCCCATACCTAGATCTGCCTCCATTAGGTGGTATGTACTTCAAGATGTACTTCCTTTTGGTGGCATGTCATTCTCTCTGATGTGCCTGTGCTGAACTATCCCATAAGGTGGGTAGTTTGGCTCTGTCACAAATTCTTTAAATTTACTTTGTTTTTTGTTTTTTTTTTCCATAGCTCCTTGGCGTCCTGTTTGCCACATGATTTTTCAGTATGTGTCTCAGATTGCTAGTTCTCCCCAGACTCAACCATTGATCCAATCTCAAGTGGAGAATCTGCTGAGCAAAACTTACCAGAAGTGGAAAAACAAGACATCTAGGAACTCTGATGAAGGTGGACCTTCTGTTGATGAGATCCCTTGGGACAATATCTTGGCAGTCTGCATTGATCATAAACTGAGAGATTGGAAACCACCCAAACTGCCTGTTTCTCCAGGTATCACATATCCATGCCTGGCAGAAAGTGATTTGTCACGGGGAGGGAGCTGTGGTCTTGGTCTCCTCTTGTAGAATGACACTGTGCTTCCTGCACATCATTCTGCTTTTTGGAGTGTGTGTTTAGTGTTGATTATGACTTGACTTGAGCTTGTGATTTAGAACATTTGTCTTTGTGTGGAGGAATATGGTCAGTCTTTCAGCCTCTCCCAGTAGGAGGGAGCTTATGTTCAACCAGAGCTCAAGAACTCTTCCCTCAGAGGTCATATAGTATCAGGTTGGCTGAAATGGCAGGCAGCCCCTGTTAATGAGCACTTCCATGCATTAGTGAAGTTTGATCAGATTCTGTTTGCTTCAGTTGCAAACATTTAGGGGTTGTTTTTTTTGGTGCTCTGTTTTGCTTAACTTTAAGGGGTATCTCTTTTAAAGAAGTGACTACGTAAGCCACTGAACATGGATAAACCAGAATTTTGAAAATTAAGCAGAATTTTACAGTTCCATCTCAGTAATCTGGTATGCTTTGATAATGCAGCTTAAGGCTCCTTTTTACATGCTGACTGCAACTTAAAGCTACTTGAGAGCATACATATAAATGTTCCTCAGACTGGCTTTTTAATAGTGAGCTTTTCTTCTGGAGAGGAAAATCTGTTGTGATAATAACCACTGGGTTTGGTTTTATTGCAGAAGCAGTAAGTGAAGATGGTCAGATTCGTGTGTACTTCTTCAAGGAGCATTTAAAGAACTTCACTCTCCCCTTTTCCTGGGAACAAGCCAGACTGCGCACACAGAAGGAGATCCAGCAGGGCCAGGAGAGGTGAGGCACCTGCTGGCACCGCCTGGGGGAGCAGCATTTGCCTTCCTGTTGTGCCATCAGAGCTGCTTGGTGAACTACAAGGGGGTTGCTCAGGCCTCTACAATGAATATATAGCACAGTCACAATGCTGAGTACCAGCATGTGGCATCTCCTTGAAATTATGTGCAAGGGTGTGCTGAAACAAGAGAGAAAGCAGGTTTTATTTCTGCAGGGTTACTCAGCTCTCAGAGAAATGGGTTGCTTGGGGAGAAATTAACTCCTCCTGGAGTAAATGCTGCTGAGGCTTTGGAATCAAGCTTGTAGTTTTCAGCACGGCAGAAAAACAGTGTAAGGTTGAGGAAGAGCCTAGGGCTAACTCTTGAGCGTGCCCTTTATTTAAGTGTCCCCTCCCTTAGGCTCACCTTCAGTTGCAACCTGAACCTTACAGATGGATTACATGATAGGTGATTTCCAGATTTATTCCTTGGATGCTGGATTTTAATTTTGCAGCATTTTGAGGTCAGGCTGTCCACAACTTCTGGGAAGACATCAGGAAAATCCCATAACTAAGAGTAAATGCCAGAGGCTGAGGGTGAGGAGTGCCTTAGAGCTATGTGGAATTAAAGTGTTTGAGGTCTCAAGTCTAGCTTGCTTCCCAGGACTTGTTCAGAGTGAAGCCAGTCTCTCTTCCCTCATGGAACCTTCTGCTGCTCTCATGCATAGCAGAAGGTGATGCTGGGGTAGATACTTTTCTTTGGGGTGAATCCCAGGCCCCTGTGAGATTTGTTCCTCACAAGTAATATGTACAGGTGGTGGTATGCTTGACCCTGGTACAAGGGAATTATGTCTCCTAATAGTGAATTCTCACTCTCTGCTATTTCTAAACTTCAAGCTAGTAGGGAAAAATCAACCTGCTCATACGGATTTCTGTGCTTCCTCCCCCTCTTCAGGTCAAGGGTAAAATCTGCAAATTCTTTTAAGAAACCTGGCATCTCCATGCTGACAGGCCAGTATGGTTCTGGCATCAGCATGCTTCCAGGTCAAGAAAAGAGCATTCCCAGTGCAGATGAATTCACAGACACAGCCTCAGCCCAGGAGCTTCTCCCAGGGCGTCTGTTGGCACAGTTGCAACTGGAGAAAATAGAAAGCAGGAGGTAAGTTCCCAGAACAGCATCCTGCCCTTCCAGATGCAGCCCAGAGTTGTAAACAATTTCTAACTTGCCTGTAATGGGAAGCTGAAGTCCAGCAGTACTAGGAAACAGCCTAGACTTATATCTGGTTTCATCAGTGTCACGCAGATTCCTCCTAGATTCTGTTTGCATCACAGTAACAGTCCAGGATGGTAGAAACACTTAGAGTTTTGTGGAATGGTTGGAGACAGTGTGTGCAGTTGTCTGAGTGCCTTGCAGTATCACAATTTTCTGTGAAGTCCTCTTTGTGATGTAATTTTGGTGACTGTAGTGATGCTGATCACATAGCTAAAGATCTAAAGCTTGAGGTTGCCCAAGGGTTTCCTGTCTTTGCTGCATTCCCCATCAGTTGGGTGTCTTCAGTCTGTGGCTCTTTCTAGTGCCTCGGTCTTCTATGATTGATTTTTTCCATAGCAGTGGGGTCTGTCATACAGTGTTGGAAATGACTATGATCATCAGATCCTTCTTGCAGACACTTGTGAACCCAAAACTCCTAAAGCACTGGTTACAAGAACAATACTAGGCTGCAACCTGACTGATGCTCTTGATCATTCTGTCCAGGTTTGAAGAACAATTGCACCAATGGATGGCTGAGGACATTGAGCCCCATGGTGATTTTGTAGCTCTTCCTCTCTACCTCCCCCAGTCTCTGGTCTCCACCACGACTGTCACCTGTCCATTGATGAGGAGTCCCATGTCATCTGCTCAGGAGGTAAGAAAGGGTGGTACTGAGAATTAGCTGTAGCTCTGAGGAGTGCAGGTGCCAAACCTGTCGTAGTTGCAAAATCTTGAGTGGGAGTTACCTTGATGTGCAGTGTTGGATAGACTTGGGAAATAAAGAATTGAAACACTACACCTGGGAAATGAAGAACTGAAAGTCTACACCTGGAAAATAACTTCTTTTCAGGGAGGGGAATGCTTTCTGCAGATCTGCAGGAAGAGTTCTTCACAGGTTTTAATGTTTTCTGCCACTGGCAGTTGTAACACTGTCCCTTGGGGTGCTGCCCTTCAACTTCATTTAACACTGTTGTGGGTCAGCTTCCCCCCCTTGAAAGCTGGGGGCAGAAATAGCAGAACATGCTATTTTTGCTTTTCCTTCTCAGAGACTGGAGTGTGCTGACCTGCATGGTTGTTCTCAAAAGTGGGGAAACTGAGAAGCTCCTTGCTGGTGATGGATAATTCTTTCTGCCTCATCTCTTTTCCTTCTGCACAGGTGGAGTGTCAAGAGGGGTGCAAGCTTTCAACAGAGGAGTTAAACCCCACGCTGTCAGACAGACTGAAATACCTGCAGCAGCTCCTCAGAGCAAACAGGGAAGGTGAAACTGCCTCTGAGCTCCACCTGTCTGCTCTCGTGGACATGGTGGATATTTGAGCTGAGATGAGATAGGTGTGCAGACCAAGAAATGGTAAAAAAAATCAAGGCTGGGTGGTTGAACAGATGGGCTCCTGAGGTGCATTCCAGAAAAAGCAGGTGTCCTCCTGGGAGAATACAGAGTGGACATGAGGCCTGAACCCTTCTTGCTTGTCTGCCTGGCCCAGAGATGATGTTGTGGCTCACTGTGTCCCTTTGGCTCCCTACTGTGCCTTGGCTGGTCTGGGACTCCCTTCTATGCCTCACAGGCATGCTTTTCTTGGAAGGACTTAACTGGTGGTTTTTCTTTCTACCAGCTCTTGTTGTTAAACAGCTTCACCAGGAGAAAGCTGTAAGGTAGCAGAGACCCTGGGGAACATCAGAGTAATGTTTCTCTGTAGTCACAGTCCCCAGGATGTCCCAGCTCTGTCCTTGCTTCATGCAGAAGCAGTGCTGTGGTGTGAAGTTGATGTTTGCTGCCCAGGAACTTCCTGAGTTGGTGCAACACTTGGCTGTGTTTAATAAGGTTGCTCGGTGCTAATCCAGAAGAGTTGTGCTGCTGGGCTTGAGTTTTAATGCATTGAATATTTGTGGCATTAAAGTGAGATGAATTGGTCATTCTACAAATGTCATGCTGGAAAGCTGGACCCTTTCTGCAGTAGACAGCTATGAAGAAATTAATTTCTGATTACCTCCATTCTCAATTATTTTAAAAGCTGTGGCTCTGGAAGTTGAAGACTTTTTGCGTTCAGTTTAATATTGATTCCCAGTAAACAGTAGGAAGATGTGCTTCACGTCTGCAGCGCTCCTATAGGAAGTCTTTTTTGTTACAGTGTCAGCAGATTTTTTTTTCAGACAGAAACATCTGCCTGGTGAAATACAAATTATTGCAGCTTTGGGGGTAAATGTTGATTCTTTTGCCTGACAGAGGCCAGTTCTCTGCTTTGCTCCTAATTTCATTTGAAATTCTCAGTAGTCCACAACTGCCAGCTACCTTCCTAAAAAGTAATCTTATGTTGAATTGAAATAAGAAATTTTAACTGCAGAAATTATTCTTTGAGACGGCTCATAGGAATTTTTTTGGCTGGGCTGGTAACCCTCAGGGCTTGTGAGCCTCTGCTGTTCTTTTCCATGGTTTAGCCCAGTTAATGTTCTCAGTTTTCCTGGAATTCAGATGTAGAAGCCCCAGTGTGTTTTGGGATATAATTCAACCCATCTGCTATGTAAATCTGCTTTGTACCTAATAAATTTTTAGTGGCTTGAACTGTGCTGTCATCTCCACAGGATGCTGCTGGCCTGTGCCGCTTTCTTTAATCCTGGGATTGTGAAAAATTAGACAAGGTTGCCAGGGTTTGGGGGAATTTCTGGCTCCCTGGCAGACCCCAGCACCTCACGCCTTGGCGGCGGCTCTGTGCGCGGGGCGGCCGGAGAACTGGAGGGGGTGGGAGCCGCAAAACCTCCGACGAGGGTGGGATTCGAACCCACGCGTGCAGAGCACAATGGATTAGCAGTCCATCGCCTTCACCACTCGGCCACCTCGTCCTGTTCCGAACCGCCCCTGGCCCCGCCCTCGCTCCGACCCTCGCCCTGGTGCCTCGGGGCGCCCGGCCCGCACCCACCCGTCGCCCGCCCGCTCCGTGGGGGTCTGGTCCAGCCCGGTCCGGTCCGGCAGCCCTGAGGGCTGTAACCCCACTACTCGCTGGACGCCCGGCCCGCGGGCAGCCTTCCTTTGCCCTCTTAGCGCAGCCGGCAGCGCGTCAGTCTCATAATCTGAAGGTCTGAGTTCGAGCCTCAGAGAGGGCAGGGCTTTTGCCACCCCACCCGGTGTGGGCAGGCTGCCAGCCGCGGGACACGGGGCTGAGACTGGTGAGAAAATGTTCATGGCCGTGACCTTAGCTAGTTTAAGAAATAAAAAGAAGTCACCGATATAAATCACCTCTTGACAATACAATGAGATAGAAGGAACAAACAGACCTAAATCCAGGTGCAAGAAACTTAAGGGGGCTGGTTGCCCAAAAAACCTGGCAGTGATGTGTGAATCAGATAAAAATGTGTCCTTTAGGGGAAGTCAACTAATTCTAATAAAAAAACACACTTAGAGAAGTTGCAATACGTTCCTCCACTTGAAGGCCCTCACCCACTCAGCTTGTGCAATAAAATTAAAAGACCTTTAAATGAAGATGAGGGTACCCTACACCAATCAGCTTCAAGATAAGGGCTTGTAAGCATGAGTAAAAACCCAGTGAACAATGAGTATGTGAAATATGTTATTTTGTAATGTATAAATATACAATGGTTTGAGCATTGTGTGTGCCAGCTTTGCTGGAATACCTCCTGGTACTCTTTTCTGTTCAGAACTGCTAACAAATTGCCAATACCTTGACTCTGTTTGTTACTGACTTGCACAACCAGGTAGACAAACCCCACTTGGGGACAACAGGCCCACCATAGAACTCCCTCATACTGATGGCAAAAGAAAAGGGTTAAGAGTTAGAAAGATTCCAAATTTTGAAGACTTGTATGGTTAGTAACTGGGGTATCCAACCCTGGTCAAATTGCCTCCTTAGAACACGTTTAGTCTCAAAAAAAACCAGCATAGAGAATTCTAAGATAAGCATCAAGGGAGCACAACTGCTGCCAAAGCCAAAGAGAATTGCTCTTAGACTGAATGAACCATCCTCATTAACATCCTAAAGAACTCTCCCTAGGGTGGGGGAAGCCCCTACCAACAAGTGCCTCTTCTCCACTGAACATGGGCAGTAAATAAGGAGACATTAAGGAGACACACAAGAACCAATGGGAATGGTGGTGATTAAGTGTAAAAATACTAATAACTGTGTCTTGGTGTGTAAAAATGCTTTTGGTGCATTAACCGAGGAGTTACAAATGATCCCCTGGTGCTCCTTTCTGTGCAGACCTGAGTAAAATAGGAGGAGTACCTCGGCTCCGTTTATTGCTCTTTGCGTGCAAGATGAAGAACCCAGATTTTTGGGCAACATCACAGCCGCGGTGCTGTACGCGCGGGGTGGCAAAAGCCCTGCCCTCTCTGAGGCTCGAACTCAGGACCTTCAGATTATGAGACTGACGCGCTGCCAGCTGCGCTAAGAGGGCGGCACAAGGCCGCCAGTGGGCCGGGCATCCACCGAGCAGTGGGCCGGGTCTGGTTCTCAGGGCGGAGGGGTAGCGGGCCGGGCCGGGCCGGGCCGGGCCGGGCCGGGCAGGGTCTCTATGGAGCGGTGGGTCCGGGCCGGAGGTTGGCAGCCTGCGGTGGGGCCGGGAGCGAGGCCTTGGCGCTGGGTACCCAGGGGCGGGGCCAGGGGCGGTGGTGTGTGGCAGGACGAGGTGGCCGAGTGGTTAAGGCGATGGACTGCTAATCCATTGTGCTCTGCACGCGTGGGTTCGAATCCCACCCTCGTCGGAGCTTTTGCTGCGGAGTGATGAAGGTGCGGCTGGGGACAGCCCGAGCTGTGACCTGTCCTGCTGGCACAGGGGCACCGTGGCCTATTCCCCCAGTGGTAGCAAGAGCCTGGGCCACATTGGCAACTACTTCCACGGAAGAGGTCACCATTTCCCCTCGGCAGCATTTGACCTTGGAAAGGGAAAGGTGGTAGGAAGCCGAGAAGCCCAGGCAGAAGAAATTCATAAAATCAGAGTGGTTTGGGTTGGAAGGGACCTTTGAAGGTCACCTAGTCCAACCCCAATTGAAAAAGCATCTCCTTTGAGCATACAGACGCTGGCATGGAGGTGGCTGGACTCATAGGGAAGGAAAACAAAACAAAACACTCAGAAAATCCTCCAAAGAGCATTAGAGCAGAAAGTGGTGTTAAGCAGTAAGACAATAACCCTCTGAAAGAGGGGGGCACACCTGAAAAGCAAACTGGGACAAATGAAACATGAAGTAGCGATGCAATGGATACCCTGGGGAGTGAGGCCAGAGGGATTTCCATCAGAGCTGTGGGGGAGCTGCCTGTTCCTTGTAAATGAAAAAAAAAAAAAGAAAACAAAAAAAGAATGAACAAACAAAAGGCAAAATGCAAATTCCATCTCGCACACAGTGGAAGCCCACAGGGGGAGAGGAAGGTGCACCCAGCCCCACACTACCCCAAGCCCAGGTTGGCACCAGGATGCCCAGTGGCGCTGGGTGAGTGGCCCAGAGTGCACCAAAGAGCTGGTGCATCAGTTTCCTGCACCCCACCCAGAAGGGAGATTAATCCTCTCCTGCAGCTAATCCAGGATGTGCTACAGGCGTGGGCACACTGAGAAGGTAACTGAGATGCTGCCAGACCCCTCCTGCCAGCCCTGCTGGATATAAGAGCCAAGGGGGGCACCTGCAGTCAGTGCAGCCATGCCAGGGGGACAGGTCCTGCTGCTGCTCGTGGGGCTGGCAGGTGTTGCAGGGCAGGGGCAGAAGCAGACCCTGGGTGGGAGCCATGCCTCAGTCATCACCGTGTCCAACGGGGGACCCTGGGGAGATTGGGCCTGGCCAGAGATGTGCCCCAAGGGCTCCTATGCCAGCGGTGTCAGCTTCAAGGTGCAGCCTCCGTGCTGGTGCCCACAGCTGCTCCAGCGACCCTGCTCCTGTCAGGAGTTAACCACCCACCTCTGTTCCCTTGAAGGTAGAGCCGCCCCAGGGACCCGTGAAGGACGACACAGCTCTCAATGGGATCCGGCTGCACTGCTCCCACGGTGATGACCCCCGGGGTGGCAACACAATTGAGTCCCAGAGTGGCAGGTGAGTCCCCAGCCCCCTGCTGTCCCCTCACTGTGGCTCTGCAGACCCTCCTCTGTGGCTGTCTCCAGCTCCGAAGGGCTTGCACTCCCTTCTGCCTTGGCACCAACCATCTTCTCTCTCCTGGCTCTAGATGGGGCCGGTGGTCAGAGCCCCTCTGGTGCCCCCACCGAGGGCACTTGGTGGGCTTTGCACTGAAGGTCCAGGCACCCCAGCGCAAGCTCCTGAGCGATGAAGTGGCTGCAACCAGCGCCCGCTTTGCCTGCTCTGATGGGCGCATCCTGGAGGGGCCAGAGTCTGCCCAGGGCCAGTGGGGAGACTGGAGCCCCAAGTGCTGCAAGGCAGTGTGTGGCATCCAGACACGACAGGATCCTGCCTGGGGGCTGAAAAGGGATGACACGGCCCTGAATGATGTGCGTCTCCTCTGCTGTAGCTTGTAAGTGCTGGAAACCCACTGTAGGGTACCCAGTCCTGTGCCCCAGCTCCTCAGCAGAGCCTGTGCCTGGGGTCCCCTCTCCCATGACACCATGACCACCAGGAGATGGCTTGATTTACTCTGGGGCACCTCACCATCCCCATGGGCTCCATCATTGCATATGTGCTGCTGCCAGCCTCCCAAACATCTACCCCTCTTGACAGAGATGCTCCCAAGTCCTTGCTTTCCCCACCTAGATTTCCAGCTGTTCCCCAGCATCTCCAGGGCTGTCCCTGTCCTACCATGAAATGAGCTTCTGATAAAAACTTTCACTCAGACTGCACCAGTGCAAGTTCTTTATTGGGAGGGGACAAATCAAGGCATCAAGCAGCGAGATGCCTCCATCCCTGCCGGCATATGGGGGACACATTCCCCACTGATGGGGGGTGACCAAGAAGTTGCAACTGGACCCTTTCTCGAAAAGATGGAGGATGGTGGCAATTCTGATGGGTCAGAAGGGAATGGGGGACCAGAGACCCCCAGCAGTGCCCCAGCTTGGGGCAGGCAGGAAAAACAGCTCCACCATACCCAGGCACCACTGGGAGTCAAACCCAAGATCTCCTGTTTACTAGGCTGGTGCTTTAACCAGCTGAGCCATGGCACCCTCCTGCCCTGCCCTGCCACTGGGCGATGCCCCTGACCCACAGGGTGTACCATGGCCATGGCACCTGTGCCCACCCTGCTGCCACCCTGACATGAGGGTCACCTTGTAGGAGCAGGGTGGTCCTGGGTGCAAGGTTGGGATGCTGGGAGGTGGGGACTGTCCTGTGTGTCACTGTAAGCTCAAAGTCCTGGTGACTGCAGAGTGTCCATGGAGGGTGAAAGTCAACAGATGGGTCTTAAACGGTCTCAGCTGGGTTGGAGGAGGGTGGTGGGTGCCCAAAACTTGTCTGGGAGTTGAACACAGAACCTCTTTCACTCAAAGTGAAAATCACCCCCCAGACCAACAAGCCGGGGTGTGCAGGTGCCTGGGCACACACAACCTGTGTCAGGCACTAGGGGCTTGGGGGAAGATGCTGCCCAGAGACTGGACCCCCACATAGTGCTTTTGGGGACAGACCCCGTTGCCATCCCCTTGGGAGCAACACAGAATTAAGGAGGTGTGAGGGAATGCACCAGCCACTCCAGAGACTTCTCCACTTCCCAGGAAAACAAGGTGCCCTGGGGGAGCCAGAGGGTGCCCAGGGTGGGGGGCAGCTTTTCCCCTGGGTGCTCAGAGTTGGGGGTGTGATGGCTGAGGGGTGAAGGTTTTGTATTTGAAATCCAATAGGGTTTCCCTGGTCAGGGTCAAATCCTGCTCACAGCGAGAGCTTTTACCCACTGGGACTCTTGGAGCTGGGCTGGACCTGGGGCCAGAAGGTGCAGGAGAGGTTTGGAGTCCATGGCAACCCATCCCTGAAGCTGGGAAGGAACTTCTGCACCAGGGAACCTTCTCCTGGGCATCCGCAGGAGATTAAGGAAACCAAGGGCATGGAGCCATGGGCCACTTGTCCTGGTGCCGGATGGAATCCTGTGCTCTGAGGAGGAACCACCCAGAGAGGCTGGGGACCACCCTGAGAGGCTGGGGACCCACAGCCATGGGGTGGCAGTTGTAGCTTTATCTGCAGATGCTTTTGCCAGTGGGTCAGCTGAGACCCACAGGGAGCCAAAGGGAAGGGCTGGGGAGACCAACACAGGTTTGGGGTATGGCTCCACCTTCAGGTTCCAGAAGACGTGTATCCAGCCCCCAGAGTCTTCCCTTTGCACAAACCCTGCCCTGCTTTTGTCTGGGGATGACAGAGCTCATTTGGGGCTATCTGTTGGATTTCATCCCCTGGTTCCACAGCTTTGGGCTGGGCAGGCTGAGTGGGGAAGTTCCCTCCCTTGGGAATCCTGTCATGTGGTCAGGACACCTGCTGAACACCACTGCTGTCCCCCAGCTTCCCAGTCCCAGTCCAGCCATGACCTTAGGCAGCATTTTGACTTCAGGAGGGGGGGGAGTGGGAGGGGGGGCGATGGTGTTTCAGGGGCTGTAGCAGTCCCACAGCTGCAGAGAGAGGATCCGGAGAGGCAAAAGGCAATGGAGATGCTGGGGGTTGAACCCAGGGCCTCTTACATGCAAAGCAAGCGCTCTACCGCTGAGCTACATCCCCCTGCTCCTGGGAGTGTCTCTGGGAGCCCCACTGTCCCCCACGGCCCAGCTGCCCCCAAGGTCATGAGGGCCGGGGCAGTGATGTACCCCCAAATGTGACCCCACATCCTGGGCACTGTGAGAGGGACTTGTCTGCTCCAAGGCTGTGCAAAGGGCAAGAAGCAGCATCAGGCACCCTCCCCAGCTCCCAAAAAGTGTAGGGTAGACGGAGTGGGGGTGCAGGTTACCCTACGCATCCTGGCTCGTTGGTCTAGGGGTATGATTCTCGCTTAGGGTGTGAGAGGTCCCGGGTTCAACTCCCGGACGAGCCCTCCTTTTACACAACCCCCGTCCTTCCCTCACACCCCCACACCCGCCCTCCCCCCCGACCCGGGGCTGCCTCACACCTCCTGCCCGCCTGACCACCTCTGCACACCCCTGATACCCACCCTGGAGGGGAGAGGAGAGGAGGCGGCAGTGGGGCTGTTCCCTGAGGGGCTGCTTTTGGCCTCAGGGCCCTGGGGCAGAGCAGGATGAGCAGGGGGGGCACTGGGGTGGGGGGAGGTGTCCAGGTCTGCCAAACCTGCCCATGCAGGGGGGTGTTGGTGATGGGGAGAGCACTTGCGGGGCATGGAAGAGTCCATGGTTCCAACCCCAGCCTCTCCATGGCCTTTTCCCCCTAAAACTTCCCTTTGGTGTCTGCTCTTTGGTGAGGCTCGCTGCTGCACCTAGATTTTTTCCCAGAGAAGCTGAGGATGTCGCCTCCTTGGAAGTGTTGAAGGACAAGTTGGATGGGTCTGGGAGCAACCTGGTCTAGTGGAATATGTCTCTGCCCATGGCAGGGGGTTGGAACTGGATGATCTTTAAGGTCTCCTCCAACCCTGCTGTGTTTTGAACACAGTTTAGAGTCAGTTTATCACTTGATTCCTCTCGGGAGAGAGAATAGGAAAAGGGAAAGGAGATATGTGTGTTGAAATGGCAACAGATTTAATAGAATAATAAGGAACTAACATTAACCCCAACGCACCTGCATGGTTCAGAGCAATCCTAAGAGCAGTCCCTGTGGAAACTCACACACCAGAGCATCTCACCTCCTGTGTGCTCACAGAACAGCACGCTGCAGTCTCTTTAAACTGCAGTTTCTCTAAACAGAAAAACTATTCCAGAATTCTGTCCCAGCAAAAGCAGGACAAACCCAACCTGTTCTGTGATTTTTCTGTGAACATCCCCGGATATTCCCTGTTTTCCCACACTGGCACGTGTGGGTCCTGGGGCTGCCAAGTGGTGCTGGGACTGTGAAGATGGCCCCACACCAGGCTGGGGGGCATTCTACAACCCCCCCACACCTCATCCTTCCTGCCCTTCCCATCCTCTCTGCCCCCAGAAGCAGATCCTGGGCACAGCCGGCGGATCCCGGTCCTGGGGAGAAGATGATAGGAGCTGTGATGGCCGAGGGGTGAAGGCGTTGGACTTGAAATCCAATAGGGTTTCCCTGCGCAGGTTCGAATCCTGCTCACAGCGAGGCTTTTACTGCGGTTCTGGGAGCTGTGGCAGCCCCACTCCAAAGGGCAGAGCTGCGAGAGAGCAGATCTCCAGTTTGCTATCATCCTCCTGCTCTGGGATAATGGGGGACTTGTGGGACCGGACCCGCTTTCAACTGCCTGACCAGACCTCTTTTTGGGCACCCACACGGGACGTGGACAGGGTGATACTGCCCAGCACAGTGGGTCAATGTGTGACCTCCTCAGATCTGCCATGTTCCCTCTCCTGGGATGATCCCACCACTGCCAGGAGATGGGCATTCCCTGCTGCCAGGGGGCAAAGAGACCCAGCTCAGCCATGGCCAGGGCTTGGATCCCTCCTGAGTGAGGAAGGGGCTCTTGGGGCAGGGGGGTGCCAGGCTGACACTGTGTCCCTCACGGGCAGCTCTGCCTGGGGGCCATGGTGTGGGATGCAGGCTGAGAGAATGTCCTTTAGGAGTGCATCCAGAGTTGGAAACAGAGTTTGTCACCTGTGTCCCGTGGAGCTCTTTGGTTTGGGGAGGCAAAAGGCAATGGAGATGCTGGGGGTTGAACCCAGGGCCTCTTACATGCGAAGCAAGCGCTCTACCGCTGAGCTACATCCCCCTGCACCCAGGGGTGCTGCTGCTGCCCACTGTCCTCTTCACCCTGTGGTGTTTGTATCCAGGACAGTTACAGCCCATGGCCTGGGTGCTATGTCTGGGCACCAGCCCCATAGGCAGGACAGAGCAAGGGGGACACCCCAGCTGTGAGCGCCCATCAGAACCAGAAGGAGTTTCCTCAAGTCCCATCCCTCTCCAACCAGTTTGTGAGTGCTGGAGGTCAATGAGGGTGTTCCTACAGCCTGGCAGTACTGAGGCTCGTTGGTCTAGGGGTATGATTCTTGCTTCGGGTGCAAGAGGTCCCGGGTTCAACTCCCGGACGAGCCCCTCTTTTGGGGTACCCACTTCATGGCCTGGTGTGCATGGCCCCAGCCTGTGTGGGCACTGGGGGCAGGGAGGTGGGAGGACACTGATTCATGGTGTTTGAGAGGAGACTGATTCAGAGTGTTTGTGTGTTTCCATCCCCATGGCCAGGATGGGCTCACACATCCCAGGTGGTCTGGTTTTGGGGCCCTCAGGTCACATCAGGGTGAACAGCAGACACTGGGGCAGTAGGGTGGGGGGGTTGAGGGAACTTTCTCACTGGCCCCCAATCTCACCTGTACAGGGGGATGTAGCTCAGCAGTAGAATTCTTGCGTTGCATGTAAGAGGACCTGGGTTCAACCCCTAGCATTTCCATCACCTTTTGCCTTCCCCAGCAGGCCCCCTTCAGAACTCACAGAAAAGCCGTGGGGCTGTCACCAAGCAGAGCAGGCCTGTGGCGTGTTCACAGCACCCAAAAGCTCTGAGGAAATACCCACGGACTTTTCACTCCCTTGAATGGGCACTCTGGGATATGGGGACATCTTGTCTCCCCCTCCCCACCGTGGTTCAGTAAAGTGTTTGTGTTGGCAGGAGCTGCTGAGGCCATGTCTCCCTGTTCCAGGCAGCATCACCCTGTCCCCACAGGAGCTATGCCTGGCAGTGGGCATCCAAAAAGAGGGCTCATCCAAGAGCTGGACCTGGGACCTCTCGCACCCTAAGCGAGAATCATACCCCAAGACCAGAAACCTGGGGTGCTGGACCTGCATCCCCATTCCCAATGCTGTCCCTCTCAGTCCTGCAGCCAACCCCCCAGCACAGAATGGGGCTGCCCCAGGACACTTCCCTCTCTCTGCTTTACAGACAGTGCCTGACATCTGCACGGGGATCAGACACCTGGTGGGCAGATCACCACATGGGGACCTGCTCACCAGCTCCACAAAATGGTCCACTGGTCCCTGTAGTGAAATGAAGCAACCAGGTGCCACTAATTGCCAGGCAGTGGGCATGAGCTTGTGTTAAGTCCACCTGTGCCTGATCAGGGTGGGCCCCTACTGCGCATGAGCAGGATTAGGGGGCTAATAAAGCTCACACCTGAGGAAGCCAGGGAGGAGGCTGGCTGCTTTTGGAGCAATAGCACCGATCCAGGCTGGTCAACCCTGAGGGCAATAGACTCAGAGCACTATTTGTGAGTTTCTGCTGGAACACCTGGTTGGACCTTGGAGCACCGTGCCCTAAAAGAGGTTTGTCTTGCTTACAGGTCCCTACCCCCTCACCTCCATGTCTGGTTCCTCACCCCTCACAGAAATGCAAAACATGGAAAAAAATCATGAGGGGACTACGGCCTCCCTGGGGCCATCACATTTCCCACCTAGGAAATGTGCAGGAGGAACAGGACAGGAACTGCCCAGACTCCCAGCATGGTCCCACATCAGTTCCTCCGTGGGCTCCCTCAGTGCTGGCACCCGGAGCCCCCAGGGTGGGCACAGGGGCAGCTGGAAAAATCTCTCGCTGTGAGCAGGACTCGAACCTGCGCAGGGAAACCCCATTGGATTTCGAGTCCAACGCCTTCACCTCTCGGCCATCACAGCCCCTGATATATATTTGGGGGTGGGGGAACACCCACACCTCCCCCTGATCCTGGGCACCCCCTGGCTCTCCCCTCCCAGGGCACCCCTTTTCCTGGGAAATGGGGAAGTCCCTGGGGTGGATGGTGCATCCCCACACACACCCTCAGCCCTCTGCTGAACTAACAAGGTCTGACTCCAAAAGTAGTTCCTGGGGCCCTGGGCAGCATCTGTCCCCCCAGTGCCCAGCACAGGTTATGGGGTCTGGGCACCTGCAAACCCCAGATTATTGCTCTGGGGGGTGATTCTTGCTTCAGTGAGAGTGGTCCCACATTTATCCCTACAGACTGCTGGCATGATCCACCACTTTTGGGAGCTGAATGTTGCCTGCTACTAGGGGTCAAAGAGACACAGCTCAGTCATGGCCAGGGCTCATCTGCTCCTGGATGAGGAAGGGGCTGTTGGGGCAGGGAGGAACAGCAGAGCTGCACCCTGCTGCCACCATGTCCCCAGTGGCCAGGTCTGCCTGGGGGATACCTGCAGAAAACCATGTCCCAGTTCTGCCCCAGAGCTGCCCTTCCAGTCCAGCTTGCCTCGGCATCCCAGAAACACCCAGAACTTGAAAAAGCCATGAACCCCATGGTCAGCAGCTCAGAGGGCTGGTAAAGAAGCAGAGACAGGGATTTCTGGAAGCAATGACAAAAGCCAGTCCTGAGGGAATCATCACCTTTGTGGGGTGACCCCTGGAGAAGAAAGGGCAGGGGGTGATCACAGAATTACCTTGGTTGGAAAAGACCTTCAAGATAATCCAGTCTAACCATTAAACAAACACTAACAAGACCTTAACTGAGCCATATCCTTAATACTATGTCTGTACACTCTTAAATACCTCCAGGGATGGTGAATCCACCACTGCCCTGGGCAGCCTGTTCCAAGGTCTAATTTTCAGTGAAGAAATTCTTCCTAACATCTAATCTGAACCTCCCCTGGCACAGCCTGGGGCCATTACCTCTTGTCCTATCACTTGTACCTTCACTGAACAGGCCTATCCCCATCTCTTCAAAACTTCCTTTAAGGTGGTTGTAGGGAGCAAGAAGGTCTCCCTTCAGCCTCTTCTTCTCCAGGCTAAACAACCCCAGCTCCCTCAGCTCCTCCTCGTAAGACTTGTGCTCCAAACCCTTCATTATCTGTGTTACCCTTCTTTTGACATGATCTAGAAGCTCAATGTTCTTTCTGTAGTGAGGGGCCCCAAACTGTACACAGTACTTGAGATGTGGCCTTACCAGTGATGAGTACCTTACCAGTAAGGTCACCTTCCTGGTCACAGGCCAGGATGCCATTGTCCCTCTTTGCCATCTGGGCACGCTTCTGGCTCGTGTTAAGTTGGCTGTCAGTCAACACATCCAGATCCCTTTCCTCTCCAGCCACTTCTCCCAAGGCCTGTACCACTGGTGGGGGCTTTTGTGGCTGAATTGTTGTGGACCTGACATTTGGCCTTACTGAAACTCATACAGTTGGCCTGGGCCCTTCAATCAGTCCTGTCTAGATCCATCTGCAGAGCCTCCCTACCCTCAGACAGATCAACACTTTCACCCAGCTTACTGTCCTCTGCAGATTTACCAAAGGTGTTCTCTATTCCCTCCTCCAGATCATTGATAGAGATGTTAATAATGGAGATATGTTAATAAAAATAGAGATGTTAATAATGGAGATATGTTAATAATAATAGAGATGTTAAACAGGAGCAGCCCCAGCACTGAGCCCTGGGGGACACCCCTCATGTCCAGCCACCAGCTGGATTTAACTCCATTGACCACAACTCTCTGGGCCTGGCAATCCAAATAGTTTTTAACCCAGCAAAGCATATGTGCATCCAAGCCATAAGCAGTCAGTTTCTCTAGGAGAATGCTGTGGGAAACTGTGTCAAAGGCTCTACTAACATCCAGACAGACAACATCCACAGCTTTTTCTTCATCCAATAAACATGTCACCTTGTTATAAAAGGACATCGGGTTTGTCAGACAGGACCTCCCTTTTATAAACCCATGCTGACTGGTCCTGATCACCTGGTTTTCCTGCCTATGCTGTATAATAGTACTCAGGATAATCTGCTCCAGCAGCTTCCCTGGGACTGAAGTTAAACTGACAGGCCTGTAATTTCCCAGATCATCCTTTTGTCCCTCCTTATATATGGGTGGCACATTGGCTGACCTCCAATCTGTTGCTGTCTCCCCAGTCAGTGAAC
This sequence comes from Heliangelus exortis, assembly GCF_036169615.1. Lineage (NCBI taxonomy): Eukaryota > Metazoa > Chordata > Aves > Apodiformes > Trochilidae > Heliangelus > Heliangelus exortis. The sequence goes on along the minus strand of NC_092427.1, from coordinate 18,908,969 downwards.
ACTGCTGGTAACTGATGGAAAGAAGCTTGATGACCCCTGACAGATCTCTCAGCACCCCTGGGTGTATCCCATTGGGTCCAAAGACTTGTGTGTATCTATGTGGTGCAGCAGATCACTGACCATCTCTTTCTGGGTTGCAGGGGGATCATTTTGCTCTCTGTCTCCTAGCTTGAGGGACTGAACTCCCTCAGTACAACTGATTGTATTACTAAAGACTGAGGCAAAAAAGGCATTAATCATCTCAGCCTTTTCCTCATCCCACGTTACCATGTTTCCTGCTGCATCTAACAGAGGATGGAGGCTCTCCCTGGTCTTTCTTTTGCTATTAAAGGATTTGTAGAAACTTTTCTTATTGTTCTTTACCTCAGAAGCCAGGTTAATTTATAGCTGGGCTTTGGATCTTCTAATTTGCTCCTGGCATAACCTCACATCTTTGTTCTGTTGTGAGTGGCTGGACCCTTTTCCCAAAGACCTTAAACTCTCCTTTTTTTCCCGCAGTTGTAGCCAAAGCTGCCTATTCAGCCAGGCCAGACTTCTATGCCACTGGTGAGCTTTATAGCACCCTGGGACAGCCTGCTCCTGCACTTTTAAGATTTCATTCTTAAAAAGTAACCAGCCTTCCTGGACCCATATACCCTTCAGGACTACTTCCCAAGGGATTCTATCAAGTAGCCTTCTAAACAAATCTAAGTCTGCACTTTGGAAATCCAGGGTGGCAGTCCTGATGCCCCCCTCCTAGCAATTCTAAGAATAGAGAATTCTATCATTCCATGGTCACTGTGCCCCAGATGGCCACCACCCTTTACATCCCCTGCCAGTCCTTGGTTTGCAAAGAGCAGGTCAAGCAAGACACTTTCCCTGTCTGGTTCACACAGTGATGCTGCAAAGGAGCAGACACTTCATATTTTGCAAGAGCCAGAGAGGGGCTTTTGAGGAGGAAACCCCCAGAGATGGTGTGAATTGGAGATGCTGGGTACTAACACCCTGCAGTCAGCTCCAGCTCCACGGACCAGGGGTGGCAAGGTTGTTGATAAGAATAAAAAGTAGCGAACCAAAGAGCAATGTTTCTCATACCTTCTGCAGCACAGGATTCCATGTCTATTCTTTGTAACCACAGTCACTATTGCCAGGAACAAATTTGCAGTTGCTCAGCTTTAGGACAGGAGGATATTGTACTGATAAGATTTATACTCAAAGCAGGACCTAACAGCTGAAAAATGAAACTATGGCAGGGAAGGTCCTTTTTGCCGTGTCCTTTAGGTGAACTTAGCACAGTGCAGCATGCACTCTCTAGTTTAAGTAACCTGCCTCCTCCTGAAACTCCTCACCATCTGCACAAGTTCAGTTTAATAAACAGGTGGGCAACTTCATAATTAACTTCATAATTGCAGGTCACTGCAACTTCAAATTAAATTAACCAAGAGATGACATTGTGAAAAAGGCCAAAAGTTGAGAATAGAATCATGTGTCTATGGATTCAAACTCAGCTAAAAAGGATGTAAAAAGGAACAAATGTTTCTGGGCTGTGCTGACCACTCCAGATGCCTGGCACTCTTTCCTGTGCAGAACTGTAATAAATACCATGATCTCGACCCTGTGTGTGGATGGGATCTTTACACATTGGGTAAAGAACCCAGACTTGGGAAAACTCCCTGCTCCCTGGCTGTGCTGGAAGTCCCACACCGCCTCAGCTGAGCTGCACACACATCCCAAAAAGTGTAGGGCGGGGAGAGTGGGGGTGCAGGGAACCCCCAGTATCCTGGCTCGTTGGTCTAGGGGTATGATTCTCGCTTAGGGTGCGAGAGGTCCCGGGTTCAACTCCCGGACGAGCCCTCCTTTTACACAACCCCCGTCCTTCCCTCACACCCCCACACCCGCCCTCCCCCCCGACCCGGGGCTGCCTCACACCTCCTGCCTGCCTGACCACCTCTGCACACCCCCGACACCCACCCAGGAGGGGAGAGGAGAGGAGGCGGCAGTGGAGCTGTTCCCTGAGGGGCTGCTTTTGGCCTCAGGGCTCTGGGGCAGAGCAGGATTAGCAGGGGGAGCACTGGGTTGGGGGGAGGTGTCCAGGTCTGCCAAACCTGCCCATGCAGGGGGGTGTTGGTGATGGGGACAGTGGCTGTAGGGCATGGAAGGGTGGGTGGGTGGAAGCGTCAGGAGGTGTCTGATCTTTTGTGTGGGGAAAAGCAGAGAGCAGGGTGGTGGTTGTGTAGAAGGAGGGCTCGTACGGGAGTTGAGCCCCGAACTTCTTGTACCCTGAGAGAGAATCACAGAATCATACCCCTGAAGCACCGAGCCAGAGTGCTGCACGCACATCCCTTATCTTTTCCCCCTCAGCTCCACAGGGACCTTGCCCCAGTACAAGGGAGATCACAGAGTTCTCTGTACATGGAGCTGCCACTGCTTGGGAATATCCCCACTGACAGGTCCCCTTTGGCTGCTGGCAGGAGTTCCTAGGATGATTTTCACCTGGGTGTGCCTGCTTCCCTGCTGGGAAGGTCCAGGAGTGTCTGGCTTCCTTCCCAGACCCCCTTCCCAGTGCCAAGGTGGGGCCAGGCCAGCAGGTGGTAGATGAAGCTGGACAAGCACCAGGTGTCACCAGTACCTGCTGCACTGTGTAGCTGCTTCTGGCCACAGCCCCCCTCCCTCCTGGTACATCTCTCTAAAAACTGGAGGATTTGTGAGTTTCTGAGTCCTGAGAGCACTGAGGTTGTTTGGATGAGCCTGGGGCAGTCATGAGGGAGCCCTGCAGCCCCATGGGGCCCCCCAGTATGGCGGGTGAGCAGCCAGAGAGCCAAGACAGAGGCTGGCATGGCTTTGCTGAGCAAAGGGGAAGGGTGTAGTGAGCCCCCACAGGGACCCCAAAACCCACCTGGTTCTGGTAGGGGAGGTGCTGGGCTCCTTGCCCTGGGTCAGCACTGGGGCTGCAGCCCGTTGCAGATGGGGTGGGGGTTTGGGGGTTGGGGTACCCCAGAGCTGGGCAGCAGTGTAGGGCACAAGGGAAAGGGGGCAGGCAGAGGGTCAGGTGTGGGGGAGAGGGCACCCCATGACTGTGAGGCTGAGGGGCGCCATGGCTCAGCTGGCTAAAGCGCCTGTCTAGTAAACAGGAGATCCTGGGTTCGACTCCCAGTGGCGCCTGCGTCTGGTGGGCCTGATTTTTCTGTCTCTGTCAGGCCCCAAGTTAGTGGGGACACCCACCCAGCTGATTGCACTCTGGGGGGGAGGAGTTTCCTTCTGCTCCCTCTCCCTGGAGCACTCACGTTGAAGAGCTGACCCAAAGCAATCTCCAGACCACAGAGCATCTGAAAATAACTCGGTACACCCAATGCTGTTGTGTGTGCATCCCCACCATCTCATCTTTCCCATTAGTTTGCTGAATTCTGCAGGAAAACCCTTTTGGCACGGATTGTGGGTGGTTGCGACCCGCAACAAGGGGGCTGTGTGTATGTGGCAGACACTTTTATGGGAAAAATAAATGTCACCCTGCCCTTTGCCATCCTCTGAACACAGGGACAGAAGGGAGCATAGAGAGAGGCAAATGGATTTCAAACACCTGCTAGTTGCCCTGCCCAGCTGCCCTGCATTCTGAACCAACCACAGGTTTGCAACCTTTGGTCAAAAAGGGGAAAAAAAAAATGTCCCCAAAAGGAATTAAAACAGGAGACGAGGTGGCCGAGTGGTGAAGGCGATGGACTGCTAATCCATTGTGCTCTGCACGCGTGGGTTCGAATCCCACCCTCGTCGTGTTTGTGTTCTCCTGGGAATTCCCAGCCAGGGAAGAGGATTTTAGTGCAACCCCTGGCATGACCAGCAAGCCCTTGCCTCTGTTTTGCTGGTCCATGTTAAATACACGTCTGCTCTGGATTACTGCTCCCACTTGCCAAACCTGCTCAGGGACCTGCATTGCCCTTCTGTGCCAGGTGCTGGGATCCAGGCTGGGAACTGTCCACCTGTACTACCTGAGTCCATCCTGGTCACCCCTCTGTCAGTCTGTCATGGTTTGGACAGTGGTTCCATCACCTGGTCCCCCCCAGGAGGAAGCATAGGAAAAGGAGGGGAAACCTCTGGGTTGAAATGAAAATGGATTTAATAGAATAAAAACAATGATCTAGTATTAAGTCCAGTTCTAATGTAGAATACCAAGTTCCAGCAGCCCCAGATTGCAGCTGTGAGCTGTGTGCTTGTAGCAGTGAGGGCTGGTTGTCAACACTGCAGCACCACAGCTCCAGTGACAACATGAGGATGAGGACTCAGGTTGAGGATTACTGACAAGTCAGATAGGACACTCTTGGGAAGGCAGTTGTGGTACAAGCCCCAGAATATCCCTGCAAATTTCCCAGTTTATAGTGAGGTGTTTATGGTGTGTGTTACTTGGGTTGGCCAAGTTGGCTCCTTTTGGCTACCTGCACCTGCATGGTTCAGAACTTCCTTCAGCCTTGGTACCTGCAGAAACAAGCACCCCAGAGCATCTTTTCTCTTGTGTTCTCAGAACTGGCTGCCTTCCTCCCTTCTTCTCCCAACCAACTTTATTCCCTTTCTGCATCTCATGCACAAACCCTGGGCATCCCTATCATCACAAGGGGAGCCAAAAGCCAGCCCTGGAGGAAGCCATGCCTTGCTGAGAAATCACAGCATCCTAGAGGTGCCTTTCCAAGGCTAGAATAGCCAGCATATTTTGGGAACTCCATCTGTGTCTGCAGCAGCACCAGTAGTATAGGTTCTTGGGGAGAGGAGAGGGTGATCTACCATAAGGTGAAGAGGAAAGACCTGCCTGCTGGGAGGCTTTGAACTGCTGAGATCCCCATGGCCTGGCAAAGGAGAAAGACTTGCATGGGCAAACATGGCCTTGCAGGTGCCCTCCCTGCTCTCCTGACTTCTTTCTGTCAGTTGAGGATGTGGCCAAGCAGTGCTGTGTCTTGGAGGCAAGGCAAGGATGCTCATACTTAGCTGCCCATGCTACAGGCCCTTTGCTGGCTTTTCGTCCTTCCCTGGGGTCAGGTTTCCTTCCCATGACTCAGGGAGCTGTCCCTGGGGACCAGCTGGGATCTGCTTCCCACTCAGCAGCCAGGAAGGGTGATCAGGCTGCAGGGAAACACTGGCCCCATCCTTCTCCTGTGGGATACAGCAGTGCTTGGTCAGCTCTGTTGCCCCAAGGAAGGGGTTGCCCATGCCCAGAGAGCCAGACAAGAGAGATGCAGGAGGTTTCCTGGGCAAAAGGCATGGGTTTTGGTGCACAGGAATTCCATCCCTGGAGAAGCACCAACTTGCAGCTGGAGACTGTGAAATGGGAAGGAGAGGTGGGTGCAGGCTGCAGTAGGGTGGGTTCTGGGAGACTGAGGGGCAAGAGGCAGCCAGGAGAGGGCAACCCGATGCCCTTGGGACAGCCTTCAATTCTGCTGGGCTATGTCCACCCTGGCACACGCCTGCCCTGGTGTGGGGTGGTGAAGCATCCTGGGGGGAGATGTGCCAGCCTCGGTGACGCCACGGAGCACCAGCCCACCGGGGGACCCAGCAATTACAGGGGATGTGTGGCGGCATGGAACTGGATCATCTGCATCCCTGGGGCAGCACACATCAGCCAGAGCATGGCTCTCCCCAGTGGCACTGGCTGGGCTCTGTTCCCTGGGGTTGCACACACAGAGGGCCTGGAGCACCCCTGGAGCACCCCAAGTCTTCCCCAGCAAGGACACGGGCAGCCAAGGGTGCTGCGGTGGGTCTGGCTGCGTCAGTGTGGTGCCTGCTGGCACCAAAGTGTCCCACGAGCCCAACAGCCACCTGGGCCACACATCATGCTGCCAGCAGGTCGTCTGCTGCCCTGGGGTGAGCCCCGGGTGAGTCCCCTGCACTGAGGTCTGGATCCCTTAGAGCTGGGATGTGGTGGGTCTGTTACTGCTCCAAAATATGCCTTTGCCTTTGGCTTTTGGGAGAAGTTTTGGGGTGGGGGCACGAATCCACCCTGCAGCCAGTCTCGGAGACATCTAGCCCTTGGGTTGTTGGGATTCAAAATGCAGAGGAGGAAAACTGGAGTTGCAAAGTGCTGCTGGGGCTAGTGATGCAAAGGAAAACCCAGTGAATATTGTTCCAGGTCAATGTTTCTCTTTGTGCCTTTGCCTGCAGGGAGAACCAAGGTTGCGGTGGCCACGTATCCTGGATCCAGGGTGTGCAGAAGTTAAGAAAATGGGTCTGATGTGTTTAGTTCTGTGAAATTTTCTCTGTTTTGTGGTTAATCCAGAGAAAGACATCTTCAGTAGCAAGTGCTCATTCCTTGATATGAATATGGGTCAGAAAATTTTCTCCTTGTCTTTCTCCCAAATACATGAATTTCCATCAAGAAGCCCCTATTGTTTTCCTATGTTTTCCTTTGTTTTAATCTCATTCATTACAGAAATCTGGTATTTTAATATTCCAACACATGCATTTAGCTTCTCCTGTTCCCTTCTCCAGGTGAAGGACCTGCTTCACAGATCTGCTCACATTTAGAAATGTGCCCTCTCTAATTGCCCCCATGAATTTATTTCAATCATTGATGCACTCATGGATATTCTTCAGTTGTCCAGAGTGAGCAGAACTACAAGTATTTAAACTGTGTTGCAAAACTGAAAGATATAGAAGAGCAGAAAGTCCAAGTCTGTATCTGAAAGCCTCAAAGGTTTTCCCTGGGAAGTGCACAGAGGCACCAAAAGAAGAAGAAAAAAAAAAAAACAAAAAAACAAAACAGAAAATGATCAGTGAAGGGGAAAAAAAGTCTGAGTAGCAGCCTGTGGCATAATTTTATTATTCAAAAGTGGAGTAAAAAGCTGAAAGGTACAGCTTAAAATAAAGTGTCATCTTTTCCTGCTCACCAAATTCCCATTTAGGAGGCTGTGATGAACCCATGGCCTCCTTACCCTAGCAGTCTGGAAGATTGCTTCTGACTGAAGCACGTCCTCTCCTCCACCTTGGAAAATCTGATTTTCTCTTTCCCCTTCAAGAATGATGCTAAAAAACACCTGGACTTGAGTCTAGCACCTCTGAAAGTCTTTTTTTCCCTTGGCAGGCAGGGCAGAAAGGAGTCACTAGGGACAAGTCAGTGACTCTATAAGACCGAGTCACCATAGGAACTAAGATGACCCCAAAACCCCCTATAAAACACATTCTTAGCAGTGATGCTGACAGTCCCCAGCTCCACACATGTTCTTGGGTACAATGATGGTTTATTCTGGGTCAGCAGATGCTCGCCCTTCACCTGGGCTCTGCTGGCATGAAATGAAGAGTCTTCTTCAAACCCTCCTTGCCCCTAGAGCCTGATGTCTCATTCCCCAGCTTGGGACCATGTCAATGACTCCCTCTCCTCAATGTGCAGATGATTCACTGTTAAGGGCAGGTCGGGACTTTTGCGACTCCCTGGCTGTTCAGGAGCTAACAGGGCTTTTTCAGCAGAGCAAACTGGTGTCACACTGCAGCCTGTAATTAAGAATGTCTTGACGATGTCACTCCATCACAGGGAAGCAGAGCTGCAAACTTTTGGCTCACAGCTGTTAGCATATCCAAAGCACCAGATGGAAAGGCTCTCGGCCTTGGAAATCAAGGTCACAGCACAAAATTAGTAAGTTTTGGTGTGCATCACCTTCAAGGGGTGGACTCCAGCACCTGGGATTACTTTGACTTTAAAATTTAATGTGCCTTCCAAGCAGAACCCCTGCCCCAGGTGTGAGGAATAGTAACAAAATAAGGCGAAATGCTCCAAGTGGATCCAAAGCCACAATTTGGTGATGATGGGCTAGTTCAAGTTCCCACATCTGCATCTCTAGCACCAGAGCAGCTGGGGCTGGAGAACTCCTCTGATGGTTTTTATCCCAGACTTGTGTTGTTCGTCAGTGCCCTCACACCCCACAACCCCCCTTGGCTTTCCTTTTTTTGATGAGATCGCTATTGCAGGATTTTAACTACAAAAAACACATTTCTCACCTTAATTCCCATTCTGCCTTAATCCCCAAGCTCACCTCAGGTGCACTGGGGAACTGAGATGGGTGCACTCAGAGGAAGGTGATGTGCCAGGGATGCTCCTGCCCTAAATTCTGCTGAAACACTCTCGTGCCTCATGGTGTAAGACCTAAAATGTACTTTGCCCTTAGGAAGCAAGGTAATTAATGCCTGTAGCCCAAATCATTTCAATCTTACTCAGTGTTAAATAGCAGCATAACACGACAGATGAAAGAGGGAACTGTTTAATCAGCCGGAGGAGCTTTCCAGGAGAAAACTGCTGGTTGTTGGGAAGTTTCAGGTGGAAGGTATGCGACTGTTCTCCCTGAGGGCCAGGGCACCCTATAAAACCCTGTACAGCACCCAGTCCCACCACCTGCTCCTAGCTGCTGCCGCCTCCACCACCTGGGTAAGTCAAAACAGGCTCTGTCTCCTCCCCACCAAGCTCTTGCTTTCACCAAAGCTTTGTGCCTGCTCCCCCTCTGCAAGGGTTCAAGGTTTGTAATTCATCTCCCTCCTCCCTATGGAGGCTGTTAGGGAAGGGTTTATTTCAGCTGCAAAATGAGGAGTTGATTCTCCAAGTGAGAGAGGTTGTGGGATGCAGAACTTGTGGGGCCTATAACCACAGAGCTGGGGGTATCCTGTGTGGTTTTCCTTGATGGAGAAAAAGTAAAGAACAGCATGTGCCCAGGCTGCAGGAATCAATGTGTCCCTATTAAGAAGAGCAGCAGAGGTCCCTTATATTTTGGGATGGGATAGCTCAGCTCACATTAAGTCCAGCTTGTTCACCCTGTACTGGTTTAAGTGGGTTTTGCTACAACTAGATGCTTCTCAGTGAGCATTTTGCTTGCTGAAAACTTTCCCTCATCTGGATGACAGGCAGGGTGGGTCTACCCTCAAGTGCTTTCAGCATCTGCTACTTCCAGCTTCTCCAGATGTCCAGCTCAAACCAAACTCCTTGCTTTCTCCTAAGCTGTTTATGGGGAAAGGGAAGGGGGGAGCCAGCTCCTGCCCCTTTGGAAAACCTTCAAACCCTGGGCTTTCAAACCCATCCAGACTCCCCCACATCTCTTATTATGGGAGCCAGTGGATGAGGGCTCAGCAGGGATGGATGGACCAGCCTCTGCCTTGCATTTACTCCCTGGCTCTGGCTTTCAGGTGCTCATCCTCACCAAGCAATGTCCTGCTACGACCTCTGTGTGCCCTCCTCCTGCGGTCCCCGGCCACTGGCCACCAGCTGCAACCAGCCCTGCTACCGCCGCTGCGGGGACTCCACCGCCGTCATCCAGCCCCCCACTGTCGTGGTCACCCTGCCCGGGCCCATTCTCAGCTCCTACCCTCAAAACACCACGGTGGGATCCACGGCATCGGCGGCAGTCGGGAGCTACCTGAGGTGCTGCGGGGTGCCCGTGTCCTCCGGCTGTCCCCGAGGGGTAGGGAAGGGGGGGCTGCTGTGCCTGGGCAGTGGGCTCTGAGAGTGTCCCCAGCAGTCACTGCCTCCCCCCCCCCCCAGTGCCAGCGTCAGGAGGGACAAAGGAAGCACAGGAGCAAGACTGGGGAAGAGGACTAAGAAAACGTCTGTGGTTTTCCCAGCTCGGGGGGGGACAAGGGAGCCGTGTGAGCTTGTCATTTGAGACTGTGCCTGTGTACCTTTCTCTCGCTAAGCCTTATTTATATTTCTGTGTAGGTGTCCAACCCAGCAGTGCTGCGTGGCATTTGCTGCTGGCTGGGTGAAAATGCTTCTAGCAGTCTGTAAGTGGAAGATGATAGCCGTGGGGCAGTGGGGTAGAGGGACATTTCGTAGAGATTGGCTTGTCCCAGAGTGGGGTTTATTATCCATTTATTTATCGAGCGCTGGAAATGCACTTCTCCTGCTCTGAACTGGTTTGTTCTCCTCATTAAAGTCATGCTACATCATAGCCTGAGTCTTCTGGTGTTCCTTGTGCCTCCGGTCTGAAGGGGCAAACTTCTCTGGAGGTAACTTGTTGCTGGGAGGGTGGGGGTTTCTTCTTTTTTTTTTTTTCCCAAAATGGGAGTTTCCACCACTCAGCTCTAAGCTGAGCTGAATTAAGTGTGTGGTTTGCTGTGACCAGCCCACAGGCAACTTTCTCAGCCTGGAAACCTCTTCTGCTGCCCCATAGCAAGGTCCTTGGGGAGGACGTCAGGTAGGGGCAGGCTTGTTGTCTGTTCCCTTGAGGAGGTGGGAATTCAAGGTTTGACATTTCAAAATTATATTTACCCTGCATTTTGCAGCAATTATGGGGGTGAGCTAAGGTAAATGGCTGTTGGGGTCAGGGTAAAAAGGTAGAAGTGGCCTTCTTGGGAGATGCTCCTTCTCATAGTCATCCAGTGCCCAACTTGCCCAATGTTTTATGGGTGACAACGAAGAGTAAAAAATATACCAGAGCAAAAGAAGACATTGAGCATTAGGGTCTTAATTCTTCCTCTTTACAACAGCATGAGACAAAATGGGCCTTACACAAACAGGGGCACACTGACTCCAACCTAGACAGCACAGGCATGTGATAGGTCTGCATCGGGCTGTGTCTCTTCATAAAGCAGCAGAAATTCTTTGCTCTGTGCTGATGCATGCTGGCAGAGATGTGCATATCTGCAGGCATGACTGCAACATTTGCCTTGAGTGATCCCTTTGAATAACATGAGCTGGGTGAACCTATGTTCTCATTGGAGCTCCATGGGGTGACTCAGGGAATACCACCCCAAACTGGATGGGGGAGCAGCTTGTCCTGCAGTAGCATCCCCAGCCCCATAAGAGAAAGAGGGTGCCAGCAATGTGCAGGGTTACCCAGGTTTTCTCTGGGCACACACTGATGATCCTAGAGGTCTTTTTCAACCATAATGATAATTCTGTGATTCAGAAACCCAAATTTGATGAGACCTTTGACTAAGCACTGACAGATCAGAGGTGTAGTGGGGAGACACATCCTAACATTTCTCGGAGACACCAAGCCTGATGGACACTCAGGCCTGTGATAATGCTGTCAGGAAAGAGATATAAACATAATCATAAGGAGATGAGAGGAAACTGTGATTTTGCCATCTGTTCCAGACACAGAGGGAAGAGCTTGTGAGCTGGTCAGTTAGCAGACTACAAGGATAACCCCATCTCTAGGCTCAGCTAGAGGCTCTTCCCAACCACTGGGACCTAAGATTTTTATTGGAGATGTTAGAGAACTGGAGAATAATTGTTTTAAGGGAGGAGGACACAGGTGCTTCTGGAAAAAGATGTAGGGCATTGAGTAAAGCATCTTTTTAAGATGCCACGTATCATCAAGCAGAACCTTTTCAGCTAATGTTTAAACCTTCTTTCATACCCGAGGCATTTTGCTAGGGTGACAATTTGCATAAAGTTTATGAGTGTTTAATTTTATGCTGAGCTTGAAAGCATGTTTGTTTTCAAAAGTCTTTGCCAAGCTCAACTGGTTCTATTGCTCAGGAGATCTTTGGGCAAAATTTATGTGGCAATTGCTCCACAGTCAAAGCACCAAGAGAAGAGAAATGTGGTTTTACACCCATCTTGCAAGAACTGCTTGGATATTTTTATTCCAGCTCTGTGAAGACAGGATGCAAAACTCTCCAGACCACTGCCAAGAAAAAAAAAGATTGGATTTCCAGCAAAAACTTTGTTAGGAATCTGTAGACATCTAAGGGTTGTGCTACTGTCTTCCACTAATCTGCTGCACAAGGACAGTCCAGGATGGAGCAGTGGGGAAGACTGAAGATATATTTATGTGGCTTTTCACTGAAAAACTCCACTGGTGAGGTTATACAGATATTATTTTTTCCTGAAGAAAATGAAAATCCATGCAGGTCCTTGATTTGACTTGAAAATTGGGATGCCCTAGTGCAGACAGAATCAGGGAAGTGAGGACCTGGGTGCCCTGCAGGACTCCCTGTCCTGAGGAACCCTGTCTCCCATGGGTGCTGTGAAGCCCAGCTTGGCTCCCAGCTCAAGAGCTGTCCTGAATTTACTCCACCATGGATCCCCTCCCAGCCAGCAACTTGCCCAGGGCAGGACCCCACAGACCTGTTTATCAGGCCCTAAAATACAAGCTCCTGCAAAGGGGGTGCAGCCAAAGGGCCTGGAGAGAAATAGGGAGCTATGTACCAAGACTGAGATGAAAAACACTGCTTAGCAGGTGAGAAGGACACACATGGTGAAGGGCAATAGCTGGGTCATGGTGTTTGTTTCCAGCATTGCATATTTACAGCTTTCAAAAACAACAGCAGAAGCAGCATTTCCCAGATCAGCCCAGAACACAGCCCAGGTGCAACTAGTTGGCTGTGCCTGCATCTGTTGAGTTCCATGTCTTCTGCTCAACTCTGATTTCCCTCACCTGCTCACAACCTTGAGGGAAACCTTCTCCCTGTGCCACTCAGTGTCCTCCTCCAGCAGCAGTCATTGCTTCCTGGATATCCCAATTTCCATTCACTTTCTTTCTCCTGTCCTTCTGCACCAGCAGAAATTACAGTGCAGAATTGTCATATGGTTGACCAGCTCAGGAGGGACCACCTGAAATACACTGGCCTGGGAAGGTGATGGGGTGGCTCCCCATTTTGGGGGCCACAGCCTTGGAGGTGTCAGTCTCCTTTTTGGGCCGTGTGTAACCATGGGGACATCACAGCCTGAACCACTGCTTGTGCAAATGAGCTTGCTTGGGTTTCCCTGTGTTTGTGTACATGAGGAAGCCACCAGAAGCAGTGAGCAGAGTAGGGGAGGTGGTGATGAGGCTTTATGGGGTGGGGAGGAGGGATGAAATTATGGCTTGAGTTGGAACAAGTGGAGAGTTATGGAGTTGCCATGGAAAAGGGAAGACTGGTGTGAATAGCAAGTGAGTGGGAGCATCAGGAGTGGAAGCCTCAGGCAGCATGAATCTGGTGATAGGGAAGGAGGGATCTGTGGTAGATAATTGCTGGGTTAACAAGATCCCAACATTCAATCCAGATGAGGAGACTAAAGTCCTAGTGACTCACAGCAGTGAGACAGGATGAAGACACAGATTCACCTCCTGTGTCTTTGCTGGGTGGCAAAAGGTGTATCCCACCCCAGCACCCAGGTGTCAAGCTGAGGGCAATGCCAGGAGGGTGAGCTGGACTCAACAGGCAGCATCCCTCATCCTTTTCACTGGGGCTCCTGGCTGGAGTGCTTGGAGACACATGTCCTAGAGCCATGCAGGTGGAGACACAGAACCTCTGGAGCTGGAGCCTGCAGGTGAGGAAGGCTGAGGTGGGATATGTTTGCCAAGGAAAGTCTCTTTCCTTCCCCACCAAAGCCTTGAAAAGCCTTGAAATGTGACACCAAAGCCTTGGTGGCTTCTCACCAAGGCAGAGAGGATGTTTGCTTCCAGGTTTTAGGAAGGGAAGAGAAAAGTGGTTGTGGGCTAAGAGGGAGGAGAGGTCACCACAGAGAGGAGATCCCTGCCCAGGCACCCCAGCCCAGGCAGTCCCTCAGTGTGCCCTCCCTGCCAGGCAAGGGCTCTGCACCAGCCTGGGGATCCAGACAGACCACGGCTCCAGCGAGGGCTCTGCTTCTTTCCCAGGGCTGAAAATCCCATAGAAGAGGAAAATAACAGGCCACCCACACCTGTGAGTCATAAGGTAAGAAGCATACAAATCAAAAGGCACTGGCATCCCTGTCTGGCCCTCCTGGTGCTACCCATGAGAGTGGGGCTCACAAGGCTTACACCCTGGCCAGCCCACAGCCTTGCTGGCTCCACCAACGTCGTGCCTCACCCTGAGCCCAGACCATTTCCAGACACAGCTTCCAGCTGTCCTCCATGCCCTTCTCCTCTGAGCAGGCATTCCCTGCATGTCTCAGGGAGGACAGCCCTCAAGAAGAGACAGAGCTGAGGACCAAGAAAGTGGAGCCCAAATCCCAATAGTTTACAAAGTTCTGGGAATGCAATACTTGGGGATTTGAGTTTCAAACTCAAGAACTGTTTAATTAAATATTCCAGGGCTTCCAGTTCATGGTTGTTGAGAATTAAGTGCCTGCATGTTTCCCAGAGGGAAGGCAGATTTGGTTATTGATGCTGGAGGAGCTGGCTGTTTGTAGCACTGGGTGTGTGGAACTGACCTGGAACCCTATGTGACCCAGAAACCCACTAGCTGGGGGTCCCACATCAGCTTGACTCCCCACCCCAGCACAGCTATAGGTAGTCTAATCTGGGATTGTGTCCCAGAAAAATCTCCCTGTCTTTCCCCATAGCCATCCTCCTGGTTCTGCCCATCATGACACTCTCACAGCTGGCTGACCCCCGGAGTTGTCAGCTGGGGGCTGTGAAAAAAGTTCCCTGGGGAAATCTGCCCATAACCTGGCATCACAGCTCTTATCCCTGGTCCCAAAGCTATGCTGGTACCCCGGGGACAGGGGGGAGGGAAACTGTTAGTCCCAGTATAATGGGTGTCTGAGGGGTGGTGATTGGAGATGGCAGCTCCCTGGAGCCACCCTCCTGTGCCCAGCACCAGGGTGTCTGCAGCAGAGAACTGGGGGACAGGGCTTTGGATCTGACCTGGCTCCTTGGTCTAGGAGTATGATTCTAGCTTCAGGTGTGAGAGGTTTAACTCCTGGATGGGCCCTCCTTTTCTGCACCCACTTTCCCTGGTGGCTTCTGGAGCTGTGATGTGTTAGGGCAGCAGTGATAGGTGCCATGGGGACCATTAGATGCCCTGTCTGGCTACCTGCCCATGGGCAGGATGGAGCCCCAGGAGCTGGCAGCAGGGGCACAGGGGCTCAGGGGGATGTAGCTCAGCGGTAGAGCGCTTGCTTTGCATGCAAGAGGCCCTGGGTTCAACCCCCAGCATCTCCAGGACTTTTTTTGCATCTCCAGACCCCTGATGGCTGTGGGGCTGGCAGAGCCCACCAGGTCCCACAGAAAAGCCCTGAGACTGCCTGTGGACACAGCTGGCCTGGACCTACTTCATGGTACCTGCAGGCTGTGTGTGTGCTGGGGAAATCCACAACCTCAGCTGTGCCTGGAATGCCAAAATATGGGGGGCACAGAGTTTGGGGGTGCCTTGGAGTGCAGCACCCTAGCTTATTGGTCTAGAGGTCTGATTCTTGCTCTGAATGTGAGTTCTCCCAGGTTCAACTCTTAGATGAGACCTTTTGAAAACACAACCTTCTTTAGGGGACAACCTACTCTTTGAGAGCGGCATCCCTGCTGTTCCCTGCAGACCCAGTGGAGGAGTTTCAACCCTGGCCTCCCCCAGTTGCCTGCCAATGATACCCCATCTCCATGCTTTGGCTTCTCTTTCACCTGACAGAATGTACCAAGCTTGGATGCTGACACTGAAGCTGGGCAGATTTCATCCCAGTGGAGATCACTCCATGCAGGGGGATGTAGCTCAGCGGTAGAGCGCTTGCTTCGCATGTAAGAGGCCCTGGGTTCAACCCCCAGCATCTCCATTGCCTTTTGCCTCCCCAAACCAAAGAGCTCCACGGGACACAGGTGACAAACTCTGTTTCCAACTCTGGATGCACTCCTAAAGGACATTCTCTCAGCCTGCATCCCGCACCATGGCCCCCAGGCAGAGCTGCCCGTGAGGGACACAGTGTCAGCCTGGCACCCCCCCTGCCCCAAGAGCCCCTTCCTCACTCAGGAGGGATCCAAGCCCTGGCCATGGCTGAGCTGGGTCTCTTTGCCCCCTGGCAGTGATGGGATCATCCCAGCAGTTGTCAGACCCCCAGACCAATGAGCTGGGGTGCAGAGGTGTCCAGGCACCCCCAGCCTCTGCTGGCCACGGGGGGTTGGAGAGGCAGGGGCTACCCAGGGACTCCAGGAGATGCTTTTGAGGACAGCTGGTGCCACCAGACCCTAGGGAGCAAAGCAGGACTGAGGGTGTATGGGTGCAGTGGATGCACCAGCCACCACGGAGACTTCCCCACTTCCCAGGAAGAGGGGGCAGCAAGAATGGGCTGGGACAGGGGAGCCAGCGGTGCACAGGGCAGGGGGCGGCACACGTCCCTTCCAAGGTTTTCAAGACTTTGCAGCCCTGGGACAGGTGGGAAAATGACATTTTCCTGGGATGCTGAATGGATTCCCTGTGCCTGATCCCCGTGGATGTGGGGGGTGCTGTCCGGAAAGCAGAACGGAAGGAGGAGCCGGGGCAGCTCCCATCTGCATTGGGCAGCGTTGGGCTGTGCGGGGACAGGGACACGGGGCCGAGGGGGACAGGATGGCAGATGGGGATGAAGGGATGATGCAGCATCGTGGCTCGTTGGTCTAGGGGTATGATTCTCGCTTAGGGTGCGAGAGGTCCCGGGTTCAACTCCCGGACGAGCCCTCCTTTTACACAAACACCACCCTTCTCTCTGCTTTTCCCCACACAAAAGATCAGACACCTCCTGACGCTTCCACCCACCCACCCTTCCCTGCCCTACAGCCACTCTCCCCATCACCTACACCCCCTGCATGGGCAGGTTTGGCAGACCTGGACACCTCCCCCCCCACACTCATCCTGCTCTGCCCAAGGGCCCTGAGGCAGAGTTACCCCTAGAAATAGGGAATTTTGCATTGCTGTGAGTATAAAAGAAATCCGGTCATAAGGGGAAAGGGGTGCTACCTCTGTGGTTTACCACCTGGGAGCCACCTCAGTGCAGGGATGGAGTAAAGCAAATATCTCACTTCTGTGTGTCGATAGGATTATCACCCACTGGGCAAACTGTTTTTTTGGACAACATTTTTCTGTCTACCCAGAAGGGACAGCCGGAGAGCCTTGCCCTGGTGCTCTTACCTCTCCCACTGGTGGACAGGACTGCATCCCTGCAGGGCTCCAGGTCCCTCCAACCTGTTGTCAATCAGGGAACCCTCCTTGGTTATGGATGGTGAGTTACTCTGAGGTGCAGCACTACAAAAAACTTATTTGCTTGTATGTGTGTGTGAGAATATCCACTGGAAGTAGTCAATTTATTGGTATCTGCTCTGCTTAAGTCACAACAACCCACAGCATCTTAAAACCAAACCTTGAATCAGAATTTCAGCTTTTTCCAGAGGGTTCTTTCCCAGAGCCATGTGTCTGAAACTGTAGTTAAGGAAACTTTAATATGGGAACCACTACTTCCAGTGAGATACCTTCTTGTTTTCCTCTTGGTTGCATCCTGAAAAACTGGAAAGTCTTCGGGGGAGCCCTGATGCAACAGATAAAATGAGACTGTACTGTAATCAGTGATGGGCAAATTATAAGCTTGGTCATGCAGAAAAGTGGCCACAAAATGGATCCTTGAAGAACAGTACTTTGTTGCAGTTGATGTTGTTTTGTCATCGAGTGGATAAGCGGGATGAAGTCACATATGTGGAGGCTTTTATGATTCTGTACAGAAGGGGAGATACTCAAGAGAAATGTGGTGTAAAAGTGGAGGGGGGATTGAGTCCTAGTTGTAACAGTTGTTGTAAGCTGGTAGAAGGGAAAGAGGAGGTAGAAGATATCCAATTATTGGTACCAATGCCCCCTCCCAGTGGTCCTAGAGATGGACTCCCACCATATGAGGGGAATGAGAGGGGGGCAAGCAGGGGGCAATTCCAGTCCAATAGCTGGAACAATAAGGGGACAAGGTCACCTTGTAGATGCCCCTCCAAGCCAGGCCACAGAGGTGGGAGGACGGGTTGTGTACATGTTCCCTCTACAGCATTGGACTTGTTAAACTAGCAGCAATCTGTGGGGCCCTATGGAGACAACCCCAAGGGAAAGTACAGACTATTTAAAACAATGATGTTGGTACATAACCCAAGCTAGGGGGATATCCAGGTAATTTTAGAAACTTTTCTCACTCCCTAGGAAAGAAGAGCTGTTCTGGAGAAGGCCAAAGAAGATGTGCTCAAAAAGACCCAAACCACCTTCTGCCCACAGAAGACTCTGGATGGGATCTTAATACCAGGGGAGGGCTAGGAAGTGTTAACCAATATCAGCAATTAATACTATATGGAATTCCACATGGGGCCTGTAAACCAAAAAACTTGTAAAAGTTACTTGATGTTACATAGGGACCAGAAGGAGAATCCTCTGCCTTTTATGAGAGACTATGTGAGACAACTAGGAAATTGACCCATCTTGACTTAGAGGAAAAAAATAATCAGAAGTTCTTTAACTTGTTCTTTATAAAGCATTCAGCCCTGGACATCAGAAACAAATTACAGAAAGTAGATGGGGAAGGCTCTATGTGCATCTCACAAGTAATAGAAATAGTTTATAAAGTGTATAAAAAACAAGGGGAGAGAGAAAAGAGAAAAGGAAGAAAGAATGAAATCTCTGCTTGCTTCCCCAGCTGCTGCTATAAATCAGAATAATGTCAGGGGACTGGGCACTGGGCAGGCTAGAGGAGAACAAGTATGGGCACCAACCTGGGGGGACCAATAATGTCAAAACCTCTTAGGACAAAATCAATGTACAAACTGCCAGGAGGGGGAACACTGGAAAAAATGAGTGCCCAAGTAAGAGAGTCAAGGGAAGGACAACTTGAGAGCTGGTGGGGATTTGATCATGCTGAAAAAAACCCAAACCAATTTGGATTGATGGGGACTGGAGGAGATTATTAATGCTTCTTCAGCTGACCCTTTGGTTCCAATCAAGCTGAGGATTGAAACTATAGATTTTTTCATAAACAGCAGTTACTATTTGTGAAGTAGCTTTAAATAAGTCTGATTGGTGTAGAAACTGGAAAGCAGACTCTAAAACCATTCCTGAAACCAAAGGAGTGTACAATTGGAAACAAGAAATTAACTCATTAATTCCTCTATATTCTAGAATGTCCCCTGCTGTTATCAGGACGTCATTTGTTGTGTAAATCAAAGGCTCGAGTAACTTTTCCTGAGAATTCCGTGCAGATGCTACATGTTCCCCAGGAGATGGCGTGGAAGGCAGAGATTTGCTTGCTAACAGAGACTCCTTCATTTAAGGAACCCAAGAATGAGGTTCCAGACGCGACGATGGATGCCGGGATTCCTCTGGTTCGAGCCTCGAAGAAAGCAGGTGTAGAGCAAAGAATGTGACACCAGTTAAGATGGAATTTAAGTCTGGAGCTTGTCTGGTAAGAAACAGTATCTGTTAAAATTTGTGTGAAAAGACTTGAAATCTTTGACACCTTTGAAAAATATAGACTGTTATGAGAATGAATGTCAATCTGAATATAACACCCTGATATTACCAATAAAAACCCCCAGCCTCAGAAGTACAGGCTGGCTCAAGATTTAAGAGAAAGCAATTGAATCACCGTGGATGTGCATCCTCTTGTTTTCAATCCATATACATTGCTCAGATCTGTACCTAAAACAAATGTTTATTTTACAGTTCCAGATTTGAAGGATGCTTTCTTCTGTGTCCTGGTGGATGAAACAAGTCAAATGATTTTTGCATTTGAATGGGAAAATCCAAACACAGGAAGGAAAGTGCAGTGGTGTCAAACAGTGCTTCTGCAAGGATTCAAGAACAGCCCTACCTGGCTTGGATATCAGCAAAGAAGCTGGAACTGTGGTAAGGCAACCACCAAAACATCATGCTGGGGTGCAGTACATTGATATCCTGGTTGATGCTGATATTGAAGAGTATTGTTGAAAAGCCACTATCAGTCTATTGAATTTCCTGGAACTGTCAAGATACAGAGAGTAAACATATATCCTGACTCCAAGTATGCCATTGGGGTAGTTCATTCCCATTGTGCCATCTGGAGAGACCCAGGGCTTCTGATGTTCCAGAGAAACCCCATCAAGCACAGATGAGAAAGCATGGAACTGCTACAGGCAATCCTTGAGCCAAAGCAGCTGCGTCATAAAGCAAGTAAAAAAGGGCAAGGAGGAGCTCAAGGGAACAGAAAAGCTGACATGGCCACAAAAGGAGCTGTGCTGCAGGAACAATTAATTTGGGCTCAGATATCGACAAATGAAACAAATATGAAGCAACCCCAAATATCCATAAAAGCAGGACCATTGGCAGAGGTGCTGAAGTATTCAAAAGATCAAGAAGGATGGTGGGTTACTCCAAGCCAACACATTCTTACTATGTCCAAGATGATGGAAGCCCTTCCTAACAAGTTACATGAAGAACTCACTTGTGAGCATGATCAGGAGGAAAAAGATAAACAAGACTCCAACTATTATATCTACGAATAAACTGAAGTCTTGAAGGGGGAACTGATAAAGGTTAACAATTAAAATTTGAGAAAATTGCATAAAGGAGAACAACAAAGCACACAGAGTAAGTTCAGAACTTGGAAAAAATGGAGGTTAGGGAACATATGTAAAATATGTTCCTTGTGATTAGCAGGACTGGTGGGAGGGACTGTTCACTAAATTTACCTTGTTGTGAAGAGAAATAGAAGGTACTAAACACTGTCTTTAGCCTTGAGCACAAAATAGAACAGATAAGAGACAACACTGACTATCGAATTTACCTCATTAACACACTAAAATACCCCCCTCAGGCCAGAAGGATCCCCTACTCACAAAAGTCCCCCACACTCTGAGTGTGTGTAGTGGGTGGTAGAAGTCCTGACACTTTGTTTAATTAATTTTTCATTTCAACTTAATTGCGTGTATGAAAAATATCAGTGTACTTGGAGATAAAGCAACTTTGCATTTTTCAGTCTATAAAAGAAACACGGTATTACGGGGAAGGTGTGCTAGCTTTGTGGATTAACCACCAAACACCAGTCTCTGTGACAGGTGTCATGAATTAAAGAAACTTATCTCGACTCTGTGTGCAGACTGGATTATTGCACAGTGGGAGAACAAACCCTACCCTGGGACAGTGTCAGTTCCTGAGACACAGATGATCAGTTTACTGTGCGGGTCTTTGAAGAATTTTTTTTTTTTTTTTTTTTTTTTTTTATTCCAGTAAATGTGCAGAGCAAGGGCAATCCTGGGGAGAGCTGCTAACTGGGATATCACCCCCTTTGTGCCCTGTCCCATTGCACCCCCAGCCTGGGCTGGGCACTGGGGTGTGGTGCGGAAAGCAAAGGGTTAACAGTAACAGCGGTTCCCGGCTGCGCAACTGGGTGGGTTTGTTTTCTTGAGGGGCGTGAAGGGGAGAATCACACCTTGTTGGTTCTGAGCACCTCTCGAACAAAAGGCAGCCCCAGCCTCGAGGAAAAAGAAAAAAAGAACTGTGAATTTTTGCTTCACAGGTAAGGCAGGAGTGGCAAATTATTAACCCATTATTTACGGCAGTTTCTTGTTATTTAGTGTCCCGGACCTGACACTGGGTGAGAAACATTCTCCCTGGCACCTTTTTCTGCAGGTAGAAATTGGTGTATGGGTTGGTTTGGGTTTTTTTTGCACAGGGGGTGAAGAACCCAGATTTGGAACATCAGAGAGGCCGTGCTTCCCCTGCCCACTGTTCCCTTGGCTTTCAGCTTTTTGGGGTCAGGCCCTGCTACCTGCCTCTAGGGAGCAGAGCGAGGCTGAGGACGTGTGCGGGGGTGCAGCAGTCCCCCCGGAGACTTCCCCACTTCCCAGGAAAAGGGGGCAGCAAAGACTGGCTGGGACAGGAGGGTCCAGGGCTGCTCAGGGAGCCTAACAATGACCCATGGGCAGGCTGCGATGGACCCAGGAAAGGATAGGAACAACTACTCCCCCCCCCCCCCCTTCTCCTCCTCCCGGGGTTTTCCGGGTTTTGCCGGAAGAGGTGAGGAGGGGGCAGCGCCCCGGAGCAGCGTCCCCAGCATTGGGCGGGGTTGGAGTCTGGGGATGAGGGTTCAGGGATCCCTCAGTATCCTGGCTCGTTGGTCTAGGGGTATGATTCTCGCTTAGGGTGCGAGAGGTCCCGGGTTCAACTCCCGGACGAGCCCTCCTTTTACACAACCCCCGTCCTTCCTTCACACCCGCACACCCGCCCTCCCTCCCGACCCGGGGCTGCCTCACACCTCCTGCCCGCCTGACCACCTCTGCACACCCCCGACACCCACCCAGCAGGGGAGAGGAGAGGAGGCGGCAGTGGGGCTGTTCCCTGAGGGGCTGCTTTTGGCCTCAGGGCTCTGGGGCAGAGCAGGATGAGCAGGGGGAGCACTGGGTTGGGGGGAGGTGTCCAGGTCTGCCAAACCTGCCCATGCAGGGGGGTGTTGGTGATGGGGAGAGCAGCTGTAGGGCATGGAAGGGTGGGTGGAAGCATCAGGAGGTGTCTGGTCTTATGTGTGGAAAAAAGCAGAATGCAGGGTGGTGTTTGTGTAAAAGGAAGGCTCGTCCAGTAGTTGAACGCCAAACTTCTCATGCCCTAAGTGAGAATCATACCCATGAGCCAGGGTGTCATACCCTCCCTGCACCCCTATCCCCCATCCTGTCCCCCTCAGCCCTGCGGTCCTGGCCCTGCACAGCCCAGCTCTGCCTAATGCAGATGGGGGATGCCCCAGGACGCTGCCATCTCCTCATTGCCTTCTGCTTTCCGGACAGTACTCCACAGCTCCACAGGGACCGGGCACTGGGACATCATGGAGAGCTGCTCAGCATTTCTGCAAAATGGTCAACAGGTCACCATCCCCTCCCCTCCAGAGCCAGGTCCTCACCTCTCTGGTATTTGCAAAAGGTGGAAAGCCATGGAGAGTCCTGTGTCCTTCCTGCCCTGGGGCCATCACAGCCCCGTCCTGACCCTGGGCACTCGCTTTTCCTGGGAAGTGTGAAAGCCTCCAGAGTGGCCGGTGCATCCCCACACCCCCCTCAGCCCCACGCTGCTCCCCAGGGGCTGGCGGTGGGGTCCTTCCCCTAAAGCAGCTCTGGTGACCCAAGTCTCTGGGCAGCACCAGCTCCCCCAGCCCCGCAGTGCCTGGGACATGGTGGGGGTTCCCAGGCAGCTGTACACACCGACTCCTTGGTCTGCAGGGGTGAAGAAAGGTGAGAAAGGTCCCACTCCAGAT
Organism: Heliangelus exortis; assembly: GCF_036169615.1. Taxonomy (NCBI): domain Eukaryota; kingdom Metazoa; phylum Chordata; class Aves; order Apodiformes; family Trochilidae; genus Heliangelus; species Heliangelus exortis. The sequence continues at coordinate 18,886,144 of NC_092427.1, read as the reverse complement.
GAAGCCCTTCTTTTAGGCACCCGCCACCGTCCCCTAACCAGCTGCTTTTGACCCACTGAAATTCACCCCAAGAGACATCTTGTCTCTCACCAAGAGAAACCCAACCGGCAGGTAAAGGGTCACAAGGCGGCTTTTCCAACTACTACAGGGGAAGGGTTGTGCCTTGGGTATTTCCCGCAGGCTACGGGTGAGCCTGCAGCCCCAGGGCAGCCTTGCCCGCAGACAAACCCAGGACTTTTTTAGGTGGGGTTGGGAATTCTGTCAGCTCCACAGCCAGTAGCAAGGGGGCTCTGGGGAGGTAGAAAAAAACAACTGTGGTACTGGAGATGCTGGGGGTTGAACCCAGGGCCTCTTGCATGCAAAGCAAGCGCTCTACCGCTGAGCTACATCCCCTTGTGCAAGACCACCCTGTGGTACATTTGTCCCTCCCAGAAATCCCGGTCGCTGCATCCTTCCCAGCCCTCTGAGCTGCTGACTGTGGGGTTTCGAGGCTTTTCAAGTTCTGGGTTTTCCTGGGGTGCTGCTGGGATGCCGAGGCAAGGTAGACTGGAAGGGCAGCTCTGGGGCAGAATTGGGACATGGTTTTCTGCAGGTATCCCCCAGGCAGACCTGGCCACTGGGGACATGGTGGCAGCAGGGTGCAGCTCTGCTGTTCCCCCCTGCCCCGACAACCCCTTCCCCACCCAGGAGGGAATGAGCCCTGGCCATGGCTGAGCTGTGTCTCTTTGACCCCTAGAAGTGGGCAGCGCCCACCTCCCGGCAGTTCTGGGACTGTTCCCAGCAGAGGGGACGCGGCCAAGCTGGGGAAGCCACACATCCCCCTGTGCCTGGCAATGTGGCCCCATCTGTGCCCTGTCCCAGCTTGGGCTGTGCTGGGAAGTGGGTGCCCAAAAGGAGGACTCCTCCAGGACTTGAACGTGGGACCTCTCTCACAGAAGTGAGAATCAGCCCCAGAGCAACAAGCTGGGGTGTGCAGGGGATGTGCCTGGGCACATCCAGCCTGTGTCAGGCACTGGGGGCCTGGGGGAAGTTGCTGCTCAGAGACTGGACCCCCAGAAGGTGCTTTCGAGTACAGACCCTGTTGCCATCCCCTGGGGAGCAACATGGGGTTGAGGGTATGTGCGGGGTTGCACCGGCCCCAGAGACTTCCCCGCTTCCCATATAAAGGGGGCACCCTTGGGAAACAAGGGGTGCCCTGGGTGGGGGGCATCTGTCCCCCCCGGGGCTGCCCACTTCTTGGGCTGTGGTGGCCTGAGGGGTGAAGGTGTTAGACTCGAAATTCAATAGGGTTTTCCCTGCAAAGGTTTGTTCACAGCAAAAGCTTTTAGCCATTGCCCACACCCATTGTGTTGGAGTGCCCAGTCTGAGTCTCTGGAGGAGCAGCTGTCCCCAACCATCCCAGAGTGGTAGTGGCACCCTGGGTACAGGCAGGCTGTCCCACCAGTAGGCACAGTCTGGTGTTGGGCACAGCAGCTGATTTTCTGCATTTGGCATCACCTTCACCTGGCAATTGATTGGTGCTAGTGGGTAATTAGTGTTGTAGTCTGGTGTGCAGGTAGTGCCTGTGTGCCCAGAGCTGCTCCAGTGCCACGTTGTTTATCCAAGACCCTTTCTGTCTCCTGGCCACAGATCGATGAAGTTAATGAGAAACCCCGGCCCGGGGAGAGGCAACGGGCCGGGTGCGGGGAGGCTTCTGTTCTGCAGCAGGACAGGAAAGGGCAGGCTGAACCCAAAGGTCACAAGGAGCCGAGGTGCTTGCAGACCCTGGAACCATGGCCAAGCTGGTGGAGTGTGTCCCCAACTTCTCAGAAGGGAATAACAAAGAGGTGAGGGAGCCTAAGGAGAGGCTGAGGGTTGGCAGGATGCCGGGGTGCTCTGGGGGGAGCTGGGCTGCTCGGGCCGGGGGGCTGTGCAGGCAGCACCCACTCCCTGCCTCCTTTGGAGTGCCATGCAGCTTTCCCTGCCTGACTAGTGCTGAAAATTACTAAAGGCAGCCCCTGCTCCCTTTCAGAAACCCAGTGAGAAATGGGGGCTCAGGTCCCCCTGCTCCCCATTGCCTACAGTTTGCAGCAGCCCCAGGGCTTGGGGTACTCTGGTATACCCCTTGTTTGCTGTTGTTGTACCAAAATACACTGTCCAGGTTAATGGGATCTGTCCTGGGCATCAGCTTAAGGCTGAACTTTGTCCCCTCTGTGAACGGGGAAGTTCAGCAAGCCCAAAACTGCAATAAAACCACTGCTTCCCTTCAGGGAACAGGCTTTACAGTACCAAATGTTTTTTTGGAGCTGGCAGGGGACAGTGTCCTCACGAACAGCAATTTGTAATGGTGCTCTCTTATGTGCAGCAGTAGCTGGGCAGCTCTCCCCCATCACAGTGGGTTTGGGGCTTGCTGGGAGCCAAGGGTGTCCCAGACCCTATGGGTAGGAGCAGGATGCTCATGCCTTTGGATCACTGCAGCACAGAGCTGCATCCTCACTGCTCGTGGGGTCATCCCCAACCCCAGCACAGGTGGGAAGTGGGGGAGCTGAGACAAAGCAACCCCAGCTTACAAAGTTGGGCCTGTGCTCTGGGTGCAGCTGGCTGAGCCACCTTGCCCCCCTCCCCTGTGTGGCAGGTGATTGATGCGCTGAGCCAGGCCATCTCCCAGACACCAGGCTGTGTGCTGCTGGACGTGGATGCCGGCGCCTCCACCAACCGCACTGTCTACACCTTTGTGGGGTCTCCTGAGGCTGTGGTGGAAGGGGCCCTGAGTGCAGCCCGTGTGGCTTGGCAGCTCATTGACATGAGCCAGCACATGGGTGAGCTCGGGGGCAGGGGGGGCGGTGGGTGGGCTGTGCAGGAGATGACCTGGTGCTGAGCATCCCTGGGCTGCCATGTGTGGTTGGCTCTGGGTGCACCTGGAGATAAAATCAGCTTCTGGTAACCACACACAGCAGGTTACTGGATGGATGAAGGTAGTACTGTGCAAAGTTCTTGCTCATCTTCCCAGTCCAGAGAGACTGGTCCCCTCCTTGGGCTGGAATAGATGTTGTTGCCACAGACATGACTTTCCTTGTAGCAGCAGTGCCCAGTTTCCAAAAGAGAGTCCTCCCTCTTTGTCACTTGCTTTTCCCAGCTCCCATGTTTCTGTCTGCCCTGTCCACAGGTGAACACCCTCGCATGGGGGCCCTGGATGTCTGCCCCTTTGTGCCAGTGATGAATGTCAGCATGGAGGAATGTGTCACCTGTGCCCACAACTTTGGGCAGCGCTTGGCAGCGGAGCTGGGAGTGCCTGGTGAGTGGTGCCTGTGGGTCCAGAACCTCTGCCCCTTCCCTCCCATCTTCTGACCCTCCATCTGTGGAGAAACCACACACCTTTTGCCAAGGCTTCACTAGGAGAATATGGGGTTTGCTCCCAAATGGGCAAAACCAGACCCTGGTAGGTGATGTGCCACCCTGCCTGCCTGTGCTCACTCCTGTCTTGCAGTTTACCTGTATGGAGCGGCAGCACAGGATGAGAGCAGGAAAGCTCTGCCCAGCATCCGTGCTGGGGAGTATGAGGCACTCCCCAAAAAGGTGAGCCTGGCAGCACCCAGGCAGGGCCCAGCCACACCTCCCCAGCTTGACAAGGGTGCTGGGGACTGGTGTGGTCCCTCTGCACCTAGTGGAGTTGGTGAAGTGCTTTGGGTGCTGTTTGCAGCAGATGCTGACTGGGGAGGGAGATGCCTGTTCCAATCCACTGTGAGATTCTGCAGTGCCAACCCATGTGCCCTTCTCTCTCCTCCTCAGCTTGCAAAACCAGAGTGGGCTCCTGATTACGGGCCCCCAGCTTTTGTCCCCCGGTGGGGGGCCACGGTGACGGGTGCCCGGACCTTCCTCATTGCCTACAATGTTAACCTGCTGTGCACCAAGGAGCTGGCCCACCGCATCGCCCTCAACATCCGTGAGCAGGGGCGTGGTGCTGAGCAGGTACCCCCAATGCTAGTGGCATGCTGGGAGCAGACTTGCTTGTCCCCACACCTCCTGGGCCCTGCTTTGACTGTGGGGGGGGGTCTTGGCAGCCTGGGCGCTTGAAGAGAGTGCAGGGCATTGGCTGGTATTTGGAGGAAGAGAAGATGGCCCAGGTTTCCACGAACCTGCTGGACTTTGAGACCACACCACTCCATGTTGTCTACGAGGAGATCTGCAGAGATGCAGAGGTGGGTGGCCTGGGGTTGCACACCATGTGTGTGTCAGGGGAGGCTTTGCAGAGGATGGATCTCCAGGTCAGGCTCTGCTTTCTCTCATGCTCAGCTAGCCCAACTAGGCAGAGAGCTGAACAGCATGAAATTCCCCAGACCTCAGGAACTTTCTGCTAGCCCCCTGCTCCTCCATTGAAGCCATTTCCATGAGTGTCCCAGGTCCTAGGAAGTGATGAGGACCACCAGGCTGGGGTAGTAGTGGTGGCAGGGCAGGTGGCTCTGAGGACAGTCACATTTCTGATGTCCTTTGCAGGCACTGAACCTCCCTGTGGTGGGGTCCCAACTGGTGGGACTTGTCCCCAAGAAGGCCATGCTGGATGCAGCTGAGTTTTATATCAAGAAGGAAAACCTCTTCATCCTGGAAGAGGAACAGAAGATCAGACTGGTAACATGGCTCTTCCTGGTACCAAGACAAGGGTGGGATCATGAGAGAGAAACACCGAGCCCCCCCAACCTCCCAGAGTGGCACTGAGCAGAGATTTGGGACTGCAGCAGCCCCTAGGCATGACATTTGTCTTCAGGAACAGTGCCTGGCAAGCTGTAAGGCCATAGCAAGTAGAGAAGTTGCTTTATTGTCCTGGGGATGCCGAGATGCTCAGGAAGTAGAGAGGCCAACTCTGTGAGGACAGAGTGTGGGCAGCAGCTGCACAACTTGCCTGCATGGAGGTCAGGAAGGGAAGGAGACCTCCCTGGAGCTCAAGGACAGTGCAATGGTGTTAAGGGAACCTGTCCCAGACCAGGGCAAACTGGGAACAAGGAGATGGGCTCTGCTTTTCAGCTACAGGAGGGAGGGACTTTTCTGACCTATGGGGAACGTGCTAGATAAGAGCAAGCTAATTATTTATCTGTGGTTTCCAGTCATTTGTGGGTGGCTGCAAGCCACCCCTGAGCCTGGGATGGGACAGGCTGGTGACACCGGCTGTCCTCTCCCTGGGTTGTGGCCCCAGCAATTCTGTGCTAGGGCTGGGTCACCTGTGGTTAATTAACAGCAAGGAATGAGAATGGAAGGGGACCTAGGGTGACGTGGCTGACAGGGCAGTGCTGCTCCTTGCAGGTGGTCAGCCGGCTGGGCCTGGACTCCCTGACTCCGTTTCACCCCCGGGAACGCATCATCGAGTAGGGACCCCTGTCCTGCTTCTCCTCGTGGTGCCCATCACTGCCTGGATGGGGAGATCCTGCTGCCTGTGTCTTGTTTGTCTTATTTAGGGAGTGGTGCCTGCACCCTTGTCCTCTTCACACCCAGGAGACATCTCTGCTGGGTCTTGTGGAGGCACGGGGTGGTCCTTGCTCCCAAACGATGGGTCCTGGTCCCAAATGATGCTGGTTGTGAATGTGGGGTGCGGGGACTCCAGGTCACTTGGGCAGGCAGTGGGAATAGGTTTGGTGGCCAAAGTTGAACATGTACCTGTTAAATATTCTGGTCCAGACCAAATTTCATTGCTTCAGGCTCACATGCTGCCTTCCAAGGAGAGAAGCCATATTGCAGTGTCCAGGGTCAAACGCACCTCTGCAGGGTGGGGGTGAAGAGGTGTGGAAACCCCCCGTGTGCCAAGGTGAAACCAGGATGTGCACTTTTTGTCCTTGTTGTCCCCTGCTGAGGAGGTGGCTGCGGGTGTGTCTCAGTTCCATAAAACACTGTTTGCACTAGTCCACCCTACCCACTGCAGAGTGACACCACAAGGACATGTGCTCCCCAGCTGTCTGTCTGTCTGCCTGTCTGTCCCCATGGAGCTCCTTGTCATTGTTCCACCTCTCCTGCTGCTCATTTTGGGCTACCTAACCTCAGAGCCAAGGGGTAGATGAAAACCTGTTGGAGAGGGGAGTGTTGGGTGGGAAAGGAGTGGGTGGTGGAGGACGGTGTGTTCCTGCACCTGGGGACCTCCTCAGCCCCAGTGGCTGCTGTGCTGCAGGTACCTGGTGCAGGCAGGAGAGGTGGACAAAGGGCTGGTGGCCAAGCCATTGGGTGCCTTCGTGCGAGCGGTCGGTGGGAGGTCAGCGGCTCCAGGAGGAGGCTCCGTGTCTGCAGCTGCTGCTGCCCTGGTACGTGCCCCATGCTGGGACAATGGTCCCTGCCTGGGGTGTCCTCTGGGTTTGCTGAGACCCCAGGGACAGCTGGCATGGTGGTAGTGGTGGGTGTTGTGTCCTGCTGGAGAATTTAACCCCATGCCCTTGCAGGGAGCGGCGCTGGGCTGCATGGTGGGACTGATGAGCTATGGGAAGAGGCAGTTTGAGGAGCTGGACACCGTTATGAGGAAGCTGATCCCCCCCTTCCACCAGGCCATGGACGAGCTGGTGGCAATGGTGGACACTGACTCTCGTGCCTTCAGCAGCTACATGGTGAGGTCCCACTGGAGAAGGTGTCCTGTGTGGAAGCGGGGAGTTTTCCATCTGGGGAGGTGCTAGCATCACTGTGCCCTGGTGTCCTTAGAAGCAGGGCTGTGACCTTGGCCCAATCCTGGGCCAGGAACAGCATCACCTAAAGAAGATTTGCAAGAGCGTGGGCACTGTCACGTCTGCCCTGGTGCCTGATGTAAAAAGCAAATGGCAGCAAACCTGTTTTTCTTTCCCTCCAGGAAGCTATGAAGCTGCCAAAAAGCACCCCTGAAGAGCGGGAGAGGTGAGCTGGGCTGGTGGGGATGTGCAGCCTGGGGTAGCACAGCATCCAGTGCTCACCCCAGTGCTGTCCCCCCCTCCCAGACGCACAGCAGCCATGCAGCAGGGGCTCAAGACAGCTGTGATGGTGCCTTGTACCTTGGCAGAGAAAGTGAGTGGGCTCTGGCCTGCTCTGAAGGAACTGGCTTGTCACTGCAACCTGGCCTGCAAATCTGACATCCAGGTATTGTCCTGGGCTGTGGAGGCTGTCAGGCTCACTGATTTTCCCTGCAAGGTGTCTCATTGTGTCCTTGAGCTCTGCAATGTGTTTCTTCAGCCTTCCTTCCGGAACTGGCTGGTGTTTTCTGCCTCCTAACTTTTTTTGGCAGGTTGCAGCCCTTGTAGGAGAGGTTTTGTCCTCTAGCCCTTGCTTGAGCTTTTCCACTGGTGTGAAAAGGCCATGCTGGTTCCCACTGCTGGAGACACATCCTGAAGATACTGGGTTGCAAAGTGTTTGTTGTTGCTGAGTGATGGAGACTGGGAGTCCTGCAGCCTAAGGGTCTGGTGGTGGTCTGGTTTAGCTGGAGAGTTTCTGAGAAGCCTCTTTTCCTAGGTGGGAGCTAAAATGTTGGAAGTGGCTGTGTTTGGAGCTTACTTCAATGTCATGATCAACCTCAAAGACATAACGGATGAGAAGTTCAAGCTTGCAGTAAGCAGGGGCTGTGCATGTGCTGTGGACCTGGTGGTGGGGATGAGGTGGGACAGAGATGGAGATGATGCTCCTGGGGATCCCCCATGCCCAGGCACCCCCTCCCTTTGCCACCAGTGGGATGCATAGGGTGGACAGTGGACAAATCTTCTGTCCTGTTGAATGGTAAATAATGCTTCTCTCTCCCCATGCAGATGTCTCAGAAAGTCTCTGGGCTGCTGGAGGAGGCGAAGCAAGGTTCTGCTCTTGTACTGACACTGCTGGAGAAGAGGGTGGCCTGAAAGGGGTTTGGGAACAGCCAGAGGGCTCTGCAGAAGCAAATTAAACTGTGAAATACACTCATCCCTGCCTGGGCTCCCTCAGTATCTGCCTCAGCAGAGCTGCCCCACTCAGACAGATTCCAGAGCCATGTTCCCTTCTGGCCTTTCCCTGGCCAAGGGTTATTTTTGCTGTCTGGAGCTCAGACCCCAGTCTCCATCCCCTCATCCCTGGGGCAGAAGGAGACAGCCTGGCTGGCAGTGCCTGGGGTCACAGGGCTCCCAATGGAGGGAACAGCAGGGCCCCATGGCACTGCCCAGGAGGAGATCCCCATCCTGACCTGCACACCTCTCTGTGTTTCTGTGCCCAGACCCCCCAGTCCCAGACACCTCCTGGCCAGCAGGACTGGGGCAAGACCTACCTGGAACAGCCTGTTGCTGCCCCCCAGACATGGGACAGGATTGAGGAAGGGTGGTGGGAAGGGATTTATCAGGGGGATAGCCATGGGACACAAGGAGCTCTACTACTTCCCCTAGAGCCCCCCGGGAGGAAGACCTGAGCATCAGGACCATCCAGCTCTGCCTCCTGCTCTGATTTCAGCTGTCACTTCCTCCACCTGCACACCATGGCAGCACCCTGAGCAGTGTCACAGAGCATCATCCACTGGACCCTGAGCCCCACTGTGCCTGTGGGAGGGTGACCCCCCCCATCCCTCACACTGTGCCAGCTCCTTCCTTGGACACTTTGCCCTTGCTGGGAGCAATGAGCCAGGGTTTGTGGTGGGGACACAAGTGACTCACCCCACCACGTGAAGTGGGGAGGTGGAACCACCACCCTCTGTCCTCTGTTTTTATCAGCACCGCGGGACCTTTGTGCCAGCTGGGAGTGGTGTGCTGACATTTCCCTTGTGCCCATGGTAACAGCTGTGGCTCAGCAGTGTCACCCCCCCTTCCACACCCTTCCTCGCCCAGACGTGGCCTCAGGTATATAATGGTTGCCCTCCATCCCAGGAAAGCAGTGCTGAGGAGGGTTCTGCTGGTGGTGACAGTGCTTTCAGAGAGTGCTTGGAGCTTTTTTGCAGGTTGGGTGAGTGGAGGCACCTTCCCAAGGGCAGTGGGTGTACGGGGTCCCATAAGGACCATCCCCATGGCTGGCACTGCAACAAGATGTGGGGTCCTGGGAGTGTCCCCAGCCCCTCATGGCCCATGAGGACATGGGCTGGGCACCTAGGCTCAGTCAGGTTTGGATTTATTATTTCCATTGGTGGTGGAAACACCTGCCTGGGCTTTGGGGGGCGCATGGAGGTGGGACAGCCACTTCGGAGGCTGGTGGGTTGGTTCTATCACTTGAAGGGACAGAGCAGCTCTTGGGTCTGTCCTTGGGAACCAGCATGGTCTCTGCCCAGGACAGACAGAGGCAGAGGAGCCAGGTTCTACCTGCTGGCAGGGCAATGGTGTCCCTGTGACAGGAGGAGCCCTGACAGTGCCTGTCTTCTCTTGCAGCTGAAGGCCATTGACGATGTGTGACCCCAACCAAGGTGAGGCTGCAGGTACCACACAGCCATTGGGGCTGGCAGAGGGGATCAGTGCACTCCCCATGGGCACCCAGGGCCATCACCTGCCTACCAAAGGCTGGGGAGGCATCCCTTACCAGGAGGGGGACTTTGGGCACACCCTGTGTTTCCTGTTTGGGGAGAGCCTGGCTCTGCTCACCACCCACCTTTCTCTTTTTCCCAGGTGTGCCCTGTGGGACGCCACCACCCCGACTGGCTGTTTGCCCAGCAGCCCCACCAGGATACTGTGGTCCCAACATTTCAACAAGTCCCCATCCCAACTGCCCTCCAGTGATCTGTCCCCCAGGACCCCCAGCACCCCCAGTTGGTCATCCCTGTGGCCCTTGTCCACCTGGCCCACACCCACAGGGGCAGCATCACCATGGGCACCCTCCAGGAGGGCATCACCATCACCCCCATGGGCACCCCCCAGGAGGGCATCACCATCACCCCCATGGGCACTGTCATTCAGGAAACCCGGGGTGCCCCCCTGACTGCCATCAGAAGCACCATAAGAAGCACCATAAGAAGCACTCCAAGCACCATGGAGGCAAGGTAAGACTGGGGTGGCCCCAAACCCTTCCAGATCTCTGATGTGGGACTTGGGATCTCTTTGTATGTGCCCATACAGCCTGGGCACCCTGGGCTCCCACTTTTCCACCCTTCAGGCTGCCAGCATCTAGGTGGCTTATTTTTGGGTGTGGAGACTTCCATTTGTTTAATAAGCAAGGATGAGTCATTTCAAGTGAGTCTTTTGAAAGATGACCCATGAAATTCTTTGAAGCCATTTGAAATGGTGACTCAGCTCAGGGTGTACCATGTTAGGGGATTAAACCCAAGGACTTTGCCCTGTACATTGAGGTGTGCTTCAGTAAGAGGCATTCACTCAGTGCCCTGAAGCAAAGGAACAGCTCAGTTTCCTCCTTAAAAAAAACCAAAAAACCTAACAAAAAGCTACACCTAACCAAAAAAAACAAAAGCAAACCCAAAACCCCAAAAACTCAAAACCCAAAGCAAAAGCAATTATCTGTGGTGGGAGTAGATGCTGCAGAAAATGCTGTCCCAGGAATGGTCACCATCTGGAGTAGGTCTGACAAATGGACTTCTAAATAAAATCCCAGTTCCACCATGGGAGGTAGGAGCATTTCCCAAACAAAGTAAATCATCAGTTCCACTCACTGTGTAATGGCTTTGTGATGTGCCTTGAGGTTTGCCCTCACTGGCAGAGAGCAGGATCCTCCTGGAGTTTCTTTGCTTAGCAGTAGTAATAATAATAATTAAAAAAAAACAGTTAAACTTAATAAAAATTAATTTAAACACATCCCTCACACAATATGCATGTGATTATACTCTCCAAGTGGAAAAAGAATGGCTTCAAAGTTGCAGTGTTGTTTTTAGCAGCCATTTTATTTTCAGTTCAAGGTTTGCTATCTGAGGCCACAGTGCTGGGCTGACTACCACATGAGCTCCCCTTCCCATGGATCCCAGGGCCTTGATATTAACTAATTGGGCTTTTGAGGCCTAATTACCAGCTTGCATTCCAATCAGGGCACAAACCTGGGGGTTCCTCTTCTGCTGGTGTGCAGACACCTGGGGAGAGATGGGTCTGGGGCCACCACCACTGCAGGGTCAGCCTAGACCCAGGTGGACACTGGCAACAGGAACCCACCACAGGATGGCTAACACCTACCAGAAATGGGGTGAAAGAGGGTTGTTTCAGTGCTACCCTCAAGTTGTTCTGTCTTGCCTTCTCCAGCACTCCAGCAGCTCAAGCAGCAGTTCTGACTCTGACTGAAGAGCTCATCTCCCACCACCAGGATGGCAAAACAATGAAACACAAAGCTGAACACCCCATGGGAACCATCTGCATGTTGCTCTGCTCCTTTCCCCTTTCTCTTCAAGTGGCCTTTTGCCTGCTGCGTGATGATCTTGTTTTCAGCTTGTAAAATATTTGACCTGGAATTGCTGTGAGATGATGGGCAGCAGCTCCATCCTCTGTGTCTTAGAGCAAGCCCACTGAAAGACTTCATGTGCTTGTTTGCATTCTGCTGGTGTCTGTGTGTTTTTTCCTGTGTAACAAATGATGGATGTCCTTATATTTTGCATGAGCTTTCCCAGCTGCAGCTGTAGCTATGGGGTTGGCTAAGGAATCAGAATCACAGACTGGCTGGGGTGGGGAGGGACCTTAAAGATCAATCGGTTCCACCCTTCCATGGGCAGGGACACCTTCCATTAGAGCCCTCTAGACAACCCAAGTGCTTCCCAGCCTCTCCTCCCCATACAACCTCCACCACCATGGATGAAACCTTATAGACATGTCCCTGACCTCGGGGAGTCCCACTGCCCCACTGTGCTGCCTGGAGACACACAAGTGTTGGGTGCAAGAGGGGCTGAAGGACACATTGGGAAAGCCTGACCCAGGTGCAATGCCACCTTCATGGTAGGAAGAGGCACAGCCCCTCTCAGAGAGGACCCCTGCTCTCTTCACCCGTGAATAGGTAAGGAACATGAAGCAAGTGAGGAATGAAGACATGATCTTCTGTCAGACCATGGGCACTTGGAGGGGATGGGTGGACAGAGGGCAGATGAACAAATCTGCAAGGGGAGTGCTGGAGAGAGTGAAAAGAGATGGAGGGGTCCTGTCAGCATCAGGTCCTCAGCAGTGACCCCATTACCATTGTGATGGGGGACCCCTAGCCTTGTGCTCCAGAATTTCCAAGGAGAACCAGAATACAAACTTACCTGGACTCAGGAGAAGCAGCTGGTCATAAAAAAAAAAAAAAAAAAAAAAAAAAAAAAAAAAAAAAGAGAGAGACTTTTTCAGGTTAGGGTGAAAAGAGTGTATGAGTTTATTTTTGTGGACAGTACAATTCAGGTTCAAATCAGGACATTTCTCAGCAGATACCAGTGGGAAGAAGGCACCACGGTTGCTTTGAGCGCATTGGGATGACAGGGAGGCAGCTCCAGAGGCTGCCCAGTATTCTGGGAGCTGCTGGGAGGCATGCTGCCCCTCTCAGCTCTGAGTTCGGGTGCAGTAATAAATGAACCTCTGCAGAAGGCCAAAATGGCAGAAGGAATGTGGGGGAGATATGGCCCACAGAAAAATAAAGATCTCAAAGATGAAATTTAGGATAGATAGAGCCCCCAAAGGAGCATCTACAGACAACTACAGAAGGCAGCAAAACTTCTCACCATCCCATTGCATCTGGGAAAGAGGAGCAAGCCACCAAGGGCCATGCAAAAAGAAAAATCACTGGCACATGTGATGTGTCAGAAACTCACTCTGTTCTCTCAGGGCAGAAGTACTGAAAGAACAAAAAAGATGAGATAATCTGGCAAAGGGTTTGCTGAAGAATGGGGGAGGTCGCCACTGTAAAGCTCCTCATGAGATGTTGAAGGGTGTTGAGAGTTTTTGAAAAATAGAGATGATAATTTTTCCTACTACCCTGGAAAGGATTCTCTCTTCTCTGACAAGCCCTTCTTGGATTACAGTACATATGCAAGGCCTGGCTTCATGTGCGTAAAGCTTTACGGAAGTATATCTTATGGCTCTGTATCCTGTGCTTCCATCCCGGTTTTAATTAGCACCATAAATGTAAGATACATGATTTTTCATCATGAAAATTTAAAAAAAAAAAAAAGAGCTCTGGATTTTGGCTAGAAAGGAGAACCCAGAGGGCAGCTGTTCTGGGCCAGCTCAGAGTCGCTAGCAACCTGACAGAGGGGAGAAAATGAAACAGGCTATATCAGGGGTGTGTGCACTGGTGAGAAGAGGAACGTGCACTCCCTTCATTTAACATATCCACCTAATGAACCTGTCAAAGAAGCTGGGCTGGGCGAGGCTGTCATAGTCCTTCTCCCGGAAGATGGCTGCCCGGTCCCCGAGGCCAAGCTTTAGCAGGACGTCCATGTCTACATCGCTGCCAAGAGCCACTACCGTGGGCATGACATCTTGCTTCTTCATGGAGTTGACAGCCTCCTTGAGGTTCTTGCTTCCTGTGATGCCATCGGTGATGAAGACGAAGGAGAGCTCAGCGTTGCGGCGGGCGAGTCGCTGCCCGTTTCCTGGGCTGAGCACAATGTTGTTGATGGCGTGTATGATGGCTGACCCGATGTTGGAGGATGAGTCCAGGTACTTGATCTGTGCCAGGGCGTTGGAGATCTCTGTCAGATTGTGGGTGAGTGGGAAGACCACGACCTGGTCCCTCTCACTGCCGTACTGCAGCAGAGCAAGCCGGGCGTTCATGCTGTCACTGTTGCTCCTGGCCAGCGTGAGCTGTCTGGCCACCTCCTCCACGAAGTGGTGGGCCCGCTGGAAGTTCTGCTCCCCGATCCTTTCAGAGCCATCAAGCAAGAAGACAACATCAACGGGGCGCTGAGTGCACTGGGCCACTGCAAGCTCTACAGGAGAAAGAAGACAAGAGTTGGAAGCATAAGAAAGCCTACAAGATAAGGTTGGGGCTTGCCTTGGGCTGTTTAGTCTGGAGTCTCTTCTGTGCATCTTTGCTTCCAAAGCCTACCTTTACAGCTAGTAATGCAGGAGCTTTACTTCTAATTCCCTCACCTCCTGGGCACCAAGCCTTAATGAATGTTAATTTTGGGGCCTAGGACAGACTTCCACAAGCATCCATGAGATGAGACAGGTCTGCACATTTCATTCTTGGAACTCCATCCACCTTTTTACAGAAATGACAGAATCTTATCTGTACCAGGAATATCCAGAGACTAATGGCAGGCAGTGTCTGCAAACCTCTAAGTTACTTCTAGAGATTTCAGAGTTAATCTTCCCATAAAGATTTGTAGGATGAAAGATGTTTTCATGCCTTTCACCCAGATTAGCTTAATCAGCAGTCACTGATTCCTGAAGAGCTTATAAAGGTTGGGTCATAGGGTTGAAAAACAAGATTCTCCTTTCTGACACATCTGCATGGAGTAAATAAGATTTTGCAATATCTAACAGACCAATACTTGTACGAAACACAGCAGGACATTGTTCTTCAGTCCCTCAGAGCAGCGCCTGACTACCAAAAGGGCATGTGGGAATACGAATATCACAACAGTGAAAGAACTCCAAAAAAGGGGAGAGGAAAAATAGCAACCTTTGGAGACAGCTGTTAGCTGTACAACATTGTTTCTTTCCTTTGCAATAGTTTTGTGTATTGCACTTGGTGGTCTTCTGCATGCACGGCCTCTCTCAGAAATGCTTCTACTACTGCACTGTTGAATTTTCTTTTTCCTCTTTCAGGTTCCCTTCTCTGCTGAAAGCAGTAGTCAAGAAGAGGACTGCATCATGACAGGGTTGATGTGTGATGCACACACTTAGGCTTGCCAGCAGAGCAATGGCCAGATCGTCGTGGAGCAATTCTGTGGCTTAGAGACTGAATCTCCAAAAAGTTGAGTTCTGGAGCTGTGGTCATTTTGTATTCCATGGCTGGTGAGGATTGCATGATGGGAGATTCTGGAGCAGTGCCAGCTTTGGGATAGGAGTACCACATTAGGATGAACCTCTGTCCTCAGAGCAAATCCAATTTGACAAAGTGCTTCCTTAGGTGTTACACCTGGATTCAGCATGTTGGGATGCTGATTCAGCCTAGTTTCTTGTATGAGCTGAGCAACAAATGGATCACTACTTAATTCACTAGTACTATGGGTGTAGTCAACATGCCAAACAGTGAAGTTGTATTTTAAGCAAAATAGATACATGCACTTGAGCAACTACAGAGTCCAGTGTGAATCCAACAGCACTGGGCAGTGTTGAAGAAGCTCTGTTGGTGCATGTTGTTGGGCTCATGGACTGATTGGCACCACATCCATCCGTGACAAAACAGTCAAACCTGATGCAGGAACTTCTGCTGGTACTTCTGGTTTAACTTAACTCGGATATTGTAAAACTCTGGTTGTTTCAGCATCACATTCCCTGGCATTTAGCCCACACTATAACACATATCTACAATGATGTTGTGTCTTGAATGGTGCTTACTGTACATTGTCTTGCTGCAAACAACAGATTCTGCAATGCCAGTTCCAGCTGCAGCAGAAACTGATCTCCAAGCGATGCTCTTGTCCCCCTAAACTTTTTGATTATTGCATTTTGAAATTCAGCTGTGATACTCCATTCCTTTAAAGCAATAAAGGTACATACTCACCTCTGCCCAACCTCCCTTGACACATGGTGTCTAAAGGTACCTGGATGCTGCAGTTCCTGGTACGCAGGTGCTGCTCCCACAAGGATACTTTGCCTTGGTATCCCCTGCACTCCTGATCCTCACCTGCTCTGTGCAGTTGTGGAAGAGGAAAGGCAGGAAGACATGGCCTTTGCAAGGACCCAAGCAGTCCAAAGCCTGCTCAGTTCCAGCTTGTTTCCATTGCTGGAAGGCTGATGACACAAGCACCCTTTCCTGCTGCAAGGAACAAGATTCTGGTCCTCTGAGACAACCTCTCAGATGCACTACCACGAATTAGGCTGATTAAAATCCTCACATAATGCTTTTAATTGGAGCACCAGTCCTTCTTGTGCAGCTTACTGCAAGGCACGAAGCTTGCAGCTCACTGCACTGCATAGGTGGGCTAGAATGCAGCTGAGGACACCTAACAGCAAAGCAGATAGAGCAGAAACACCAGAGATTCTCCTGCCATTAACCACCCATCTAGTTACCTGCATGTGAAAGGTGACCCCACTCATACACATTATGTTCCTGCTTCTTCTAAAACCTGGGGAACTTGTATTTCCTCTGTTGTTTTACAGTGTTGACAGTGGAAAGGAAGAGAGATGGGGACTGACCTCCCAGCCTTTTCTGAGGCATTCCCCTGTCACAACCCCTCCCCTGTCCTTTCCCCAACCCCTGATCAGTGTCCTTTCTTTGCCCAAGAGCTTCTGAAGGAACAAGGGCCAAGACAAATATTTCTCAGCCAAGAAGACATTTTCTCCTTTTTTTCTTTCTTTTTCTCCTTCTTCTCATTTTTTCTTTAATGAGCAGTAGGTTTTTGAGAGGTAAAACCTTCTTTTACAATGTTGCTCTGCTTTGCTAGGAAATATTTGCAAAAGAAATTAAATGGAGAGCTGCTGTGTGATGATGTCTAACACCCCTTTGCTGAAGTCTCTCCGAATCCTCGCCTTGCTCAGTAAGATGTCCCAGCCCTGAGATGTTCCCATCAGATCAATGGTTTTTTTGGGTTGTTCCTGTAATATCACAGCTGAAGCAGCTCCTTGGGGTTCAGTCTCCTTGCTTGCAACTTAGCATAGGTCACATTCTGCTCTCAGGGTAAAAATCAACTCAGAGTGGAGAGCTTGGCTTTTCACAAACTACCTGGAATATGTAGATTATGACCAGACCCTAGTGCGAGGATTCAGACACAGGCAGATCCTTTTGCCTTCACCTAAAACTCCGAGCAACCATTTAAAGCTCTCTGAATTTTCCCTTCATCATAACCAGCAGTGGCGTTTGCTGAGCTCCCCGACCCCACAGACAGGGAGCAAAAAGTGATGAAACCCTGGGAGAAAGACCAACATCTGTGGAGTGTATCTGACCTACTTGTGTCCTGAGTGACACAAACACCTGCCCTGCATGCCCATTGCCAGGTGGCTTTGAGCCTAGACTGGAAAGCCCCAGACACTGAAAGCACCACAAGAAATTCTAAATGCTCCTCATTCCAGTTCCTGTGCCTGATTTTGGCAACTGACTCCCCTTTGCACACCTGTATCCCAACCATATTTTTTGAAGACCATACATCTCCCTTCTGCCCATTAAATATGACATTTGCTCAGTATACTTTATTGGAATAATACCAAGTCAGTCAGAGAGGCTGCAATATTCACTGGCTGGCAGCAAACACTTGTACACTTGTGTCTGCACACAAAATGCCAGTTTCTTTTCTTACAGCTTGGGAGGGCAGTAGTGATTCTGGAGGCAGGAATGGCCATCATCTGCCTGACCTTTGGTGAAAACTACAGGCAGCTAAGCTCACAGAAATAACACTCCTTGTCTACATGCATGCACCCACAGTGCTGAGCAGAGGGTTTGTAGTCTCTCTGAACCAAACTACCACTGGATGTGGACTGAAGGGGCTGTCCTACACTACCTTTACTGGCTTTTACATAGCTCACATAATGCCTGACAGAAATTTGACTGCACAGTCATGGATTTTTGTTTTGGACTGACTAGTCCTCTACCTCTTGCATATGAGCAGGTACATGTTGCTAAATAAGACAGAAGAAACAGAGAAAAAAGGCAGAGGGAACTCAGCTTCTGAGAGAAGCACTCCCCAGGTTTCGGTACTGTTGATGGAAAGCAATGCTGCCTCCTCTCCCTACTGCTTTGCTCCTTTCCCTCATTATCCCACTAAGTGTTTGCACAGAGACACTGACTGCAGTGAGGAGAGATGCACCTTTGCTTTGCCAGTCTTGCTACACAGAGAACCTGAAGGGACCCCCCGTGGTAGCACAGCAAGAGGATGCAGGAGGGGCTGCAGAAGCAGTCAGCAATTACATGCATGTGAAGGTGTGGGAAAAGCACAGCATGGTTTATGTCTCTGCAAACCAGGAGCTGGCTCTGGCCCCAGAACCTGCATGGCATTGGTCTCTGTGGTGGAGCCTGAGGTTTGCATGTGTCTGGTGGCTGGGACCAGTCACCTTGCCGGAGAGGGTTGCAGCATGGGATGGCTGAAGGGGAGCAGCACGTCTGCCTCAGAGATTGAAGCAAGGCAGGTCTTCTGCAGAAAAGCAGTGGGCAGAAACAAGAGCATCTCCCGACATTGCTGAAGAAAGGCACCATTCTCAACAGCCAGCCAAGCCAGAGAGGACTGTCCCTTGTGTCACATCCCTGGCTGAGTGCAACCAAGCAGTTCCACTGCCTATGCTTCTCCTAAACTAAAAGCATCGACCAAGGTATCTGTCCCCTCTGCCAAACAGGCATTCAAGAAAAGACAATTGCCACCTCCACTCAACTTCTGCCTCCACCTACATCATGTGGTCTCTAATGGAGACATCAGCAAATCCCTATTACGGTTTCTGGGTCCCCCACAATCTCGCTGTGCACCATTTTGAAGGTGTCAATGAACAAGTCCATCCACTCTTGCCGCTCATTTCCAGTGGCAAACTTGGCTTTTTCGGCGGTAAAGGCCAAAGTGGCCACCAGCTGGGTGTACGTGCTGGGGTCTTGGGTTTCCCGCGTGGAGTTTAGGAACTGGGCGATGGAATGTATGGTGCTTGGGAAATCTATGTTGACTCCCTCTTCCATAGGGCGAAAAATAAGTGGGTTTACGTTCCCAGGGTTCCTGTCATCTGTAAGTGAGCGTCAAAAGAATATTTTCAGGGCTTGCTAGCAATGGCTTTGCCTCTGAATGCTACCTGGTTTCCTATGGGCACTGCACCGGAGAAGACTGAGGGACAGAGAAGTAAAGAGCAAAGCCAGATTTTAAACCTTTCTACCACTTCTGTGTCTGAGGAATTGTGGAATTCATGCCAAAATCAATCACACAGCAACCCAGAGACCTCAGAAAATGACCTGAAATCTCACCTACCCAGGTCCTTCCCACTCATTCAGCACAGGCATGATGGAGCAGTCTTGACCAGTACTCAGGAGGAGAATAACAGGGTCCAGCTTCTCCCTGCCTATGGAACTCAGCCATTGTGCAGCTCTGAACAGTGCTATGTGGAAGCTATACACAAGATGCTGCACAGCCAGAGGGACAGCATTATATCAACTCAGACCTCCATACTTTGGCTAGAGTTACTGCCCTATGCTTTGCAATGCTCCTATGTGGTTCCTGGGCTAGCCAGGACCTTGAGAACCTCTGTCTCCACGTGGCTAGGCTGAATTTTAGTTCAAATGACACCCTCAAGCTCAAAGCAAAGCCTTTTGCATGGATTAGAGCATCATGCAGTTTCTATTGAAGCAAGCAGTCAGTTCAGGTTTGCTCAGCATATAAACCCCAGTATCCTGCCAGCACTGCAATGATGGATGGACAGCACACAGGGAGACAAGACTCTACCCTGAAAATGAGAAAACCTGGATTTCCTTAGGCAAAGCACTGTGGCAGCACAACTTCAGCTGCAGGTGTGAACCAGAAGTGGTGACATGCCTGGCCCTGCAAGGCAGCAGGAAGGAAGGTGGGGTGTATATAATACCTGTCCCTCTTTGTGCTCTGCTGACAGTGCTTGGGTGGAGCTGGGGTACCTGGTGTGAGAACTAATCTGCTCCTAAAGCAGTAGGACTGCAAGTCTGACATCCACAGGGCCAAGAACAGGGCTGGGAGTAGCTGCTTCCTGACTTGAACATGTCTGGCCTGCCCACAATTGGACCCACACGTTGAGTGTGCAGAAAGCTCATTCATGTACCCTGAAAAGGGCATTGTCTCCATCCAAAGGGTTTGCATGTGAATTGGCACCAGCTTTTGAGATGTTCTTGGAGAACCTGAGGAAGCTGAGCAATGGGCACACATGCTCCAGGCTCTGTCACAAGCCTTAGGTCACATCCTAGCCAGCACGTTACCTTGCAATGATCACAAATGCGATAGTTGTAAATCCTTCTACATGATGACAGCAAAGCATCATGAGTCAACCAGTGCAGCAGATGGATTGTGCCTTGCTCAAAGGGCCACTGAGTCCCTGGGCAGCACTTAAAATTTGTTCTACCAGGCCTAGCACAGATCCTTGCATATCAAGACAACTTTTTGCCCATATTAATATGAGCACACGGGAACTTTCACAGAAGGCTCACACCTCCTTGACCATATCACTCCACATCCCAATTCCTCTGGATTGTGAGTGTAGAACCTACACTTGACCTGGCCTGCTTGTGGCATGGCTTGAGAGAATCACCCAAGCGGGAGCCCATTTTTTAGAACAGTTTTGGTTGGAAAAGACCTTTTAGATCAAGTCAAAATGTTGACCTAGCACACTGCCAAGTCCACTACTAAACCATGTCCCTCAGCACCATATCCACACATCTTTAAGTTCCTTCAGGGATGGTGACTCTGCCACTGCTCGACAACCCTTTTTCATGAAGAAATTGTTCTTATTATCCAATTTAAACCTTTCCTGGCACAACTTGAGGCCATTTTCTCTTGTCCTATCACTTGCTACTTGGGAGAAGAGACCAGCAGCCCCTTGCTCCGATTTCCTTTCAGGGAGTTGAAGAGAGTGAGAAGGTCTCTCATCTGTCTCATTTTATGCATTTCCTTCAGCTGCTCCTCATTAAGACTTGTGTTCTGGGTCATTCACTTGCTTCATTGCCCCTTGCTGGACATGCTTCAGAACCTCCTCCAATAATTTCTGTTCTGATCCTCAGGACTGTCAGGTACCAGCAAACTGGTATCACCTGGCATCAAGAACAGAAACACCCAAGTGCACGCAGAGGGAAGATTGTCAGCTTCACCTGGCTTTGAAGGGCTTTGATGGACCAAGCTTAGGAGAACAAGTATGACACTGCTTGGGTCAGTCTCTCTCCTGTAGTTGTTCTTCGGAAACAAGGAGGCTGCAATGACCAAAACCTTTGAAGACACCTGTGCAGTTATCAGTGTGTCATGGAGTGGTCAACTCTTTGTGCACAGTTCTGCAGGACAAAGGTCTTCAGAGGACACCTCAGAGGAGCCTTTGTGGATAGCTCAGCACCATGGTTGGACATTGTGCTCCCTGCATGGCCAGGTGAAAATACTCAGAAAACTGCTGAGAGATTTTAGATGGGATTGGTTATGTCTTCTCTGTCTTCAGATATCTTCATGTCCTGGAACCAGTTTTCCTCTGCTTTACACGGAAGTAAAAGGACTTCTTTGAAAATCGAGGTTGAGATTCTGTATAAAACTGAGCTGATGCTGGAAACTTCCACAATATCATACTCATGGTAAGAGTATAGATAAAAATTTGCCAGAACTGGCAAAACTTGGTTCCCTACAAGCTTTGTGTATATCTAGGGTTCATGTCACAGGTCTGCCCCTCAATGGGCAAAATGTGATAAAGTGAAACTACCTCCAGCAACCAGCAGCCATCTCCTTTATACTGGAGGACCCTTACAGCCTTTTCCCCTTAATCTGGCATCCTGGTTAATTGTTAATTCAACACAGCCAGCGTTAGAGAAGCCAAAGCTTTGAGTTCACTAGGGTGCCATCTTACAAAGGGTGCCAAGCCCCCTGCTCTGCCCTCATCACTCCCAAGGAGCATCCTGCCCAGTGCTGCAGGCTGGACTCTGCATCTCAAGGGCCACATTGAGGGACGAGTTCTGCAAGGGGAGTTTGACTTGGTGCATCGCATGGTACAAGAAGCGAAAAATTAATCTAGAGTCTGGGTTTGGAGGCAAAACCCAGTGGCTCCCAGGAGCTGGGACAGGGAGAAATATCAGGGCTCAGCCATGGTGGTGCACCACCATGGGGCACTACTACCTACCTGCACAGAGAACTCAGGGAGACAGGAAAAGTGAACGATATGAAACCCTGGAGCCTCTCCTCATGTAAAATAATGCTGTTTCCCAAACCCCTGCCATCCAAAGAGTACGAATGCAATTTCACAGACCCCCTACTCTCTCTTGAGCCTTGTGCAACTCTCCCCTGGACCTACCGCTTTGTGCAGATGGCTCAAAGCTATTTGTGATGTTTACCTGTCTGGCAGGGCAGCTCTGGGCAGACGATCTGTGGATCTGGAAGGAAAAGAAACATGGAAAAATGAGTGGCTTGCACAGTCAGGGTGTCAGGGTGAGGTCTCTTAAAAGAGGAAAGGTCTCTGATGGACTGCTCCAAAAGACTGGCCTGTATCTGAGGAAGGACTGTTTATCCAGGGCTACATAAAGGTCAACCTCACCATGAATTACCCAACTTATGGGCTATTGGCCAACCTGCTGAGACACAGTGTCTGCAGTCACTGTAGTGTACCACATATACCCTCCATCCCAAACCCCAGCATTAGTCAACTCCTGGGCAAGAACGGGCACAGACCTGGGCAGAGCACATCTTCCATCTTGTCAATAAATTCCTCTGCAACCAAGTCCGAGAAGAGCCTCATCTTCTGGACTCGCTGGGGTTCATTGCAAGCAATGGAAACCAGAGTCTCACTCTGTTCTGGCTGATCAAACATGTCTCCAATGCCAATGGTGTTGACGACCACGTCTCTACCACAAAGAGCCCCGAGGTTCTTGTCGTCATCGCGCGGGTCATAGCGCCCATCCGTGATCACCACAGCAAACACTTGGGCTTTCTCTCTCCTGCTTTCCTTGATGAGCTTATTGTAGGCAAACTGGAGGGCAGATGGTGTCCAGGTGCCTCCAGCGATCCACTCCAGGCGCTTCACTGCCTCCTTGAAGCTGGACAGTGAATCAATGCGCTCGTCATCGAGCTTGATGGCTTCGAAGGTCCCCTCGTGACTGTACTGCACCACCCCAACACGGGCACCTGCCAATGAAGCATCACATTACATGGCTTTGTGTCTTCAGTGAAAGGTGGAGAAAGCCAGCAAACTTCTATGTCAGCAAAAAGCTGCTTGATTGGCCTGCAAGGATGGGAAAAGGGAAAAGCAGAAACTGCTGGGGAAATGCTGGATGGGTGGATGGCAGCCCAGGGCAGCTACAGACAAACATAGAAGCTGGAGGGTTCCAACACCCTTTTTTTTTCCCCCATGCCCTGCTCTGTCCCCACACAGTCCAGACCTGTCTGCGACTTGGGATCCTTGGCAATGGAGCCCAGCCGGCTGACCACATTGACAACAAAATTTTTCTCCAGGGTGAAGTTGGTGTAGCCAATACTCTCTGAGCTGTCTATGACGAACATGATGTCCAAGGCACCGCAGCGCTTCTCACAATCTAGGGAGAGGGGCAGGAGGAAAACACAGAGGTCAGCAATGGTGGGAACAAGAGCTCACAGGGCAGAAAACACCATCCATGGGAAGGTGGAGCTAGAATCACGCCAAGCATCTGTAGGGATTTTGGTTCTGCCCACAGCTGAAAGCATAGAGAGAATGTACATGGATTTTTCTGTCAACATCTATCAAAAGAAATGTTTCAGTATTGCTGTGTGATACTCTCTAGCCTATCATCTGGACCATGCAACCCTGTATTACAGCTCACTGCTTCTGCCATGGCAGAGCTAAATTTTGTGAGGTAAACCATGGAATCAGAGTTGTTGTTTTGGTTGGAGAGGCCTTCCAGTCCAACCATTAAATCCAGGCTGCCCTTATAGTATGACCACTCTCACTGGTGGGCTGGGAGTGGGGTGAGCAGGGATGGACTTCCCTGGAGTCTTCTCTATAGGGTGCAGAGACATATAAGGCAACAAAAAGACAGCTCTGTTGGTGCAAAGGGCAGCTCAGGAAGAGCTGAGGGAGCTCCTGAAGAAGGAGGCAGCCTCAGATAACCCCCTTTTCCCCATTCCTCCAGTGGTTGGTCCCTGCCCTGGGGAGAGGTGATGGTCTGCTCACCACAGCATCCACAGGTCTCTCGCACATAGGTCATCACATCACAGTCCTGCAGGAAAAGGGATGCAGGGTGAATGCCTCCCTCCTCTTATGCAGCATCTCTCTCCTTCCCACCCAGACGCCCCCTTCCTCTCTTTCCTCAGCTCCCGTGGAAAGCTACAGGCCAGCTCTGCCAGGCAGCTGCAGGACCTGATGTCCTGTTCCCTTCTTAGGCTGAGCACAGCAAATTCAGGGTTGCCCCAGGAGGAAGAGCCCTGGGGGGCTGCAGAGCAGGGTTACTTACAGTCAGGCCAGGATCTCCTGGTGGGCCAGGGGTCCCCTGTAAGGAGAACACAGGGATTTCAGGTACAGTTTTCTCATAGAACTATCAAAAGATTTGAGTTGGAAGGGACCATAAAGATCGTTTAGTTCCAACCCCCCTGTCATGGGCAGGGACACTTCCCACAAGACCAGCTTGCTCCAAGCCCCATACAGCCTGGCCTGGAACTCTTCCAGGGAGGGAACAGCAACAGCTTCTCTGGGCAACCTGGGACACCATCTCACTACCCTCACAGGTAAGAATTTCTTCCTAATGTGTCATCTCAATCTCCCTTCTTTCAGCTTGAAGCCATTACCCCTCATCCCATTACTCCATGCCCTTGTTAAAAGTCCCTCCTCAGCTTTCCTCTAACCCCTTCAGGAAATGGAAAATGCTCTAAGGTCTCCCTGGAGCCTTCTCTTCTCCAGGCTGAACAACCCCATCTCTCTCAGCCTGTCTCCATAGCAGAGGTGGTCCAGCACCCTGAGCATCTCCATGGCCTCCCCTGGACTCCCTCCAATGGGTCCATGAGTTCCCTTTTTTGGAACTAGAGGTAAGAGCCATGAAAAACATGGGTTTTTTTGCAGAGGACTGCCACGGGAAAGGGTAGGAAAGCCTTGCTGGGAGCCAGAAGATATGTCTGGTAGCTGGTGTCCCCTCCAGCAAGCCCTTCTGAAAGGGGACCCACTGGGGTCTTCCAGGCTTTAGAACATCAAGGAGAAGTGAGGAGGAGAAGGAGCTGCAGCATTGGCTCAGAGAAAATAAGATGGGACCTTACCTCAAGGCCTGCTTCACCAGTTGGACCACGGGGTCCCGGCTCACCTCCTGGGCCAGGATCACCCTGGGGAAGAAGCAAAAAGAGGGTCAGGTTTCCCTAGCAAGGTGTTGAGGGATTGTCCAGATCCCCTCATCAATCAGAGCCTCACTAAGATTTGTCACCATCCTGCCACAGATGAGCCTGGGGACACAGGGAGGGGCAGGAGAGTGGGCAGTGCCATCCCCAGCAAGCCTGCAATAGTTGGTAGGGACACCCTCTCAGATCCCCATGGGATGTCCACTTACTGGTTCCCCCTTCTGTCCTTTGGTCCCTTGCACTCCTTTTGGTCCAAGTTCACCTCTTCCTCCCTGCTCGAAGGAAGGAGAAACAGATGTGACAGAGAACATCTGGATGTGCTCAGGCAGAGGCAGTACTGCTATGAGCCAGTCAAAATCACATGCCTGGCCTGGCTGGGAAAAGCACCCTCCAAACCAGCAGTCCAGCAAATAAACAGTGTTTACACAGGCATTAAGTAAGAATAAAGAAGTTTTGCAAAACATATTTCAGATGGTTTTCAAAGGAGATGGTTTTGGAGCTACACCCAGATAGGCAACCCCAGGGAAAAGCCAGGACAGCTGTTGGCTGAGGACAGGTTCCTTGGCCATGCAGCTGAAGGGTCAGGCAAAAGCTACTCAGGCATTGCAATTAGTCCAGAAACAGGTGATGGAGACAAACACACCCACCTTGGGCCCTGGCAGCCCTTTCTCACCCTTGTCACCCTGAAAAAGGAGAGGAGGGAGAGGTCAGAACCACAGTAGAACAAGCCCTGGATTGAAATCTGCAATGAAAGTCCCAAGGCTGAGCTGCAGCTGTAGCTTCAGGCTGATGGTTGGAGTGGTGGGTTGCAGCCACCCCCCCATCACCATCCTTGAGGTCCCCCACACCTCTGCCACAAGGCTGACAGAGCTCCTGCCATGTTTGGTTGCAGTGTTGCAACTAAGGTTTAATTAAATTGGTTTTTTTGTGACTGATACGTTTTCTTCTTCCTTCCCTATTCTCCCAGGCTGCTCAGCTCCAACAGCATCCTCCACTGAATTGGGCTTCCTCAGGGTGCTTCTATGTCTGTGCTGGACGATAGACACTTACCTGTGGTCCTCTGGGTCCAGGGTAGCTAAAGCCAGGTCTGCCTCTGTCACCCTGTGGTAGAAAAAAAAAAAAGGGCCCATGAGAAGCCAAATCTGGCTCTTCTGACCTGGTGATGTCAATGAGAATCAGAGCTGTTTTCATTGCCTCTTGGGGGTGAGATGCCACCAGGAGCAGTGGCTTCTGCAGCTGGCCCTGAAGCATTGAGGATGGCTGTGAAGAGCAAGACTTTACAGCGTGTTGGGGAAACCCCTGAATCTGTGTAGGGTGAGGCGTGTCCAGACCAAGACCTACATCTCTACTCCTGATCCCCTATTGTCAGGTTTGAACCATTCTGTTCCTGAGGCACACAAGTTTCTGCAATTGAAACTGCCTTTTAAAAAAATAACAATTAAAAAGCACATCAAAATACCTTTTCAAATGCAGAGCTGTGTTCAGGTACTTTACCTTTGGTCCTGGTGGTCCAGCATCACCTCTTGGGCCCAAGTCACCAGGGTCCCCACGTGATCCCTGTAGATAGTGTTGGGAAGAGCAGAGGAAGGGGGTGAGGATGTTCCCTGGATCTCCCCAGCCATGCAGAGGGATCATGCTGGGGAAACCAGCTCTTGGGAGGATGCTGAGAAACCATGTCCCTTCCCTATGAGGTTATTGTGACAGTGACGTGTTCCCACATCCCGTGAAGCCACATGGATTTCATGGCACTGCTGCCACAGTGGGGTGCTGAACCAACCACAGAAGCAAGACAAATGGGGGTGCATGGGGATCCCCCTCTTCCCTTGCCCTGTGACCTGCTGGGTGGTTGTCCCTTCCATGTTGTCATGGGAACACCTGGGAGAAGCAGGGACTCTTGGGTCCTACAATTTCTCCTTGATCCAAGGAGGGTTAATTAGAGGCTACTGGGCTAATTTTTGAGCCTCCCTGAGAAAAGGTCAAGTGGGTGGCCCTTGGGAGGGACAGTGCAGACTGCTTAGGTCAGCAGGGCAAGTTCTCAGCACGGAGGGAAGACACAGTCACACAGATGCCCTGGGATGACTTACTATCCTTCCTGGCTCTCCCACAGCACCTGGAGGGCCCCGTGGTCCTGGAATTCCTTGGTCTCCCTGCAGAGTAAAGCAAGACACAAGAATGTGTGGCAGCAGGTACAGATGTGGCAGGTACAGATGGAAAGCTGAAAGAGCTGCCCTGGATGGCTCTTCTACCCTCCTGGCTATCACTCACCACTGCTTAGTGCTTACCCTTGCTCCTTTGCTTCCAACCTCACCAGGCAGGCCACGAGGACCCTCTGGACCAGGATCTCCCTGTGAGGAAGAGAAAGATATTCTTGGTCCACGATGCCTGTGACGCTGTCTGTGTGCATGGTAGTGCTCCTAAGAGGCATGAGGCTGTTCTCAAATCTGGTGTGTGTGAAGTGTGTCACTGAACATGCCTCCTAGACTCAAGTTTTGATATTCTTTATCCCCTCTGGATCAAGCCCTGTCAGAGGAAGCTGAACTTGCTGGCACAATTGGAGCACACCCATCTGCAGAGCCCAATTGGAAGGACATTTCATGGCTGGGCAGTAGCTCATCACCCACAACAATCCTGTGCATCTTCAATGTTCTGTGCAGTTTCTTTACTCACCCTTTCTCCTTTGGTTCCAGGAGTACCTTTGCTGCCTTTTGTCCCTGGATCTCCACGTCGACCCTTGGCAGACACAGAAAGCCACATAAATGGGATGCAAAGATGGATGCTACCTGGGAAGTGATGCCTGGCTGTCCTGCCTTCTCCATCCTGTCCCAAGAGACATCTCCTTGTCCCCATAGTGAGCGTGTGCCTGTCAGCAGGGTAGCAGGGATGCCCACACTGGCACTGCTTGGAGGATGTTGCTTTTGGGAAGCCACAGCCAGACTATTCTTTCAGGGTGATCACCACAGTGACCACAAACACTTGGTTTGTTCTCTCAGGGTTAAAGATTCAGCTTTATTTCCAGCTCACCTGGTATTGCTTTCCCCTCCAGATCTTGCACAAGGACACAAGCCGTCTGGGCTCTGGGTCCCTGGTGCTTGTGAAGCCATGCTCTTGTGATCTGCCAGGGAACATCCTCTCCAACCCAACCCCCAAATTTTGTGGTGTCCGGTCACACTGGCTTGGGTCTGTGTGGCACCATCAATGGCATGACACAGCTGTGATTTGGTGCTACCATAACAGCTACCAGATCTCAACTCTGTGAGATCCTGTGAGAAGACAGAGGTTTGGGGAATGTTATAGAGTACAGGCAAAGGGTTTCTGGGCAGCCACAGGGGCATTTGTGATTATGTGGGAATATAGGATTCTTCTCTAAGGTGAAATAGTTAACATCAGGCTAAGGATTATGGAGGTACTGCTCTATGAAGATAGGGGAGACAAGACAACATCCATACATCTTTCTGGATGTGGAAAGCAGGACAGGCAGGCTAAATGGGGCATTTTCTCAGAGCTAATCTGTGAAACTGTATCAGATTCCCATGGTGTGCCCCCTGTGCAGAGAGCTCTTCAGATACTTACAGGTTCTCCTTTGGGTCCAGGAGATCCTGCTTCACCTCTCCTTCCCTTAATTCCAGCAGGCCCTTGAGCTCCAGTGTTGCCTGGAAGTCCCTTGGAGAACAAAAAGAAATACAACAGGTTGGAAGAGAGGTCAAGGTGCACACACATACACCTCTTGTCCAGTGTCAAACAGTCTAGCCCTGAACAGACATATGTATGAGAATTATCAAAGGTATGTGCTCCAGCTTTGGAGCTATGTGATGCTAGGTCACCTTTCCTCCATCAGTCAGTGCAAAGGCTTCTCAGCTCTTCCTTACAACATCTGCCCAGCCCTGCCCAAACTTGAAGGGCTATTCCAGCTTCCTCCAGTGTGTCTGAAGTAACTGGCCACTGGCAAAGCAATCCCTTTGGCCATTAATTGTTAAAGTTTACTTACATGAATAAAAACTGCTTGCTAACACTGGAACAGCCAAAAATGCTGAGAAGTCATGAGATCATGGCAGGAGAAACCACAGCCATAGAGGTCCTTTCTACTCAGGGGTAGATGAGAAATGAAGGAAAGATGGAATGCAATGGATTGGCTGGTAAGGGAAACTGTCCTGAGTCTATTTTGCCTGCTTTTCTGTGCTCTGGAAAAACGCTCCAGACCCTTTCTCATTTTGCTCTGGGCAGCTGCTGGGATGTTGCACAGTCCCCTTCCCTGTTGCCCACAGGATGCTACTGACTGTACTGCTGGGGGGACATGTGGTGGGAGACCTCACCCAACCTCCCAGGGGCTCGTGCTTTCTCCCTGCTGGTGGGGTAGTCTACAGAATCACCAGGATGCCTTGGCAAGCAATCTTTTTGCTGCCACTGCCCCAGCTCTGGTTGCCACAACAACTCCATACCACCACTCAGAGTAGGACAATGGAGATACCTGAATCCTGCCTGAACTCACCGGGCTTCCTTTTTCTCCTGGAGGTCCTGGGGGTCCGCTGCGCCCAGGCCGGCCGGCATCTCCCTGAAAGAGCCAGAGAGCAATGGTCATTGCCTGTGCCATCAGCATGTTGCACTAATGTGCACCATGAGGAACCCAAGGAAAAGGGCCAGCAAGGCTCTCTCTTGGGTCCTGTGTCTAGGGATAGGATCTAGAGGCCAGAGCCTTGGTCTTCATGAGTAATGAAAGATTGAAGAGTAAATATGGTCAACAGTGTTCAGCTGTCCCCACTGCTGGCCTCTGCTCACACTGTCTGCTTGCTGTTCAGGGCACTTGTACCTTTATGCCTTCATCTCCTCGTTCACCTTGCTCTCCTGCATCTCCTGGGTAGCCATCAGGGCCCTAGAGAGGGACAGGACAAAGAAGCACATGTTTTGTTGTGGCAGCAAGATGCACTTTCCCTGCAGAGTAACTCAACTGCTTTAGAAAGTTTCTCTAGAGACTGAAATAGTTTTTGCTTGTTTGTAGTGTTGATGAAAGGAAGAGATCCTCCTCCTTCTAATGGTTGGACTTGATCTTAAAGATCTTTTCCAACCAAAATAATTCTATGATTTTTTGTAGATGAGAGGGATGCTGGGGGATCCCAGCTTCCTTCCCATGGAAAGAGGACACAAAAAATTCAGGCTGTGCTCCCTGTTCCAGGAATACCATGACTGGGATAAGATAATGCAACTGGTTTGAAAATGGGCCAGTCACCTCTTGTTGGCCATATCTGTCTGCACGTGCAACTCATTCAACAGCTAAAATTGGGAAGATACATCTGATGTGCCTAATGAAAAAGTAAAGCATTCCTACCTTGTCACCAGGATCTCCCTTGCAGCCTGGTGGCCCAATTCTTCCCAGCTTGCCCTAGAGAAATAACATCAAAAGAAGAAGACAGAGAAGCTGTAAGTATCTGAAGGGAAAATAGAGAAGCTCACTCACCCCCCATGTAATGTGTCCATGTGTTAGACACATCCCTTGAGGTTGGATTTGGCAGCCACTCCTGCCCACCCTTGTGCTGGTCCCTCCATTGCGTATCTCATGTCAGAGAAGCTCTGCATCCCAGGAACAACACTACCTTAGGGATACCAGGAGAGAGTGACAACATTGCTTAGACAGCTTGTCCCAGCTACAGGGTGGTGCGGACTAAAGGACTTCAGTGTTTGGGACCTTCAGAGGGGAAATGGAGGAGCAGGAAGAAGAACTGGTATCTCACAGATGTGCTTGGGCTGCATATATGAGAAAGTGATGTAGAAATAGTTAAAGGACCTAGTTGAAATAATATATATTTAAATAAGTAATTGACAGTTCACTGATTGACTGCTTAAGAGAAATTAATTTAAGAGTAAATACAATAAGATGAGGGAACAATTAGATATTATAAACAGGAACTTTGAATTGAGTTGGGCAATCAGTCCAAGGAACCATGTGGATGGCGTGTGGACCTAAGGGAGGTCGTGGCCTTCTGCACTCACCACAGAGGAGATTGAGGATTTCAGGGACTTTATTACAAGCTACTGGGCTTTAGGGCTTGAATATTAAGAACAAGCAGTAGCTCAAAGATGAATTTTCATAATCTGTGATGAAGTGCTTTGAAACCCGAATTTCTGCCCAGCTTTCTGTGTACGAGGCCTGCAGGGGTCAGTAGCACTTCAAATGAGAAATCTCCACCCAGATGATCCAGCCCCGCCACATCTAGCTCCTGCAGAGAGCTTGCAGCGTGGCCTGGATTAATTCATCCCCAGCCAGCTCAGTCATCTATCTCTACAGGACACACAGAACAATGTGCAAATAAACTCTGAGAAACCCCAGTTAGAACAAAAAGGTCGTATGTGGGGTGGGAGAAACAAAGCCACCCGTGGAAACAGGGGTGGTCGAATAAAAGGAACGATAGCAGTGACATTACAGGGTGCTCCCCAGGGGTGTTACCTTCTGTCCATCAGTGCCGTTCCTGCCTGCCAGACCAGCAGCACCCTGGGATCAAGGGGGAAAAAAAGAGGGGTGGGTAATCTGGTAACACACACTCAAGGGCTGGTAGCTGGGACAACATGGGAGTTAGGAAAGGTCCTTTCTTACCCTCCGCCCATCGGATCCGATCTCGCCCTGGGGGAGAAGAGGACAGAGTCAGCCAGTCTGCCTGCAGCCCTCCCACCCATCTACATCTAATACCAGCACCATTTCACAAGGCCAGGAGCAATGCCTGAAGGAGAAGACAGGCTTTGGGATGCCCCTGGAAATCCCTCCCCATGTCCACATTTACGTATTACTCCTTTTCCCATGCCCAAGTGCCCAGACGCACCATTTGATCTCTTCTTTCTCACCTTCTCTCCTTTCAGCCCTGGGACACCCTAGACCAAAAGAAAAGAAAAGAAGAAAAATTCTGTATTAGTGCCTATGGATAACCAGGAGGAGAGTCAGTGGCATACAGGGGGTCTTGGGTGGGAAACAGGCAGGTCCCTCTGCCTCACCAAAAATTAATGAATGCCAAGACTTCAGTCACCAGGTGTGGGATTCTTACCTTAGGACCTGGGTATCCAATTGGACCTTCAATACCAGGGTCACCCTAAAGGAAGAAGACACAGAAAGTTAGCTTGGGTTTGTTCCATTTAGCTTGAGTGCAGCAGAGATGTGGTCCCAGCTAAGGCAGGGGCAGCACTGCTGGCTCTGGCAAGGGGGAAAGGGATGTTCCACAACTCACCTGTCGTCCCTTCAGCCCAGGAGAGCCTGGCTCACCCATGTTCCCCTTTGCACCCTAAGGAAAGGAAAAAAAAACCCACTAATGTAAGTCAGGGCTTGGTGCTGACTGTGAGGAAATGGACATTTCTGGGAGCATCCGCTGCTGACAGAGCTTGGGGCAATGTGCTGGCAGACCAGGACCTGCTTTATTCTGAGGAAAGTGTGTATGGGGAGTGGGACCCCCTGCCCTACTGAGCACCCCACCACTGACTTGCTTCTGTTGTCCTCAGGTGCTGAAGGTGCTGATGGTGGCTGCCATTGCCAACACTTGGCTGCCACTGCACTGCTGCCAGTGCCTCAGCCTTGGCATGGACATGAGGAGACACTGGTGACATAGATATCTTTAAAGGATTTAGTTGAAATTATATAGGTTTAAATAAGTAATTGTTAGTTTATTGCTTGACTGCTTAAGAGGAATTCATCTAAGGCTATATACAAGAAGATGAGGGAACAATTAGACATTAGAAACAGGAACTTTGAATTTAGCTGGGCAATCAGCCCCAGGAACCACGTGGAACTGTTTAGCTCTGCCAGTGTCCCTGGAGTGAATTTTGCTGATTATAATATGAAAACCACACCTCCAGAATTTAAGGTATCTGTCTCTGCTTGAAGACCCCCACCCACTGAGTCTGGGCAGGAGAATTAAAATGTACTGTCTCTTTAAATCAATATAGAGAAAATTTTAACCAATTGTATGTAAGTATTAGAGAGTGATTACCAATAAAAATTGTATGCATTTCATATGTTAATAAATGGATTATGATTATTATAAATATTGTAACTTCTCCATGTTAGGTAGGCTAGTTTTTTGGGATTCCCACCCAGCCCCACATCCCATGCACACAAAGGAATTAAACAAATTCTAACTGGACTCTCTGTACTATTGGCATGCACACTGGGTAAAAGAGCCCACTAGTTTTTGGGACAACAAGGGTTCTGGCTGTGTGCTCCCCTCACTGCAGCACGGAGGTTTCCCAGGGTCAAGTCAAATGCTGGGGAGTTATTTTGCACCCTGATATTGTGCCTGTGAAGTCTGCTGCAGCTGAGGTGGAATCTAGGGATTCTCTTCCCATGGGTTAGGGTAACTTACCTTTTGCCCTCGGTATCCTTTGGGGCCAGGCGGACCTGCAATCTCCAGGCAGCTCATCTTGTAGCACTGAAATACACCAAGTTAACTCAGAGGTGTAACCATGATGCTGCACCTGAAGCTGGGCTCTGTGTTGTGGCTCTTCATGCACCTCTTCTCTGCCACCACAGTGCTAAAAGCTACTCTGGGTCCAGCCGGGGTAGGGTTGAAGCAGCAAGAAGCATGCAGGAAAATGTTGCCCATAAATGAAAATCAGAAAGGTTTAGCAAGCACTTTTGTTGAGCCTTGACTCTGAAAGAACAAGGCTGCTAAGCCTCAGGTGAGGGGGAGTGGGTGGGTTTGCTCTTCTGGGGCTATCAGAGGAGGTGAGTGCCTTTCAGAGCACTTCTCCTGTGTACAGCAAATCCTCTGCAAGTGATACCAGCAGGTCAAGAGCTTTCAGCGTGTGCAGCACCTATAAAACATGCCTCTAAAGTGATGAAATTAGTCTTTTCAGACAGACAGAATTCATTACAAGTCCAGGGTGGCATTTTGACTAGCAGGTAAGGGGACAGGTTCCTTGGCTCTGCAATTATCCAGAGGTGGGAAGCAAGAACCCATCCCACACAGCTCCACGTGAAATCTGCCCTGCTACTTTGAGGTACGTGCTGGTCTGCTTTATGTGAGGCAACTCAAATATGGGTCTTGTGGCAAAGTCATAAAGATGCTGCATGATACACTCACCTCTCCATAGGCTTCATGTTTCTGCAAAGGAGAAAAGAGGATGAACAGAATCAGTTAAGGTGGTCAGTCCTGAGACAAAAACATCGCACCAATGGAAATGGCAAAGCAGAGGAGGTGGTAAAGGTCCTGTGGCTTTAAATATGTTCTCAGTCCTTGATCAGTGGTGCCTCACAAGGGCAGTCTCAAAAACCATGCTGATGGTGAGCACGTCTCAGTGCTGCACACTCTTCCTGGATAGGGGAGCAGGATGGGGTATGGGTCTGGAGTTCAACAAGAGCCAGGACTAGGGTAGCAGCCTGCCCAGACATGCTAGGAACATAGGCACAACCAAGGAGTCCTGGTCCTAGAATCATAAAAGTTGGAGAAGACCTCTAAAATCATTCAATCCAACCATAAATCCAACACTCCCACACCAACTAAACCGCATCAAGCACCAAGAAACAAGGGAAATCAGAGATGCACAGGACTCCATTTGGCCCAGAAGTGCTGAAAGGCTATGAAGCAGGAAGAAAAACAAAAAGGGGCCTTTTCCCTGACAGAGGCGCTCTCTAGAGTCCTGTAAAAACCCACCAGGAGGCCGCTCAGAAAGCATCCTCCCCTCTGCCTGCTCTGCTTCTCCTGTTTCCCCCCTTCCTCTCCCTGTACTTCGGGCAGCAGTCCATACCATAGCCTGGATTATCCTCTCGATGGTGTTCACATCGATGTCCAGGCTGTTTGGCTGCGTGATGGCGTAGTTGTTGCGGTACAGCTCATGCGGGAGGTTGGCGATCTCCCTCAGGCCCTGCTCGTAAACCTTCTCACTGGGGGCCACTGCAAAGAGCTTGATCCCCACATCTCTCGCCCTCTCTGCCTGCATCTTCATCCCCCCACAGGGGCTGCCGGTGACATGGCCATCGGTGATGACTACGGCAAAGTTCACTCCTGAGGCCATCTGGGTCTGGATCTGCTCGGTCATGTTGGAGATGGCACAATCCGTGAAGGTGCCCCGACCAAGGTAGTTGATTGCAGACAGTCTGGGTAGGTAAATGTCCTTGCTGCTTGTTAAAGGGCTGTAAATTTCTACTACGTCTGAGTAATGAAGGCCACCGAACTGCCAAGTGATATAGACTTGGTTCTGGTAGAGCTCAGCCTCCAGTTTATCGATGAAGATGGGGATGAACCGCTTGATCTGATCCACGAGGCTCTGGATAGGCACAGTCTGCAGAGCCACACTCTCTGAGGTGTCAATGATGAAGTACACATTGATGGGGCAGTTCTTCTTTTCTGTATGGAGACAATCATTCAGAGAATGTCAGAGAACTTCGTGCACCACTAAATGAATGCCCTGCCAGCCAGGCTGCTGCTTGCTCATTTTCAGAAAGATCAGACCCAAATGCAACACTGGAAAAAGCACAAGTCGCACCCAGATCTGGGGGCAACCTCTGTGTTACAGTCAGATGACTCTCCAGTCCAGGACTTCAAAATCCTCAAAATCTGCTCAGTACTGAATCAGTCTTGAAAATCTTGCCATTTTTTGTGAAATTTCGTGGGACATCCATTTTCTGATATTAGATAGGAGAAGTGGCCACTGGCAGACCTCATCTCTTCAACTTCTACCTCTTTGCCCTCCAATAGAAACCCAGAAACAGGAGTTTGGGTGGAAGACATCATTCCCTACAGACAGATTGTTCCCCCAGGGCACTGCTCAGGAGGGTGAAGGGCCAGGACAGATGTAAGACTGTCAATTCCTTGCCATCAGGCTCTACAACTAAGCATGACCATTGCTCTCAGACAGCCTACTTCCTACAAAGAAGAGAGACACACAAATTATCTGGTTAATACCTGCACAGGAGGTAGGACTGACATCTCCAGAATCCCCATCAAACTGAGCATGGAGAGGAACTAGAGCCACACAAAGAAGCGCGGAAAAAACAGCTTGTCGGAACATCTCAGAAGTTTATCTGGTTATTTTAATACCTGTGGGAAAACACAAATTACAAGTTAAGCACGATACACAACCTCCTAGCTCTGCTGAGAAGACACAAAACCATCCAGTGCTCCTTTTACACCCTGTCTGTGACCTCTCCCATCACCATGACACATCTCTGCATCACTCACGAATGTAGATTTTTATATTGACTTGAAAGCTAAGCCATTGAAATATTTCCTTTGTTGGAGCATGGATGAATGAATTAAAATTGCTTTAATTTCTCTTTCAGTCTGAAGAAAGGGGTCAGGTGGTGGAGCTATGGACAGTGCATCAGGATGTTCTGATTTCATGCTTTCTCTCCAGGTGTGTCTGGCTGCTTCATGCCCATATTGACTCCATCACCTCTGACCCACATAACCATCTGTGTCCCTCTCTTTTCTTCCTTGGCCAGACCTTTAGCCTTTCCACCTCTGGCTCACCCTGTGGGTCTGGTGATGCCTGCACATACAATCGAGGTAGGAAATCCCTTGCTTAATAGGGCTGCTTTGAAGTCCACATGGCCCATGGAGTGAGGGCATGAATAAACAAGCACTTAAAGAAACATCTTTAGCATTCAAGCCATCACTGGGTCCCTGAGGTCCAGCTGCACATGGGAGTGTATTTTGTGTGGAGAACTGTATTTTGTGTAGTAGAAAAATTAGAGATCTATTCTGAAAAGTTCCTGACAATGTATATGCAGAGGAACCCAGGCTTTGGAAGGATATCCACAGACAAAACTCAAGTGGCTCTTATCAACAGCAAAGAAGACAGAGGAAGAGGCAATGCTTGACAGCACCACTAACCAGGATGGCTCCTCAGTGGCACACAGACCAAATTGTAGCATACACACTTTTCTTGGTGGTCAGCTCAACACAACCCAAATAGTAGCATTGATACTTTGCTGCTTGGTGGCCCATGCAACAGAAACCAAACAGGGACACATGAGATATCTGTTATGAAAAGAAAGCCTGAGTCCAGTACAGAAAGAGAGCTTCTTTCCTCAACTGAATTTTTTTTGGGGGGGTAGTTCTTGAAAGAGTCCAAGGCTGGAATGGACATGGAGTGCAGTGGGTTGTATTGGCAGTGCAAGTTATAGCAATGCAGAGGAGCTGGTGCCTCAGTTGCACAAGAAAAGGCATTACCTGAGGAATACAGACAGCTCAGCTTCCCATGTATCTCACTTGAGCGTTCTCCATGTGGTGACCAGCTATTCCCTGGTGGGACATATCCTGTTCCAGTTTCCAGTGCAGGGTGCTGCGCACAACAGGCTTCTGCAACTGGTTTGTTCTAGAAAGGCCAGTTTGGCACAGTGACACAGACATCCTGACAACAGTGACAGCCTTCCTCCTTACAAAGGTTTGTGCATATGCTGAGAAGCCTGCAAGAGCCAGTGCTCAGGCTGAATTTTAGACAGGGAAGGAGAAGCTCTCATGCTCTTTGGAGATCCCCTGGGGGAAGGGGACAAGTGGTACAGAGATCAGAAAGGTTCAGGAACACCAACTCGAGCTTCACAGACGTGGCTCAGTACGGCCCTCTGCCATTAAGGGCCTCTCATCTGTCTCCAGGTCAGCACTCAGATGTTCCTACCAAGTAGTTCATGGGTCTTTTTCCTCCCTCTCCAACTAAAGGAGGCTGCACAGCTCTTTGCAAAGAGACTTGACTGTAGCCTTGTGAAGTCCCTGCATGGGGAAGTGAGGCTTAATTTTCACTGTGATGCAAAGAACAGGAGCAGGCTCATAAAGATATTTACTCAAAGGGTATTTTACTTAAAATAACTCTTTCTCCCTGTAGCCTTATTAAAGGCTTCCTTCATCTTATTTGCCCTCCACAAAGAACAGCTGCAGAAGGTTCTGATCTCCTGTAGGACTCAACAGCTTGGTACCTTCAGACAGCATCACCATTTTGGAGCCAGTCTTAGAGATGGCTGAGGAGGCTGGAGGCTTTCGGAGAAGCTGGGAGCAGTGCAGGCTCTGGCCAAGTGTCTGACTCACAGATCACTGTGTCCTGAGCTTAACCACCTCCTCCCTGCTGCATGTGTGGGTGAAGGGCTGCTGTGGCCAGGGCCAGCTTTGGAACAGGACTCTGCCTGTGGACCAAGAAGGCACCATGGCCTTTGCCTCTACACTGGCACAGTTGCAAAGTAGAAGAGTGACAGCCAAAAACACAAGCCACACCTCACTTCTTTGTGGTCCTGTTGCACAGTCTTCTCTATTCCACTCTTTTGCAGGCACTCTGTGTCTCTCAGAGGGATCTCAGTGCCTGAAGCTACATTAATCTGCTTTTCCACCATCCCACCTGGATATCAGTAAGGGGACACATAGTGGGAAGGCTGTTAAAGACCCCTCTCCCCATCTAAGGGGTCTCCAAGGCTGGGACAACAGTGCCTATTTTGTATTCCTCAGATGAAATACTGAATGGAAACCCCAGATTTCACAAAAATTTATATTTCAGACTAACCCATTTCTGCATGTTGAAGACAATTTTTGAACACAAACAGTCCAGAAAACTGATGGAAAGAACAAACTGGGAACTGACTCATTACATTTGGATACTTGGGTTTGTCCATCCTGTTCTTCCTTCACCTCCCTCTCTCTGCAAGAACAGAACCAGGATACTGGAGGGCTCACAAGGCCTTACAAAGTTTTCTCTGGAAATTTCCTTCCTCCAACATTTATACTGTGAGTGATGCATTTCTTTCCCTGTGAGATGCTCACAAAGAAAAAAACAACAGGGAACCTTGAGCAGTGGTTTTAGGTCCACTGGACAGATTTTGAGGGCACCATCTTGCACCATCCTCCCTGCACATAGAGCTCTGCTGCTACCTAATGGCTCAGGTGCTCAGCAGAAAAATGCACGGTTCTGTCTGCTGCTCCCACATGACCAGGCTGTTAACCACACAACTCCAAAAGTACATGAGGTTATCTACACAGAGCCCCTCAAAAACAATAATCTTGCAGGAGAACCTGAGTTCTCTGCTTGTGAGTACCTATTTCCATCCCAAGCAACAGCACTATATGTAATATTATGCCAAACTAAAGACTTCATACACTCAGAGAGTAGTTTTTGTTGGAAGGGACCTTAGAGGTCATCTAGTCCCAACCTCTGAGACACCTCCCACCAGACCAGGTTGCTCCAAGCCCCATCCAACCTGGCCTTGAACACTTTCAAGGGTTGGGCAGCCACAGCTCCTCTGGGCAACCTGGGCCAGTGTTTGACCAGTCTCACAGCAAAGAATTTCTTCCTAAGATCTCATTTAAATCTCCCCTTTTTCAGCTTAAAATGATTCTGCCCTTGCCCAGTGACTTCATGCCCTCATACAAGGTCCCTCTCCAGTTCTTCTACAGCCACTTCAGCTACTGGAAGGCTGCTATAAAGTATCCCTGGAGCCTTCTCTTCTCCAGAATGAACAACCCCAACTTTCTCTTTCAAATATGCAAATTCCAGCTGTGTTATTTGTGCTTCCACAAATCATTAGCAGACCAATTTGTTCTGAATACAGTAGAAAGGTCACCTCGTGTGCCTGGCAAGGAAGAGCCATGGTCTCACACTGATATTATTTGAGTTTTTTCTAGCATACTGTGTATTTCTCCTCCAACACCACAACGCCTACTGTAGCTGAGCAAACTATCCCCAAATTTATAAAAATTCTTGGCATGCAGAGAGAATTTCAGCGTTTGTCACTGTCCCCTGTCCTCTGTCCCTGGGGACACCTCCTGGGGGGAAGGTTTCCTCAGATCTTCCCTGAGCCCAGCTCTTCTCCCGCTCTCCCAGGACTTCAGGCAGGGAAAGCCCAAGCCATAGGAAAGCTGTGGGGGGAGCAGCTCCCTCCGGACCTCTCCTGTTCCTGGGCAATGCTGCAGCTCCTGGAGCTTCAGCTCTGGCAATCAGAAACCTCTGGGTTCAGCATCCATGCAACCCCCCGTCCCCCTCAAAACAGAGCAGACCCCAGAAGGCAAGCATAAGGTGCTGAACGTTCTTGTTACCCCCAAAAAAGCTTGAAACTAGGAGACATGAATGACAGGTATCTCCTCTAACCCTTATCTTCTGAAATCCCCAAATCAAAGAGGGATCATGCAGCAGAGCTGGGCTTGCTGCTGCTGTGGCCATCAGCTCCAGTGGAGATGGTCAACTTGGTTGCCTCAGGGAAGAATTTGGTTCAACAGGTCCCATCCCCCCACCTCACCCTAGGGATTTTCAAGACCTCTGGCCCTGGCAGGTGAGAGTCCTCGACTCACCCTAACCCCACCTGGAACAAAAAAACTTGGTGGAAAACACTCGAAGTGGCCAAAACCTGAAAGCAATGGGAAAACAGATCCTGTCTTAAGGCAGGTACCGTGTAAACACGCTGTGCCTGAAGCGAGCAGCTTTCTGCAGAGCCCGGGAGCAGCAGCGGGGAGGGGGGGGAGCATCCTGGAACTCCGGACCTTGGCTCCTGGACCCCTGCAGCTGGAGAACCCTCCGGGGAAAGCCGCACCAATGCCGGAGAGGAAAACTCTACCTACCTGGAAAACGGAGCATCCAAGTTTTCCTCCGAAAAGCCTCAGAAATGACAAGAAAACGACTTCATGGGCTCGCTGATATCAAGAAGGCTCCGGCATCTCCGAGGGAAGGGGGGAGCTGCCGGGTTCTGGGTGCTGGGGCGTGCGGAGGAGCGGGTGGGAGCAGCAGAGGCGTCCCCAGCCCAGTCCCTCTGGTCCCTGGCAGGCTGGACCTGCTTTCTGTGTTCCTCCTCCTCCCAAATCAGGCAGGACCTCCTCTGTAGTAGCTTTAGGCATCCACGGAGAGTCACTGTGGGTCTATGGACACCTCCGGAGGGTCCCCTCCCACCGCTCCGCTCCCAGGGCAGATGCTGGGCTGGGGCGAGGTTGTCAGCTTTGGAGCTGAAAGCAATTTTGTTTGGAATAAGCTGGAAGGAGTCACACTTTTCCATGATGAGAGGCCCCTTTTCGTGGTTGGCATTGCTGTCCCAGGTATTTATACCATCAAATAGCATTCCTCTTTCTTTCGCCCCCTACCCCCCCTCATCCTCCTCCTTTTCTCATCCTGGTAGCGTGTCCTCAGTGGAAAAAGTAAAACAAGAACATTTCCAAAAAAAGAGCAACTTGCATCTTAGGCTTTGCAAGATTCCAAGTCTTGCTCAGAGTCATCCCAAGTTTTAGTACTACCTCTTTCTATTGATTAATTTCTGAGTTTTGGTTTTCGGTGTTATTGAGTTGGAGTTTGGCTCAGGTTTGTAAATTTATTTTTAATTTCAGAGGCAATTTTTAGCTCTGCTAAATGAAAAACAAGGACAAAT
Organism: Heliangelus exortis; assembly: GCF_036169615.1. Lineage (NCBI taxonomy): Eukaryota > Metazoa > Chordata > Aves > Apodiformes > Trochilidae > Heliangelus > Heliangelus exortis. The sequence goes on along the minus strand of NC_092427.1, from coordinate 18,844,970 downwards.
GTCCCATCAAAATGTGGAGTACAGCAATGGCCCTCAGGAACGTGGCCTGTTATCCCTTGACCTATGAATTTCTGTCTCCAAAGTTTTGTGTAAATGGGCATTGCGAAGGGGCCAGGATCTGGTCACAGCTGCCAGACAAGGTCATCACAAGGGGAAATCCAATTTGACTCTCACTCTACTGACTCCCAAGTAGTGACAAAAGCAAAGGCTTCTTCTCAAGAAATCTCAGACCAAGCTGCTAACCCACCAGCCCTGACCAACAGGAATGACCATTTCTAGAGTATCTTCTGTGTCAGCATCTTCACCAGGAGTTCTCTGACAGACTTGTTAAGTTTACAGTTGGACTTGATGATCTTAAAGGTCCTTTCCAACCTAAATGGTTCTGTGATTCTATGATACTCAAGCATAACCTATAGGAACCATAACCATAAGCCAGAACTTTACAAGCTCATGTCCCTGTTCATCCCAAAGCCCAGAAGCAGCAGGACTCCCTCTGCAGCAAGGGGACACTGAAGAATATGCATAGCTGAGGAACAAGGAATCTCTCAACAGTTCCTTGGAAGAACAAGTAAGGACTTTTTGGGAACATCCCTTTCCAGTGGCACTCCTGCAGCTCTAAATGCTCTTCCTCTGGAGCATCTTTGGTCTGGCTTCTGATGGCAGTGATTTACTGGACAACACAAGAGATGTCTAGTCAAGGCATTCACCTTCTAGTTACCCAGTAGACACATCACATACCAGGACATTTCTCTGGCCTACATTGCTATGTCCAAGACCTGTTGTGTCCATGACTACCCATCAGCTTTTAAGCTATGTTTAGAGTGTCTATTTCTAGGTGAACCTTCCACTACAGAAGCTTTTTCTCCAGTAACATTTCTTATCACAAACACCTGGACAGCACATCTGTCTCCTACATGGCTGGATAGTGCCCAAAGTGTAGAAAAGAGGAGAGCACAGGCCCACACCTTCCTGCCTCCCCTTCCTCCTTGTAGACTTGGGAACAGAGTCTTTCATTTGCAATTTCTTTACCAGAGGACCTAAAGACTTTTAACTTCCTGCATGTGCCTCTTGAATTTTCTCATGTCAAATCAAAACCTGTTCCTGCAGCTTGACATGACATAATGCCTTGACCCCAAGAGGATACTCAATAAAAAAGATTAACTTGGTCTTTCTCACTTACCTAGGCATCTGTTTTAATTTTCTTCACACCTCTGTCATAGATGGCTTCATGTGGCAAGTCCATTTCTGATGTTGGGGTGGGCTGACATACAGCACACTGAGGTGGCAGAGTGTCTTCTTTACCTAGAAATTCAGACAGAAGAACCTCAAAACAAGATGCTGCTCTTTTTTTTTCTGAATTTGTTGGGCTTTTTTACCATCTTCTTTTAAACCTGGTGGCATTAAAGGCCTGAGGCAGTTCTTAGTAATTGAGTTTTCATTCTTGTGAATGGGGTGAAAACATAGGAAGCTGTAGAGAAAAATGGATGTGCTGCGGGAACTGACCCAGTACCAACATTTTATCCATCATCTTCTTTCTTCACTGCAAGGGGAATCTAGATGGACAAAGGCATTTCTTTCTGCGTGCAGTGATCCTCTTTGGTACACAGTGCTCAATATATATATATATATGTATTAGAAGGTCTGTCCTTTTCCATTTTCCTTTCCATTTTCCTTTCCTTTCCATTTTCCTTTCCTTTCCTTTCCTTTCCTTTCCTTTCCTTTCCTTTCCTTTCCTTTCCTTTCCTTTCCTTTCCTTTCCTTTCCTTTCCTTTCCTTTCCTTTCCTTTTTTCCCCTCTTCTTCCAGTGGAACTGCAAATCTCACAGGAAGATTATTCCAGAGAATGTGCCTGGGCATGGATTGGTTGCTCACCCCACATGTATCTGACCTTCATACGGTTATCACTGCTCACCAAACACACAATGTACTGCACAGATGTTTAGTATTCAATTACATTTGAAATGGAGAGAAGGGAAATGGAAAAAGTTGAAGACTAGAAAGAAGAAATAAAACTACTCAATTTTCTGCTCTCCTCTGTGACTCTATGGAGTCTGAAGTAAAGGAATCAGTCAGGCACAGAGGGATCATTTACATCCCCTTGTTGACTTCGGTGTGATTTATAATATGTTTAGTTGGTACTTTGTAAACTCTGTAGCTGCTCCTTTTTTTTTTTTTTTTCCTACATCTGACTTGTAGCCCCTAATAAAATGTAATGTCCTAGTTTTAAATCACAGGCAGGCATTTGAAACAGCTTTATGGGACTGCTGTGATTCTTTGGAAAACAGCTACTGCCATTTCTTTCTATCTGTCTGCAAATGTATCCACCCTTCATGAGATTCTGAGATTATAAAGTGGCCTCCAAGGGTCTTGTTCTCTAAACATGTGAAGAGAACCAAAACCAAGGCCAAGATTGTTAAGAGCTTACTGAATACAATGAATGCTGATTTTCAAATATTTGTAAGTATGTGGTTAATAATCTCAGCATCTTCACTGACGACAAACAGAAGGATGGATTTTATGCCCTTTTGCAGCTGCTATTTTCTGAATTTTTTTCTTCCTAACTCTTCCTAACTTCCTAAAAGTTCATATAATGCATTTGTATTGCTTTCCCCCAACAGGAAAAACCCTGCTCCTCTGAGGCTCAGGGTTGTACTTCTCATTTTTCGCTCCTGACTTCTCTCATCACTGTCAGTGCCACCATCTTGCAGTCCCTACAGACGAGGCTGCCTCCAGCCTTCTCATTTTCAGCCAATTCTTCCCTTTGTTTGAGTAACAGGTCCAAAAGGGCATCTTCCCTAGTTGGTTCACTCCTCATGGAATTGCCTTCAAACCATTCCAGAAAGAATGTGGTGGCCATCCCCAGCCACACAGCTCCCCGAGCAGATACTGAGGTGGTTAAGTCCCACTCACAGTCCCCAGGCTTGTGGCTGTACACATTCCTCCAAATGCCTGAAGAAAACTTCACCCACCTCCCTCTCTTCGTCAGGAGCTCTGCAGCAGAGCCCTAACACACCATCACCTGTGCTGGTCCACTATCTGATCCTCACTGATCTTTTTGCAGACACTGGGTATAGGCTCTGAGGTGTCCCTGGCAGGTTGTGTTCATCCTTACCACTTCCCAGAAGACATCTATTGAAGAAACAAAAGAAAAAAAAAAAACTCAAACAATCCACATTTATTTTTCTAGATTAACCCAGCTCATGTACATGTGCAACAGCCCCCACTGTGTTTGACATTCCTGAATTGTGGTAAAATGAGACATAAAGAGAAATCTTTCTGAAGAAAATAGCAAATGCTCATCGGATACCATATTTTAGGAGTATTTCCTGGGATTTGGGCCATTTAAACTAACTGCTCCAGGATGTTTAGAGCCATCATGAACACACCAGTGTGATTTGAGGCTACACATACTTTTTCCTACTTTACCACTAGAATATTAACTTTTAAGTCCCCCTATGCTATTGCAGTTCTTATTTACATTGTACCCCATTTTTATACACAGAATTTGCATGCTTGTTAACTGTTGTTTGATGACATATAAGAAAGTATTTCCAAAGGAAATATAAGAAAGGATTTCCAAACCTGCAGCTTTATCAAAGCCTTACTAGACACAGGCCCACATCCTTGTGTTTTTTCACTGGAGCTTGGGATCCTTAGAGGATGATGACATCCTGGGGGCTCTCCATTGTTTAGATACAGTGGTGGGAAAATGAGTAACCAGAAATGGAGGTTGCATTCCTCATCTTTCTGCTGGTCCCACACTGCACAGAATCCAGAGGAGCCTATAGGAATTATCCCTAATGCCACCAGTGGAGTATTAGTGAAATACAGCTTGCTTTTTTCAGGGGGTTTGTGGCCCACAGCCAGCCATGAGCCTGGTTCCCCACCACTGAGGAAATAATCTTCCTGAAGCGTTCCTTTAGAGTTCATTAGTGCAAAGACCCTTGCTTTAGTCCCCTCTGCTCAGGATACTGTTTCCCTAGATTCCTAAGATCAGTTTGAGTGAAGCTGGCTTGAAGAAATGTCAGGGATACTCCAGGGCTGCTGTGCCAAGATGCTCCTGCTGCACAGTTTCTCTGGGGTTTTCAAGTTCGCCTTTTTGAAACCAAGACCATAGTTACAACCTGTAGAATTACTTTGGTTGGTAAAGACCTTTAAGGTCATTCAGTCCAACCATAACCTAACTCTACCAACCATTAACCTAATCCTACCAAGTCCAGTGCCTAAACCTTGACCCTCAGCACCACATCTACATGGCTTTTAAATCCCTCCAGAGATGATGACTCCACCTGGTCAGCTTGTGCCTGGGCCTGACAACCCTTCTGGGGAAGGTATCTTAATATCCAGTCCAAACCTCCCCTGGTGCAACTTTTGATCATTTCCTCGTGTTCTATAGCAGGTCCCCTGGGAGAAGAGACTGACCCCCCCTATCTCCAACCTCCTTCCAGGGAGCTGTAGAGAGTGAGAAGGTCTCCCCTCAGCCTTCTTTTTCCCAGGATGAACACCCCCAGCTCCCTCAGCTTTGCTTGTAAAACTTGTGCTCCAGACCCTTTCTCTGGGCATGATGCAGCCCATCAATGTCATTGTCAAGAGGAACCCAAAGGTGACTCCAGGACTGGAGGTGCAGCCTCACAAGTGCCAAGCAACTTGTAAATATTTTACCTTCAGATGTTCACTCCAGGCTTTGTGTTTAGAGTCAGCTTTTCTACAGTGCCCTGGTGGCTCTCTGCTTCTGGAGCTGCTCCCTCCTGAGCGGTAGCAAGTCCAGAGCCTCCAGCTGACCATTCCTGGACCTCCTCACTAAGGTGCAGTGGATGGAAGAGCCAGGTCAGGCTGGGAATCCCCAGGGGAAGTGAGGTTCTCCCAGAGATGCCATATAGCAGCAATAGGAAGTCATATGTGAACCCAGCAAGCAAAAAAATAGGTGGACAGAGGGCAGAGAAAGTGGGGAAAGGACAGACTAGAACCCTTTCTCTCAGAATGCTTCCCCTTTTACCAATTGCACAATCCTTGCTTTTCGATGCTTTCTTTTTTTCATCTCTCATAGCACATTTTTTTCCAAGCAGCCAGTCAGTATGATTGAGTCTCAAACCTCACTAACTCATGAGGAAGAGCCTTCATGTAGTGAAGCAATTGCATTCCAGCTTGCTGGACAGGCAGAATCTCGGAGAGGGGCTGCTGGTCCCTCTGTGGTTTGCTGTACATGCTGGATAATCCTGAGCTATCTTTGTGGAGATGCCCAATGAGCTGTAGTGTCTTAGCCCAAGGGAGGGAAAGAGTTAAAACACAAAGTTTTTGTCTTTGGGGCTTCGTGGTGAAACACAGCAAGAGCAGAATGACCCAGCTGCATTTGTTTTATTTTCTTGTCACCAGAGAAACGAGAAGGAAAAACTTTCTGTGGCGTTTCCATGAAATTAAGAGAAAAAAAGCCCACATAGTTTATAGAGGAAACCTCATTCCCTTCCCCAGCCTCTTACCAATGATGGTTCAAAAAAAATGTACATTTTTGAACTTAGTCACATCCCGCCCCACCCACAGTCCTTAATGCCATGTGCAGACTCAAGAAAGAGATTTCAGTTTCCTTCTTCTGCTGACGAACTTCTATCTAAACATTAGCTTTTTTCTCTGCTGGAGCCCAGAGTTACCACCTCCCCAAGAAATGACTACTCTGGCTAAAGTTACAAATAAAATATAGACTTTCTCTGTTAGATTTCAGTTCGCTCTATGAATAATATTCCCTCAAGACATACTTATTATATTGAACCATAAATCTACCGGGGGACAATTTTGCAATGACTAATGGGTATAAATAGAAAGGAAAGGAATTAATTAGTGCCTTATCCTGGGAAAAGAGGGGGCTGAAAGGGATCAGACAGGGGGAAAAAGCCTTCCCTCTGAAAGTGGGGCTATGGCAATGTGGGCTGGTGGGCTAGGAGTAGGCTGGCCCTGGTTCCAGCGAGTTCCCTCAGGAGTCTGGTGGCCTGGCAAGGGCACATTACAGCTCAGCAAATGAGGTGATTTATTTGAAATGCTAATCTTTCCTTTAATCCCAGCTTTTTCTCTCTGTAACCACACTGTTCTCCAGCCCTCAGGTCTTAAAACTAATGTTTTTGACCTCAACCTTTGTAAGGAGATGGAGCTGCATCTTTGGGACAGATTATGTGGAATTCCCTTTTCTACAGGACCAGTAAAATGGAATTAGAAAGGAAATGTGAAAACAAAAAAACAACAAAACAAACAAAAACAAAAGAACCCCCACAAACCTTGAAGCCAGTGAGAGACTTTTTTTCTGGCTTTAGGAAACTATGATTCTGGTCCTGAATGGCAGTCAGTGACTTCAAGGTTGTAACTTGTAACTAAAGATGGTCACCAAGAGAAAGCATCACATTTAGCTTCCTGTAAAGCCCTAATCATAACAAACCCCCAGGAGGTAGGTGGGTCTGAGAAACCAGTTTAGCTGTCCTTGCTTGGGATGCTTTAGCACATGGGTGCAATAGTGCAGCAGTCAAATACGAGCCCAAGACAATACAGAAGGCAGCAGCAAAGGTCTGGTGCCCTGGCAGCAGTACCTCTACCACCCCCTGAAGGAAGCTTCCAGAAGCACAGAGGCACTGAAAAGCCTTCCCTTGAGTCTCTCCATAAACAGACACTAAGTTTGTAACTTTTATATTACAGATGCTAAATGAAATATCAAACCTCTCCCTGCTCCACAGGACCTTTTGGATGCAGGCAGCAAGGATCTAGAAGAGGATCTGATCAGTGCTTGGGTGAATCAATGGATTGATGGGCAAAAGACAAAGCATAGGTAACTGACAGCAATGAGTAAAACTGAACAGTAGAAATCTTCTGGATTTTCTGCAGTGGTAAGGAACTGTATCTAGCTACTCACTAATAACATTGACACTAAACTCTCTGGCAAGACAGATGAAGTCCAGAAGCAAGGGCCTCCCTCGTGACCCCTTTCACAACACAAATATGAGGCCAAATTTGTCACAGGTTAAACTAATAATTTGCCAAAATTTTTGCACGAATTTGCAATCATAAGAATTTGCAAAACAGAATTTTGCAGCTAGTTTGAGTCTTGCCACAGATATACGTGTCTGGCCCCGAACTTCTGAAATCTGAGCCCATTTCAGTCACCAAGTCAGGAAGCAAAAGTCCAGCTGATCTCCAGCCCTCCTGGTACTGATTTGATGGGCTGAGCCCTCCTGGGACTTGATTTTCTCAGCTGGGATAGAGGCTGCCGTGAGCTGCCCCGCTCTGCAGACATCCCCATCCCAGGGACCGTGGTGGGCAGCCACCCAGCAGCTGTTCCTCAGCCTGCAGGGTTTTTCCACTGCTCAGTGGCTGCTGCTTTGCACATATTTGATGTGAATCCAGGGAACTCTGTGCAGAACTGCAGACTAGCTCCCTGGGTCACGTACAGCAGAGCATTGCCTGCCTGCTTTTGGCATGATGCTTAACACCTCCCCTTCCTCTATGCGCATACTCTGGTTTTTGCTCTGACACAAAACCTTAGAGGCCCTCATTTTGTGTGTAGCTATAGACCTATGGTCAAGAAATTGATAATCCTGTAATGCGGTGTCCTCCTGGCCAAATACAACATTGCAATAAAATTGCCCTCCACTGTCAGGAGAAATTGCTGCTGCTGACAAGGAAAATGGTATTTGCACCGAGTGTCATAAAAACCTGAACAGGAGTTTCATGCATGTAAGGAGTGCAATGTAATTAGATCCATAATCATTGTTAAGAAAAAGATTCCTATCCCACCTTGTTTCAAAGGTCATCCTACAAAACAGAAAAAGAAAAACCATCTCACCAAATAATATTCTGTATTATAAACTTGTATTCCTCTGAGACAAAGCTAACACCCTGCAGAGCAAGTTAACAATACAGAGGTACAGGAGGAGAGAAATATTCCATCCTGCCTTGGATTCTCTTTCACAGTACCTTAAATCAGCTCAAGAGATCAGGGTCACAAGGAAATTAAAATATTTTTGCCAGGGATGTAACATACACCCTTCTACCAGGGCAACTGAATGTCCATGCTCTTCACTTGAGCATTAATCTGAGCCCAGCCTCCACCATCAAAGGAAATAATTTTGATAGTGTATGCAATAAATAACATCTTATGTTTATACTCCTTCTTCTTAAGACTGCCAGTGGAACTCAAATGCTTATCTCCAGGCCAAAGAGTCTTGAGATTTTCCAGCTTCACTGTGGGATAAATAAAATTACAGTGGGGAGGTGAAAGTGCAGGCATGTACTCACTGTCTTTAACATACAGTTCTTCACCCTTCCTTCTGTCCCTCATCCATTCAGACTCTGACAGCTTCCATATAAAGAGAGAAGCAGAAATGAGCAATGAATTATGCACCATTTGTTTCTTTTAAAATTACCTTCTTAGGCACAGAAACCACACTTGCATTTTACATTGAGATTTCTCTGCAACCCTCTGTCAGTCTAAAAGGTTCAGAAATGGTTACAGTTGCCTACCCAAGGGCTTCTTCCCACAGCAGCATAACTTGTATAACCACAGAATCCCAGCCTCATCCCATTTGGAAAAGACCTCAAAGACCATTGAGTCCAACCACAACCACACTAAACATGTGCCCTGCCATCAAGTCACAAAGTGAATTGTTTGTGCCTACCCTGAAATGGTGGTGGTGATGGTGGCAGGCTCCCCAGCCTGGTCTCAGGAGAAGCTTCAAGTCGTAACATCTGAACCATGTCTGAGCCCAGGCAAATGTAAGCACCCTCTGAAGGTGCCCACTCAGCTGAGCACACCTGGCTGCCTCGTGAAGGTGGAATAGAAGTCCTGCCTGCTTAGTGCATGTCTGCCAGACATGAAAAAATAAACATGATTAAGATATGATCTAACACAGCCCCCACTCAGGAAGGACAAGGACAAGCATAGTGGGAAAGGGTGAAGGGTGCTGGGAAAGGGAAACAGGGAAGGAATAACTTGCAGGAGCTGCTGGAAACCCTGTGGGGAAATCAGCCTCCCACATCCTTTTGGGGAATCCAGATAATTGAAGGCTCTGGGATTGCTTGATAGAAAACCCCAGACCAGAGGTGATTAAGTTCTCCAGGCCCCTCATCAAGAACACATGGATCCCATCTAGAGACCACGGCCTGGCCAGCAGTGAGCAGAGATCTCCTCAGGGGAGGAGTGGGGACTGATTGACAGTGTCTGCAGCAGGAGACAGCAGCTGGTTTTGGCAAAGCCTCTGTCATGTTTTGTGTCTGTGAGCAAACAGCAAGCTTGCCTCCAGTCTGCAGTTTTGCTCTTGAACCTTTGGGAAGAGGTGTGGAGCATGGGAGGTGCCAAGTCTACCTCAGCTTCCCTGCAACCTTGGTTGTAGATGCTGCAGCCACTGAAAAGAACCCCTATGGGCTCCCTATCCATCAGATACGAGAGCAGGGACTGGCACTGGCCATCAGGGAACACACCAGGGAGGACCTGAACCAGAAATGCCAGCCAAGATTTCAGCCCAGGTTGGCTGCCTCAAAGGTGCTTAGATCCATGAGCAGCACCAGACCCAGTTTCACCAGTATCACGCTGACTTGAGAGTCCTGCTTGCAGGAAAAGTGTGTTCCAGAACTGAGAGTTGCTTGCACTCAGCTCATCGTCCACATTTCAGGAGAACACATATTTAAGAGGTGTCATTTGAATATATGCTCATTTTAAGGTCTTTTAATATCATCACACACACATGCTACAAACTCTGTCTTTTCACTCAGACAATTTGAATGGACATGACAGCACTGTGTCCATGCATTCAGTAAAACAACACCACCCCCCTTACCCTACAAACCACCAAAATTAAGAGTGTTACAAGTTCAAATGCACAGACATGACAACCTCCATCCAAGCCCCTATGGAACAGGATCCTGAGTTTACACTGTAATAAACTTCATCCCTTGCCTGTGCAGCAGAGATGTTACAGAAGATGTCAGTTGCTGGAACATTCACCAATGGCAGAATTCACATGGTGTCCCTCTACAGGACAGCACAATCAACACATGAGACAGCAGGATGGATAAACTGCTACATCTATCCCTCCAGTAGTCCTTCCCAAAGACATTTTCCTCTGCACAGGAGAGCACAGGACCCAGCACCCTGCTCTCATGAGTCATCAGCTGCATCCCTCCAGGTCTGGCATCTCAGCACCACTGCAGCCCCTGCAGTAGCATCTCCCTGTTTCCCTGTCCTTGGTGTTAGGGTCCCCCTCTGGGGGACAAGGTGGGGAGGGGGTGCAGCTCCAGTGCTAACTCCCAACTGGAAGCCCTCAGCAGTGCCCCTGTTAGCATCTCATTGCATCCCTGAGGCCATCAGTTGGACTTTGCAGTCCTGCCAGCAGTCCCAGCCAGGTGGAGTGAGCCCCAGGCACCCCACAGGGAGGAAGCAGACGTTTCTTGGAGTCTGGGATTTGGCACAGCCCCGCTGGTACCTCTGGATCCTGCACACAGGAAAGGTCCCAGATCCAAGCCACCAGGGTAGGGGCTTTGAACAGGACCCATCCCTGGTCTGGCTTCCCATCTGGGGAGAGTGCTATGGAGTCTCACATATCTCTGAGGTTCTCTCCTATTCTTCTTCTTTCCCAGACAAAGAAAGAAAAGCACAGGACTCAGGTTCTTGAAAGGGGTTAATACACATACTCTCTGCATCCTGAGACATGGGGTGAGGGACACCACACCATGACGTGATGGTTTTAAATGGCTCCCATCTTCTTTTCTTGAACCCTTGTCATAACACAGGCTGGAAAGCCAAAAGCTCTAGACAGGACTTCATCAGCAGGGCCTGGTAATAACAACACATTTGTTCTTCCCATGGTGGCTCCCCATTCAGAGCAGCTGAATGCTTTGATTGTAGAGGAAACGTCTCTGGCAAAGATCAGGCTTTTTTGGCTGGAAAAATCGATGCTCTGTTTTCAAAAGGTTTCTCCAGAAATCACATGTTTCTCCAGAATGCCCAGGACTCAGCCCAAGGTTTGAGAGGAAACAATGCAGACATGGAGAAGTTATCTGTAACCTGAGAAAGAGGTGGCTGCCAGGTCAGGGCTCCAGTCCTTGCCACCTTTATTCCTTGCTGAGAAGTGGGAGGGGACCCTGCTTCATCTGGAGCCACCTCTGAGCAGTCAATACATGTTTCACTCAGGTACACACAAAAGTATGTGAAATGGGAGCAAAGAGTTTGCTTTTCAAAGCAACTCTTTTCAAAGAGTTTGAAATGCCTTGTTGAAATTTGGCCTTAATAGAAAGATCAGCTATTTTTCCAATCTGGTGCCACGAGTGAGGAAAATTATGGGGTTTTTCTCAGTTATTCTCAGCCCACTGATCCATGTTCTCCAGGTGAGCAGGAGATGGGAGCCAGCAATCTAAACATGGTGCAAGATCAAGACAGGGATACAGAATCCTAGTACTGTTCCCTCAGAGGATCCAGCTCCAGCCATGTCAATAAGCTCACATCAGGAACAGCCCTTTTCCAGCTCAGGTCATGACTCTGCTCCATGTGCCCTAAAGCTCTTTATAAGCCAGGAATGTTTTGTCCCATGGGCTTGCTGGAGTGCAGTGCATCCTAAACCTGCACATCTGCAACACATAGAGGGAACCACAAGGAGTGTTTCTGTAACCTGAGCATCTCTTTCTGAAGGCTGGCAAGGAGCATTCAGGAGCTACAGATCTGGGAAAAGGATGGGCACAGTCCTGAGGGTTTCCAGCACTGCCCAATCACTGTGGCTGCCCCTTCTTCATCATCTCTGGTAAGACCAGGAACAACACCCAAGTGCTTAGCAGGGACATCCTGATCAAATGGTTGTGGTTTTCTCCTTCACAGCATAGAATCACAGATCAGTTTGGGTTGGAAGAGACTGTTCCAGGTCATGTAGTCCAACACTCCTGCAACAAGCATCTTCAACTACACCAGGCGGCTCAGAGCCCCATCCAACCTGACCTTGAATGTTTGGGATGGGGCATCTGCCACCTTCCTGGGCAATCTGTGCCAGTGTTTCACCACCCAAATTGATCTCTGAGTAAAACAGCAGCATGAGCTGAAAAGCCTGAGCTACCTTATGCACAAAGGGCAGCGGGTAGCTTGGTGACCTACCACTGAGCACAGCCTTGTGCAGCAAAGGACATTTATCCTTAACACGGGGTTCCAGGGCAGTTGAAACCCTCACTCAGGTCCAGCCCGTGGTATGGGTGCTCTGGCAGTATGAAAAGTTGACACTAAGCCCTGAGCAAGGAAAATATTGACAATCTTGATGACATCTATGGCCCTGCCACCAGGCAGGCCCAACAACCACTTCTGGCCAAAATAATCCCTAATTAATCCTTTCAGCATCCTGGGTGGCACACTCCTGCAGGAGATGCTTGAAACGCAAGCTTGATAGACCCAGCTGGCTTCTCCCAGTGTAAAACCTATGGCCTCCCCTCTTGGAAATATTCCATCTGTGTGGGGATTGAAGGCAAAGGGAAATAGAAATTCCATCCATAAATGGAAACATTTGCAGAGGAACAGGGTAAGACCAGCTGCCAAGTTACGGTTACTGCAGAGTGACTAAGCAGCAAGATCAGCACAAGATACTGAACTTCCTGCAAGCTGCTGCTCTTTCACACAGACAAAAAACCACTCAGGTCCCCCCTCTACTCCTCCACTCTCTGCAGCTTGACCTTGGTAACCAGAAACATGAAGACTCTAGGATCTAGCAAGCAATAGGACACCCAGCTCCTGAGCTTGGCTCAGCATGTGCTGGAGCAGGAGGGGTCCCACATGCAGCAGGATTACCTTGAAATAAGAAGTCAGGAACCACTTTAGAGTTTATAAAACTTTGTAAACACTTTGTGAGTCCCTTTTGAGCCAAAGTGGTGCACTAAAGAGGGGGAAAGATCCCTCTTTAATTTTTCTCTGCCTCCCTTAATGCCTTGGGATTGCAGAGTGCTTTACTCCACAACCCTAATTAGGCCAGGACTCTGCAGGAGATGACTTTCTATAGCCCGTGGTGAAATGGAGACCAGCAGAATCACAGCTGAATGGCTGAGGCTGGGAGGGACTTCCGCTGATCAACCCATCCATCCCTCCAGCTCGAGCAGTGTCAGCCAGAGCAGCCTGTCCAGGGCAGAGTACAGTTGGGCTTTGGGTATCTCCACAAATGGAGACCACACAACATCTCTGGGTAACCAGTTCCAGTGTCTGACCATCCTCATCCTCAGTTAAGAAAAAGTGCTTCCTCCTGTTCAGGTAGAATTTCATGTGTTTCATTTTGGGCCTGTTACCTCTTGCCCTGTCACTGGGCACCACTTCTTCATTACTGCCCAAGACTTCAAGGCCAGGTTAGATGGAGCTTAGACAAACCTGGCGTAGTGGGGGGTATTCCTGCCCATATCAGGGAGATGGGAACAAGGTGATCTTTAAGGCCCTGTTCAACCAAAACCAGTCTGGGATTCTGGGATTCCCTTCCCTACACCAAAGAGGATACAGAAAACCTCCCCAGACAGCACGCTTTCTGCCTTCCCATCTTCAGTGTTACCTGTTTAGTAACCAGACTGGGTCTAAGAGACCCCGTCTTGCCCCTGACAACGTCATCAGCCAGATGAGACAGCTCCTGGGATGTGGCAGTGCATGTATTCTGCTTAAGGAACACAACAGCTGAGTCACCGTTCAGTCCTGCAGCACCTACCAGCAGAGGTTTTTTTGGCCGTGTCTTGCCACCTGCATGAGGTCTGCCCAGGCCCTGTGTAAAACATAAACAACTGCCCAAGGGACCCTGAAATTGCAGGAAAACCTTGTGGCTGTGAAGAGTGGAGCCATTCAACTTAGGTTTGATATCAGTGAATTCCTAGTGCCCGTTGGCTTGCAGATGAGCTGGCCAGTATTACAATGGGAGCAGCCTGGGCTAGATGATGAGCCATTGACCAAAACTGGGAATTCTGGAGATCCTGAGACCCCTGGCCAGATGGCACAAGCTGGAAGAACATGGGCTCTCAGAGCAGTATTGCCACCTTGGCATGCAGCTCTCCTCCTGCACCATGGGGAGTCTGTGGCCTTCCGACCCCCAGCATGGCTTTTCCCATGGGATGGGACCTGTGAGATGGCACAGAAGGACATTTATACCATCTGGTCTGCTCCTATCTTGATGTTCTCAGGTATTCGGTGTGATTCTTGGGGTTGCCTACACAGGGACAGCAGTTGGATTTGATGCTCCTGATGGGTCCCTTCCAATTTGGCATATCCTATGGTTCTGTGACACCTTGAAGAAGGAGACTGGGGATGGCCTTGGGGTTGCACCCTGGGCTGCTGTTGGGATGGCTGGTTTGGGAGGCAGGGATCTGCCACATGTTCTCATTTACCCGGCATGCCAGACCCCTTTTGACACACTTTTCAAAGGAGTTGCAGAGCTCCAGATGGGAATCATCCAGACGCCCTCAGCTGCGTCTGGTTAAATACGTGCCCGGCACTTCCAAGCTCGGATCTCAGAGCCAGAAAAAATTGCAGTCTGCTGCTCACAGCCTGAGCTTGATCCAGGACAGGCTTGTCCTAGAAAAGCAACATGCTGGTTTTACAAGCTGCCTCTGAAAAATCTCAAGTACTTCAGGTCCCGTGGAAAATATTATATGAAACAAGACATGATTTTATATGCGGGGATAATTTTAGAAACAGAGGTGCTATCAGAAATCCAGACCCTTCAGAAACACTCCAGGACTGAATTTCCCATTTATGTAGGAATAAGCAGGACTCAGACAATGGAACAAATGCTTAGTGGCTTCTGAAGGTTTGGATTCCTTTAGGGCAATAGAAGGATTTGCAGGGATTTCAGAAGCTATAGAAAAACACTTTGAGCTAATAACCATGTTTATGAAAGTTTGACGCTGTGGACACAGCCCGATATTCTGATGGTCGATGTGGAGAAATTTGGATGGGAAAGACCCTGGCAGAGCATTCTTCTATCCTGTGAGCTTAGCTGCAGGCAACAAAGGAAGGCACGGTTAAGTATAGGACTAAAAATTCATTGTTTATCTGATTAACATCTTAGCCTAACCAGAATACAGCAACTTATTTGGTCCAATTTTTATAGAGGTACTCCTAATCTATATTATTTAATTATTGAGAATAATTAGGAAAAACTGGTCTATACATGTCTTCCAGAGCTGCACCGTATTTTGGTGAAGCTCTCTTGTCCTGTGAAAAGTTATGAGAGGCCATCAGCTTCTTAGATCCTTTACCTGGAGAAGTACAGTGATGACAGTGTGTGTTGGGGCGGGGGGAGAATGGTCTTCCCCCATGGTCTTGAGTTTGCTTATCATTCCTTCTGAATATCAGCTACGTATTTCTTGATGAGTTACAGTCTTTCCTTTGCTGCTTGCCCACAAGCTCCTGTATGCTATGATCTTTTCTCCTTAGATGTGATTTCTTTTAAGGAGGAGATCCATGGAGCTGGACAAACCAATGCAAAGCTTAAACCAAAATACATTCAGGAATAATGGAGTTAAAACAAACCACACACCCCAGGACAGGGAGAGACATTTGGACACTCTATTGTTCTGCTGTTACAGCTAGAAGAGGCTAGACCATGGACCTTGACAAAACAAAAGGCACTGAAGAGGATTTTAAATAATTTTTAAAATGCAATCCAAGATAATCCTAAAGGAGCTATTGTTACACAGCTTGAGGTCTAGCACTAGCATCATTAACAGATTTGGCTGCAAGCTGGGGGAAGAGTTGCCCTGACAGTCCTGTGGTCTTCAGCAGTCCCTTGGTGTCCAGGGCAGGGCCTCTGGGGAATGGGGATATCCAGGGGTGTAGGGGTAGCTACCACGATGCTACCATGTTTTTCTGATGGTGGTGGCAGATGGCACACACAAGGGTGAAGAAAAGTGACCAAGATCTCAGGGCTACACAGGTACACAAGATGGTGCCAGGCAGGACCCTGTGCCATAATTGATGTCCATGGAAAAAAAACCAACCAGGGCAACCAACTAATCTGCAGACCTGTTTCAGAGCTGCAAGCACAAAACTGGTAGTTCTGGAGAGATGAGCAGTGCCAGTGGGCTGCTGTAGCTGAGCCTCTTGCGTCTTCCCAAGTGCAAGAAGTCTTCAGTCTCATTTCCAAGAGCTACATCTCTTATATGACTTTTTGCTCTGTCCTTTAGGACTGCAGTCCCACAGTACTGTCCTGGACTCTTGCTTTGTTGTTTGGTGATTTTTTTGCATTGTTTGTAGGGTACATGTTCCAGAAGTCCTGCCACATTGTAAAGTGGCCTCAATGTCCACGTTAGTAGAGTGGCTTCTTTCCTCAGCCATCACACTCCCATGAAGGGCTGTGAATCAGCACTGATTCAAATGAGGGGAATTTAGTCAAAGCAAAACAGAGAAATGTGGCCCAAATTCTGCTGTTGTTACATAAACCCCCTCACCAAACATCTGGAGAACATCTGAAGTTTAACAAAGCAGGCCTGCAGGCAGAGACATTTTTGACCTTCCCTGTAATGGAAGTATAAAAATCGGAGTCTGAGAAAGGGAAGTAAACATAACCAGAAATGGAGGACAAAATGGGCCCAGTACATGGGGCCAACTTTGGCCTAAACACCAAACATGGGCTCCTGCAATTCTGCCTCAACAGTGCACAAGTGTGGGGAGACACAGAGCAACATACCTGAAACCAAAGTGTTGGGCACTGCTGAAAACCCCTTCCTGGTTTCTGGTCTTCTGGGGAAGACAGCTCTTCAGCAGGCTCTGGTTATAATTGTGGTTCTTCTGGGCAAACTGGAATTTAAAGGGAATGTTCAGATTTTTCTCATGGATAAAACTGACAGACACTCTGGAACTGAAGCTTAGAAACTGACAGTTCCTGCTTGTTTGGGATTTTCTTCCTCTTTCAGTAAAAGGAAGAGAAAAAAACATGAAAGGAGGAAAAATCACTTCTCTCACCTGTTGTTTTTTTGTTGTGTTTTTTTGTTGTTGTTGGTTTTTTTTGTTGTTGTTTTTTAGCAAAAACTACAAACCATCCAAGAGTCATAGTGAGTCCTCTCCAGGTGTCTTTTGCATCCCTTCATTTGACATCAGCAGGACACTAAGAAGTATTTCTTTAGCTGTAATAATAACCGCCTTTATTAAGGCAGACATGAATGCATTTTTTTATAACTTTCCATGGAGAGAAGAGGAGAGTAGGACATCTGATACAAACTGCAGTCACCCACAAAGCCTGCCCAGAGGTGCTCCTCAGACTTTCCAGCTCAGAGTGAGGTGTCCCTGGCACTGTGGAAGCACAACAAGCATCTCAACTGAGATGTCTGGCCAGAAGCAAACATGAAAAAGAGGAGGACATGAGACAAGGGAGAAGCAAGGCAGAGCTTCCCTGTTACAGAAATAGAACCTCTCTATTCCACTCTTGTGAGACCCTACCTGCAGTACTGTGTACAGTTCTGGAGCCTCCAACATAAAGAGGACATGAATTTGTTCAAGTGAGTCCAGAGGAAGATAAAAAGACGTCCAGAGGGTTGGAGCACCTCTGCTATGGACCCAGGCTGAGAGAGTTGGGTTTGTTCAGCCTGGAGAAGAGAAGGCTCCAGGGAGACCTTAGAGCACCTTCCAGTACCTGAAGGGGATACAGGAAAGATGGAGACAGACTTTATACAGGGTCATGGAGTGATAGGACAAGTGGACAGTTTCAAGCTGAAAGAGGGGACATTAAGATGAGATACTAGGATGAAATTCTTCACTGTGAAGGTGGTGAGACCCTGGCCCTAGCTGCCCAGAGAAGCTGTGGCTGCCTTATCCCTGGAAGTGTTGAAGGTCAGGTTGGATGGGGCTTGGAGCAACCTGATGTAGTGGAATGAGTCCCTGCAGATTCAGGGGGTTGGAACCAGATGATCCTTAAGGTCCCTTCCAACCCAAACCAGAATGGAATTCTATGAAAATAGCTGCCGAGTATGTGAAACAAATATCTGGGAAGCACTGAGCCTGGAAAACTGGAGAAGTTTGATAACTCCATCACCAGCCCTGTCTGCAGAGCAGTCTAGGAAATGAGATACTAAGGAGAGATACCAAAGATAAGCAGAAAGCAAGCAGAGCTTACCTCTTCATCTGCTGATCAGCATCCCTCTGGGATGCCATGCCTGGGCTTCTGAAAACAACAGTTCCTCCTTTGGGAGCTCATTCCCTTTCTCATATTTTTTTTAATGTACTATGTCATAGATGAAGACAATTCACAGTATTTCTCAAATTCTGGCATTCAAAACCAGCCAGAGTTGTGATGCAGAAGTGACTGATCCTTTCTCTTCTCTCCCTTTAAGTTTTTTGTGAGAAGTCTTGCTGCAGTCCTCCCAGATCCCAGAAACCTCTATTTTCCTGAGTGGTTTTTTGAACATTCAGAAATTCAAATCACAAAATCTTCCAACAAGATAGTGGAAAACAATTTATTTGACATATTTCCAAAGTAGACACTTTTAGTAAAACACAGGCATAAAACTAACTTGTACAATGGGTTTTTGAAGAAAAGTAAAGAGTCTGGGATGTCGGTACCTGGCAATCACCATTGCTTTCTCAGAAGCGCATGAATTCATAGCAAGAGCACCAATGGAAGCACTGAAACATTTCACCCAGCCAAACCACATCTTCAGAGTGGTCCTGGAAGCAACTGTGTAAACACCAAGGACCCAGATCACCCACGTAGTGATAGCACCTTTGTTAATATATCCATGTGAGTCAAAGCTCCTGGCAGATAATGGCAGGTTTTTCCTTGACTTGGCTGGGCTGTGGATGAGACCCTAATTCAGTATATAATGCAGTTAGTGGGTTTCACTAGGGCCCAGGTTCCTAACTCCTAGATGGTCCTATAGAAACAGTACCCCTACAGAGCTCACTGGGAATTAGACAACTTGGCACTTTTGGAAAAAAAATAATATAATAAAAAAAATAATCCCACTAACTGGGCTCAGAGAGATATTCCAGAATGGAGCCTGGACACAAGTCATCAGGCTATTCATGAGGTTCCTGGTTTCACTGTAGGACCATGAGATCAGTTAGTGAAGGAGTGCAGTTATGTAGCTTCTACAGTTTTCCCCTCTCCCCAGTGGCTGCTGCACATCTTAATTCTGTCGGTACCCAGCCTCCCCACCTTGAATGCTGAGGAATGCTCCACCACCCCCCTCCACGCAAGCCCTGGGAATTCAGTGCCCCATCCCATGGCACCAGAGGTCAGAGATGCTTCCACCTGGCTTGGGCAATACAATCCACCCCCCACCCCCAAAGTATGGGAGATATGAACTAAACTTGCCAGTCACAATGATCCCCTCTCAAAGCTTGCTGAAGTGCTGAACTTCTCACTTGAAGCACAGCATTGGGTTAGGACCATTGTGAGCTAGTATATGAAAGAAAGAAGCAAATGACAAAAAAAAAAAAACTGTATCTGAGAAGAGCATAACCAGCCTCATGAGACCAGGCTAGTTCTTAGTGGTACAAAATTCCTCATCCTGATTCTTTCTTGGCAAAAAAAATGGGGGGATGAGGTTCCTATTGGTGTTCTAACAGCCTATTGTTAGGTGTGCTTGTGTTTGTCTGCTGTGGGGAGAGAGAGAGGCAGTCACGGGCAGGGAGGGAAGGTTGAGGCTAATAGAGATGCGGATGAAGCATGGGGAGAAGAGAGGGGACTATGCACAGCCAGGCTGTGACAGTACGGCTAGCTGCATAGACACAAATTCTTCAGGTCGGTCAGGAATACTGTTAATTTTTTTGTTTGTTTGTTTCGTTGGGTTTCATTGTTAGGCAAGACAGAAGCAGGCATGGCCTTGGCAGGAAGCCACCCACGTGCTCAGTCAACAGCTATCTTCCTGGAGACAGTTTGGTAGAAGACACCACGCAGCAAGGAGGTGTAGTCAGGCACACGGAAGAGGTGACGCTCCCCGTAGGCCACGTCGTAATCCGCGCTCTTCCCTGTGACCAAGACACGGATGTTGGGCTCGTTGGCTTGGCTGCCCACGGCCAGCACATAGATCTCGATGCCAGCCTGCTGAGCTTCCTGCACAGCCCTCTCAATGGCCCTGGCAGTGATCCCTTGGGAGTTGCCATCAGAAAACAGCAGCACCCTCTTCTTCGCCCCGCCACGCGAGGAGCGCTGGTACAGCCCAGTGACAAACCGCAGCGCGGCGTTGACGTCTGTGGCGTCATTAATGAACTCCATGTTGTCAATGGCTTTGGCAATGGTCGTGTAGTTGTACTGGAACTGGGCTTCCACTTTCTGCTGGTTTCTGCCACTGTACTGGACCACGGAGACGCGCACGGAGTCGTCGGCAGGCTTGCCGGCCTCCAGGAACCGCTCTGCCAGGCGTTTCACAAATTTTTTGGTGGTCTCGAAGTTCTTGCTCCCCACACTGGTAGAGCTGTCCACCAGCAGCGTGATGTCTGCCAGCTCAGTGAAGGTGACTGCAAGGGGAAAGGCCCAGGGCTCATTACACTGCGTTTCTCCCCCTGCCTCTTCCATCGACAGCCAGTCAAGTGGCCAGCTGTATCACAGAACTGTATCAAATCTGCCTTGTCAGATTTGGGAAATCCCCACCCTCTGGGTGTTTCCTACCTTGATTTCATAGAATCACAATTGTTGTGGTTGGAAAAGGTGAGTCCAACCATAATTAACTCTAACAGCCATTAACCCAACATTACCAACTCCAATGTTTAAATGAGATTCCTAAGCACCACTTCTACACCTCCCATGCACCTCCAGGGATGGTGACTCCACCACCTTCCTGAGCAGGCTATACCAGTGTTTAATTAGCCTTTCAGTGAAGAAATTTCTTCTAATTTCTTCTAAACCTCCCCTGGCACAACTTGAGGCTATTTCCTCTTGTTCTGTCATTTGTTCCTTGGGAGAAGAGGACCCAACTTTCTTTCAGACAGTTGTAAGAGGGAGAAGGTCTCCCCTCAGCCTCCTTTTTTCCAGGCTGAACACCCCTGGTTCCCTCAGCTGCAACTCATAAGACTTGTGCTCCAGACCCTCACCCAGCACATTGAAGTCTTTCTTGTAGTTTTTCCTACCCCAGTGCTGTCCCACACTTGTCTTTTTACCCTTTTATTTTGTTTACAGCAGGCTTCATTCCCAGGTAATCTTGGATACTCTAGTGATTTCTCAATTCAATCCAGTGCTGTCCTTGAATGTCTGGGGAATCACTCTGTGTCCCAAAGTTAACTCTTTTCCATGAGAAGTCAGAGGGTGGTATACCCTTCTGCCTTGGAGGTGTAACCCCATTTGGAAGGTGTAACCCCACTAAAGTCCTCCAAGTACTCATTTTCCAAGCACCTTTCTCAATTTTCCTTGTCACAGGGCTGCTTTTCCCTCTTGCTCCCAGCACCACATAGCGACTGATCTCATTACCTGCCTCAGCCAAAGCCTGCAAAGGACAAACTCTGGCACAGGCTGAGGTGCCAAAAAAGCAACTGTCAAGGCTATTCCACCAGGTGCTTTAGGCTGGTGTGTATGTGTGAGTGTCTGACAAGGTTTGTTCACTTCTCCACCCCAGGAGATTCCCTGGTGCAAGAGGTCTTTCTAAGCTCTGCGTTCCCACAAACTCCCACTTCCCTCACCGCAGCACCCAGAACCCCTTCATGCAACACGAGGAGCCAATACTCACTTGGGCAGGTGTAGTCTGGACATTTCTTCTCTGTTAAGAAAATCAGAAAGAGTAACATCACTGCTCAATCAGGAGAAGTTATTTTTCCTGTAGCCTGACCCTCCATGGTGCCACCACAGGAACCAATGTTCACCTGGGTCACAGCCACATTGGGCAAAGGCTATAAATGCACATCAGAAAGTGCAGAGCTGCGTGCTTGAAAAGTGCTGTGGGCAGAGATGTCTTGCAGCAGGAGAGGACCTGGACCTGGCTGCAAAGTATTCTGAGAGGCAAAACATGCTTGTCCCGTGTTTAATTAAAATAAACTTTGGCTTCTATTTTCTTCTATTAACATCTACTTAAGAGCATGACTGAGGGAAGGGGAAGAGGAAAGGGAAGGGAAAGGGGAGGGGGAAAAGGAAGGGAAAAAAAGGGGAAGGGGGGGCAGCCTGCATCTCTTGCCCTTTGGCTGGGGCAATCCTCACTTTCTTTTTACCTCCAGGCACAACCTTTCACCCACCTTGGCAGACATATGAGGTGATGTTCTGCAAGAAGGTATCATCTAGGAGCTCAGCATAGTTGTCCCTTTGAATGGACAGTCCTGGCCTTTGTGGTCTGCTTAAACAAGCGATGTCATTCAGATGATCTGGATTTGGAGGGTTCCGGAAAATGTCACCTATCCCAAGAGAAACCACCTGCAGGGAAGTTAGAGTCCATCACCTGATATATTCATCATCTAACGCACTGAGAAACCTGAATGCCTTTCAATCCATGAGGGTGCTGCTGTGTCTGCCCTGCCCTAGCCCTGGGTAGCAAAGGCATGGAGATCCCCAGAGAGCTTCCATTGCTCTATTGCATTGGTTCCTGTGCAGGTTGGGTGTTCCCCCTGCACCCTTACCGGGGTGACATCACACAGAGAGTTGAGGGGGGTAGGGTCCCGCAGCGTGTCCGAGCGCCCATCCGTGATGACAATGGCGACTCGCTTGTCCGAGGTGAATCTCTGCAGAAGGTTTTCCCTGGTGAAC
Organism: Heliangelus exortis; assembly: GCF_036169615.1. NCBI lineage: Eukaryota > Metazoa > Chordata > Aves > Apodiformes > Trochilidae > Heliangelus > Heliangelus exortis. The sequence goes on along the minus strand of NC_092427.1, from coordinate 18,822,343 downwards.
TGCAGGGCTTCTCCAGTGTAGGTGCCCCCAGCTATCCATTTCAGGTTCTTGACTGCCCTGCAAGAACCAACACCAGTGAGTCTGCAAGCCCTGAAGGAGCCCCACGGAACGTGGATCCCATTGGCATGCCTGCAAGGCAGCGAAACATCCCGCCTGCTTGGGGATTGTGGAGGAACCTGGAAAACTCCTTGGCCTAAGTGCCACCTACAATGCCACAAGTGTTCCACTAAAGAGCATTTAGCAGCCTTGCAGATGTGGGAGCTGCCAGGCTGAAGATGGGAGGTGAGCAGGTGTCCCTAGGTCAGATCTCTGTGTGATGCACTGAGACTCCCCAGACTCACTGTTTGAGTGCCCCGATGTTGTCTATGTTGGCATCACCCATGGCCACCAGCTCCTGCGTGTTGTCGTGGCTGTACTGCACAACTCCCACACGGGACTCCCCGGCTTCAAACTGATGGAAAAAACAGAAGCCAGTGATAGTGAGATACCTCAGGGGGGGGCAGAAATCCTGCTGCTGGGTTGTACTCAACACTGTCATAGCAGGCTCTGCTGTCTCTCCTCTGCCTTATTCCTGGAAGAAGGAGCCCTACCAGAAGAGAATGGCCATAGAATGACAAAATGTTTTGTGCTGGAAGGGCCTTTAAAGGTCACATAGTCCAACTCTACTGTCATGTGCAGGGACATCTCCCACTAGATCAGGCTGCTCAGAGCCCTGTCCATCTTGACCCTGAATACTTCCAGGGATGGGACTTCTACCACCTCGCTTGGCAAACAGGGCCAGTGATTCACCACCCTCACTGTAAAAAATTAATCCTACCATCTAGTCTAAATCTACCCTCTTTTAGATTAAAACCATCACCCCTCATTCTGTCTGTCCCCAGCCTTATAAGGCCCCATTTAAATACTGGGAGGTTAGGACCAGTGAACCAGTCTGTGAAGTGAGACCCAAGCCCAGGCTTCCCAGCTCAGTGGTCTCAACACATGCCATTGGTAATGGTGGGTAGATAGGAATAGATTTTTTTTCCCAAAAACTTATGTTTTAATTCCAAAACAGTGGCTTTGCTGGTTTTTTAGTGGCTCTTTGCTGGCCACGGACCCATCCATGCCCACACAAGTGTCCAACAGCAAGGTCCCATGGCTTTACAGTCCATGTGCTACAGACATGTCTGGTTACACTCCAAGGAAAGACTGGATCCCAAATGTCCCATCCAAATCATGGGATTTGGAAACAAAACTTCCCACGCACAGCAAGTTGCCAGGAAGGGTTAGGAGAGCAGCATTTGTGTTCCTCTTCAGACTGAAAGACTCACTTCTAGGAGAATACTGCCATTTGGGCTGCAAAGATCTTTTTTAGTGCTTTACTGGAAGCCTAAACCCAAGGTTGCGGGCAGACAAAGGTGTCTGGGTGGCTGGCCACCAGGGAGCCAGGGGGAGTTGCAACACACCTCATGCTATCTACTCCATCCACCTGAAATGCTTATCAGGAAGAGACCGAGAGGATGATCAGGTGGATGCTTCAATGAGACATCTGCTCTGGAACATGGAAGAAGAACTCACAGCCACATCTGGCAGAGTTCCTTTGCCCAGAAATAGTGAAATATCTATATTTTGGAACAACTAACACGGCCTTTCAAGTGGAGGCACTTTCCCCTTTTTCTGCCTGCGGTGAAAAATAAGCGAGCGCAGACAAGGACATCCTAGCACTTGGTGGGAATCTCACCTTCACTCTCTCATCCTTGCTCAGGCGGTCGATAACCTTGATGATGAAGTCCTTGGCAATCTGGAAGTTCTGCAGGCCAATGCTCTCCGAGCTGTCCAACACAAAGAGGAGGTCGACAGGACCGCAGGTGCACTCTGCAGCAAAAGGAGAGGAGTGGAGGGTTTGGTGTTTGTCACCTGAGCAGCTGGCCCCGAGCTGCATGCATTGCAGGGAGGGACACCCAAGCAAGCAACTGATGGCTGCTGCTGGTCCTGACCAGCTGGATGCCTCTGCCCTACCTACCCACAACACCCAGTGTAAAATGAAGGTACAAAATGAAGTTCAGCAAGGTCCTGCACTTGGGTCACAGGGCAGTTCCATGCACAAATACAGGCAGGGCGGGGAATGGATTGAGAACAGCCCTGAGGACGAGAACTTGGGAGTGTTGGCTGATGAGAATCTCAATGTGAGCTGGTAACGTGCACTGGCAGCCCAAAGAGCCAACTGTGTCCTGGGCTGCATCACCAGCAGTGTGGCCAGGAGGGTGAGAGAGGGGATTCTGCCCCTCTACTCCACTCTTGTGAGACTCCCCTGCAGTACTGGGTCCAGTTCTGGAGCCTCCAACACAAGAAAGACTTAGAGACTCCTCTGTGAGTCCAGAGGAGGCCAAAAAGAAGTCCAGAGGACTGGAGCACCTTTGCTATGGACACAGGCTGAGAGAGTTGGGGTTGTGTAGCCTGGAGAAGAGAAGGCTCCAGGGAGGCCTTAGAGCACCTTCCACTATCTGAAGAATCCACAGGAAAGCTGTGGAGGAACTTTTTACAAGGACATGAAGAGATAGGATGAGGGAAATTATTTCAAGCTGAAAGAAGGGAGATTTAGATGAGATGCTGGGAAGAAATTCTTCACTGTGAGGGTGGTGAGACACTGTCCCAGGTTGTCCAGAGAAGATGTGGCTGCCCCCTGCCTGGAAGTGTTCAAGGCCAGGTTGGATGGGGCTTAGGGCAACCTGGTCCAGTGGGAGGTGTCCCTGCCGATGGCAGGGGGGTAGAACTGGATGATCCATAAGGTCCTTTCCAATCCAGACCCATCTGGGATTCAATGAAAGCAGTTTCTGAGGAGACTTGAAAGCCAGGTTACTAATCTTTCCATTAGCGTTTTGCCCAGTGCCCCTTTTAAGACACGTAGCATTTCCAAGCTGTGAGTACCCTTGAAACACTCAGTAATTATTTCAAACTCCATTTCCTCACTTCTTCCATTCACTCAGCCCAGGAGGACAGAGGTGATACTGGTGGGCTGGAGGAGGCTGACTCAGCTTGCTCCCCTCTTTCCCTCTCTGAAGGACATCATGTGCCTTTGGCTGTTCCTTCAAGGTTTTGGACTCCAATACCAACTCACTGGGACAGCATCAGTGAAAAAAAAAAAAACCACTCAGCATATTTCTCTGCAGACTAGCAAAGGATTTGGGAGGAGGACACAGAGTTGGGTCCACAGCATGCCTGAAACCGATGTTCCTTTCAACTGCAAAAAGGGTGGAGAAAATCCTGAAGCTTTGCTAGCACAGGGCACCAGCCTCAGCAGCCTCCAAACCTCCATGGCACCCTCCAGGCGAGCTCATTGCCCCTTCCTCAGGTATGCTCAGTCCTCCCTCCTGGGCTCTCACAATCTCCAGAGCAGAAGGCAAGGAAAGGCAAAGGGAGGGGTGCATGCAAGGACAACGCTAGCAAATGTTTGCAGAGCAACTTTGCCAAGTAACACTCACCACAGCAAGCTAGAGGAGAAGGGAAAGAAAAAGAGAATGTTAAAATGGTGTACAGGAGGGTTTTTCACACAGTAACTCAGACCATGCCTCTGCAAACCCAAAGACACCTGGTTCAGACAATTCCAGCTCATGAAAATTTCCCTCCTGTTTGAAACACCCAGATCTATCTCCTGCTACATGTTGTGACACCCTGGTCTGGAACGCTGCCTGCAGCGGAGTTCTGTTTCCCCTCACACTGGTGCATTCTTGTTAAATAAAAATAAAAGCAATCTTGGAGGGATTATGTGAATTGTCAGTGTATGGAGCTCAAACTCTGTTCCTCAAGTACCCTGTGTCCTTCCAGCACTTCATTACTGGCCACGGGCCATAGATTCTTTGCAGCACATGTGTGCTGCTGGTCCTTATGGCAGGACACCCCAGGACCAACCTCCCTTTCCCAAGTGGGAAAGCCAGGCCTTGATACTTTTTAGAAAAAACTCAGAATATTGTAAAATGATCCCCACAAAAACTTTACAGAATTCTGCTCCTAATTTTCCAAAAGGATAAAACTGCATGTGCAGAGCCACCAACACACCACACACATGAAACTCGGTTGCACGCTCTACTGCAGAGATTGATCTGGAAGTTCCTGGGCCTGTGAGAGGGGACATTAGCACACAAGGGATTTCCCTCATTTTAATTGCTGTCCCAGCTGGAGTGAGGATCTCCCACCCTTCCATAAGCTCCTTGACTTTATTGTGACTGGTGGAAGAGGACAGATGCCCATGGAATCCCTCCGCATGATGTCTGGGGCTGGCCCTGCTCACCAGGACCCAGAGACAAAGCAGCCACCTCCTGCTCAGCAAGGAGCTCAGCAGGGAGTGAGGAGCAGCACAGGGATACTCACAGCACATCTTCATGATGATGTCCAAAATTTCACATTCCTGGAAACAGAGGTAAAGAAACATCTGAATAACACCACCCTTGGTGCTGTATTGTGCCCTCAAAGCAGATCCTGATTTGATCCATCACATGAGTGATATGCAAAAGTGGGGTGCATGGTGGAGGGGACTGGCTGGTGATGGACTGGTATGAAAGAAATCTGTCCAGAGACTCACTGGAGCAGTAATGGGGGACATCCACCACTCAGCCAGATAGCACAAGGTTTCCCCAGAGTGAACCCCTCCCAGGAGCCAACACCACCACCAGATCAAGCAACCAAGCAGCACTCTGATCCCATCCCACTCACATCTGGTCCTGGTGGCCCCACAGATCCTGGTGGTCCCTGTTAAACAGAAGCATAGAGAGAGTAGTTACATGAGCAGCCAGTCCCATCTGCAGCCTCTCTGCCCACATCTTGCTACTCAATGCAGAACCTGGAAAACTCTCTTGGCTTCCCAGTTGGTGGCCCCTGTGCTGGGCTTTGGGCAGGTACATGTGCTTGCTTGCATGACACCCTGGGGCTGCACAGCGAGGAGGGGAAGGAAACCAACTTCCACACATGCCCTGCCCACTGAGGTCGTGAGGTGGTGGTAAGGTGAGGTGGTGAGCTCTTGCTGCAGGGAGGCACAGGATCCACATGTGCATGGCATGGCATTGCCCCCACAGCAACCAGGGGATGGATGGATGGATGGATGGATGGATCGGACGCAATTTGCTTGGGAGATGCCTCTTCTGTAGCCTCCAAGCCAAGGTGATGCAATACAATCAAGTGGCAACACTAACAACTAAAATGCTTTCAGATTCAGGGGGGCTGCTCCCAAAGGCTGCTTGTCCTTACTGAACCTGATCACAGAAGAATGCTCAGCTCCTGAAAATCCCCAAGTGCCTGGATTTTCTGCCCTAACTGGGGATGAACATGATTTCAGTGACCCATGCACCAGGGCCAAGCCCTGCTTTTTGGGAGCTTCATCAGCCCTGCACACTCTGCTCATTGGTGCAAACCCTGCCAAGGTCCTCACTTACCGGGCGCCCTTCAGGTCCCCTGTGGCCTTTAGCTCCTTTGATGCCCATGGGTCCAGGGGTTAGGTTCTGGAATGAAAACAAAAGTGAAATCCACAAATTTGTGTGTGCCAGGGTACAGCACCTTTCCCCTCAGACATCTGCTGAGCCCTGCTTAATGATGAAAATGTTATCTGAGACTGCTTTTCCCAGCTAAATGAGCAGGGACTTTGGAGGGTCGGGATGGACACCAAAAAAATCTCCCTCAACAGGACAGGTGCAACCACTGGTGCTATCTGGAAGCACGCAAAACCTTGCAGAGATGATACCCACCTCAAACTAACAGACCTGGAGGTTTGGCAGCCATAAAATGTAGGACACAAAAGGAACCTGTGGAGAGAGCTCCCCTTGCCATCAAACAGTGATCAGCAGCAAAGAGGGCTTGCAGACTAGCAAAATCTGATGGGCTCTGGCCCATGGGCAAGGTAGTGTCAGAGACCCAGCCCAAAGCTCCTGCACTGTGTTCACAGAGAACGATGATATCCAGAGTACTCACATCATTGCCAGGGTCTCCAGCTTCTCCTTCATCACCCTTAGGACCAACATGGCCTTTTGTTCCCTGAAAGATAGCACAGAAGAGACTCCTGCATTGGCCACCTGCTGTTAGCAGGGTGAAGTTGGTGCTGGCATGCAGTGATCTTGTGAGAGATGGTTTGGAAGGGTGGTGAAGAGCAGCATCTAGGCTTCTTGCACCAAATTTCAGGGCTATTGAAGGAAAGAGCTTCTTATCTAAGACCCCTGGGCTGACACTCTTAGCCCCAAACTCTGTCTCCAGGGCTGCACAGCAGAGCACTCAGCCCAGGCTGCTGCCCTTGGGTGTTACTACCAAGGCAGGAGAACATTTCCACCAGAAGCATCTGGTGTAGGGTGAGGTGGGCAGAAGGAGAAGAGGACTTTGGAGGAACAGGCTGCTTCAGGGAGCTTTTTTCACTATGTAGCTGATGAAGATGCTGTAGGAGTCAAAGCAGCGGCCAGGGCAATTTCTGTTGGGTGCATGAGAAGTAGCACACTCACATTAATGCCAGGGTCACCTCTGTCACCTTGCCGCCCCTGGGAATGAAGGAAAGGCAGCACGTTAGGTCAACCAAGCAGAAATATTGGTCTTACAGCTTCAAAGCAGAACAAAATCTTACCGGAGCACCTGGGAATCCCGTTGTGCCATTCCCAGGAGGTCCATCCTCCCCCTGGAAAGAAAGGGATAAATATATGAGACATTGAAAAGCAGATCCCTTAGATGACACAGCAGCAGGATCCTGAACCTCCTTGGACAGTTTATCTCCACAGTAAAATGTCTGTGGCTTAGATAGTGATGCAGGCAGCTAAAAGGCCATCTTACTCATGTGTGACCTGCACAGTCACTGAGGGGAGGGTACACTGCCCCACACAGAGACTGGGGATATGGCCACAGGCTGGGAAGAGACTGGGAAGTATCAGGTCTCCATTGCTGGAAGGTACATCCCAAGATACATCTCCCTGAGCCCACAGACAGGATATATATTCAAGAACAGGCTGCTTGCAATTTTTTCCAGCATTTCTCAGCCATATGAGAGTGTAACTTCTTTTCTCCCTGACCTGGCCAACACTGCGTGGAACCAGTCTGCTGTACATCCTTGCCACAAAGCCTGTAATTCTCATGAATAAATACCACTCACTCTTTCTCCCATCAGGCCAGGATCTCCAGGCAGTCCAGGTGCTCCAGGCAATCCCTTTGGGCCCTGGAAAGAACAGAAGAAGTGGTCAAGCACTGGATGCTATCCTTATGTCTGAGATGATGCCTTCTGAGGCAACCAGCTACCACCATGGGAGGTGTTTGGCTTACACAAGAGCCATAGGAAGCCTGCAGCCAGGCTTGGGATCCCGCTTGGTCCCCGACCACTATATCAGAACTGCTGGCAGATTTGGGTGGCTGCCCTTGGAGAGCATCTCCCCCAGTTTCTGTGATGGGAAACCAGGTGGCTTGTGGTATGGCTATGAGATGAGATGGCCTCAGGGAGGTGGGGAAAACAGCAGCCATGGACTTAAGGACCCATGAAAAAAGTCTCAGTTTGTCTGCCAGGAAGTTAGCACCTGAGTTTGTATCTACAACAGGTTACCAGGATCCAAGGGGTTTAGAGACAGCCTTAACAGGCAGTATCTCCTGGTCTTCCCTTCATTACCTCCCCCAGAAGATGTGGTGAAGCAGCAGCACTGACCTCATTGCCGCGGGGGCCGTCATCTCCCCTGTAGCCCTTGGGTCCTGGGGGTCCAGGCTCACCCTAGGGAAACACAAAGATCTCTCAACAGGGATTTTCACTGGTGCTGCTCCTGCCCTGAAGGGCTGGTCCCTTTGTTTCAACAAGTGGATTGAATATCGTGTGCTTTCAGTGGCAACCAGGCTTGCAGAGCTTCCAAGGCCCTAAAAGCCATCCCTTTCCTCCACACCTCAGCCTGGTGGCAGAGGACCTGGTAGGAGAGATAGGTAGGTAGGTGGGGGTGATGCTTTCTAGCAGCCTTCAACACTTCCAGGGATAGGGCATCTACAGTTCCTCTGGGCAACCTGGGCCAGTGTCTCACCACACTCACAACAAAGAATTTCTTCCTAATATATCATCTAAAATCTCCCCTCTGTTAGCTTAAAACCATCACTTCTCATCCTGTTGCCACATGACTTCAGGAGGTTGCAGAGCCATGGTTGTGTGTGCTGGAAGGAACCAGAGCTGTCACTCTGCCACATTCCATCTGGGCAGCAGCCACCCACCTGTCAGCTGCAAGGCTGCCCAGAGACTGCCAGGGACAAGGGAGGAGGTGGGAGGAGGATTTGTTCTCCAAGAGCTCCAGAAGATATCCAAGGGAACTCCTCGACCTTTTGCTCAGTGCCAACAGCTGGGCTTGGTGTTGGCAGGAGATCCACAATGATAATGGGTGAGAGTTGAGTGATCATGCTCTTGATCACAGCTCCAAATGCTTGAGCAAGACAGTATCTCATGTGGAGCCAGGTATGTAGCTGGTCATCAAGCAATGGAGATGACAGAGGTGAGAAGAGGGAAGGCAGAGAGCAAGCTGTGGTGGGAGTGAGTGATTCATAGAATCACAGTACCATTTGGGTTGGAAAAAACCTTTAAGATCATTGAATCCAAATGCTGACCTAGCACACTGTCAAGTCTACCGCTAAACCATGTCCCTCAGCACCACATCTACACATCTTTCCAATCCCTCCAGGGATTGTGACTCCACCACTGCCCTGGGCAGCCTGTGCCAGGGCCTGACAACCCTTTCAGGGAAGAAAATGTTTCTAATATCCAATCTAAACCTTCCCCAGCATAACTTAAGGCCATTTCCTCTTGTTTTACCACTTGTTCCTTGGGAGAAGAGACAGACCACCACCTTGCTTCAATCTCCTTTCAGGCAGCTGAAGAGAGAGAAAAGGTCTCCTCTAAGCCTCCTTTTCTCTTGTTCCCTAAGCTGCTCCTCGTAAGACTTGCTCAGGCTCGCTCACTGGTACCTGAGCATCACAACATCACATGTCCAAGAGCTTCCTCTGTATTTTCAGGGCAACATTAGCATCTCTGAGTTTTCTTGTGAGATTCTCACAGTGCGGTGGTTCAGCCCAGCCTTCCAGCCACTCCCTCACTCCCTGAAAACTGAGGAAGCTGAAATCCCTTCCAGCTGCCTTCCCTACTCCTCTTTGTATGACACCAGCTCGTGCCAAACATCCCTGCATGCAGTTCACAGCCCTGCCTCCTACAAGGAAAGGTGTGTGCAGAGGACTGAAAATTGCACAGTGGAGAGCACTAAACTGCTCCAAGTGACCTTACTTCTGCACTAAAGCCCAGAAGAGAGAAAGCTGGGAAGGAGGGACAGGAACTCGTGATTGTTACCATCAGCCAAAGCTGGATCAGCAGCACCCTTGGCTGGCTGGGTCAGTGCAGCACACAGACCAAAGCTCTCAGAGTCCTGGAGGAGTTTAGGATGAGGCAGAGTCTTGGATTGGGAAATCCTTAGCAGTTCCCTGTCCATCACTTTTCTGGGTGCCATAGGAACATTAGGAGAAATGGACACCAAGGACATGAAGAGAGAGGAACCACCAAACCTGCATGTGAGGACCAGGGAAAAAGCTTGCTGACCTTTAGCTTCACTTAGAGGATGAAAGGGAGTCACAAGTTAGAGGGAGCCCTTTCCCCTTGCCAAGAGAAATATGCTTCAAGAGCCAGAGCTTGCAGATAACACAGCTTGAAAAACACTTGTCTGCCAAAGCTTCTCTCTTGCCCAAGTCCGATTACACTTTTATTTTTAATTTGGCCAAGCAAATGCATTCTTCCTCATCTTATGGAAAATAACATCCTCATTTTGCAACTGCTTTTGAAATCTTCCTGGAATGATGGAGGTGCTGGGGCAGCCTCTGGTCCGGAGGGACAGCAGACCTGCTTCTGTAATGCTTCCCTCTCTGACAGGCATTTGACTCAAGTGCAGTGCTCCCTCAGAGGAATGGAAAACCATTCTTTCCCCTTTCTCTTTCTCCTCCTCCCCACCATCCTTGCACAGCTTCAGCTCACATCTCCACCTTCACTCTGTGATATTCTGTGTAATCCTAATTATACCTTAAGCCTGGAATGAGCCTCTACTACAAGGAGAGCATCTCCAGTCCTTTCTCTTTCACTGGTGTGAGCCTGCAGCTCCAGTCCCACACACACACACACACACACAAAACTGCCTTCCCACCAGGGACACCTCCTGAAATGTCACCTTTCACCATGGCAGTGCCCAACAAGCTGAATGCTGCCAGATGCTCTTTGGTTGCAGTAGGACCTCAACTCAGATACAGACAGTAGGACCTGGACAATACTCCTGCATAAATACAGTGCTCTTCCCTATCACAAGACAGTCTGGATGGAAGCCTGATTCCAGGCAGAAACAAGCATGTCCTCTCCACAGGCTACTGTATGGTGCAGGTCATGGGGGTCACCCATGCTGGGGGGTAAGGTAAATGCAACAGTGGCTCCTCCATGGCTGTCCTGCACTCCAGGTATTCAAAGTCCTTCAACACTTGGTTCACCATGAAGGAGTTCAGAAGTGCCTTGTTTCTGTCTGCATGCTGGTCTCCACTCTTTAACCCTTTTGGGGTGTCCTGCTCCACCAGCATGGGAATGTTTATCTCAATGCTTCTCTGTATCTTGGGATCCATCAAAACTCTGAAGTTACAGGTGGGTGGGAGTTATCCCATAGAGTCCCATCTGAGAGTGATGTCAACGAGTGCTTGCTCAGATGGAAAGCTCGTGTTGGCCTTTGCAGTCAGCTGCCACAGAGTATTTAACCCAGCAACACCTCCAGACCCAGAGTTATCAATTGTGAGTTGGGTACATCTTTGAGAAGAAAGAGCCTTTAGCTGTGCAGAGGACAGAAGCCTTCCTCAGGCTGCAGATAGACATCTTTGCTTTCCAGAAACCCTATAGGGTCTGAGATTTGTTCCTCAAGACACAGGAGGACAAGCAGACCCGAGAGCAGGAAGGGTCAGACCTTGCAATGAGCAGATTTGGGGACAGCTGGCTTTGGGACAGACTGTCTCAGCAGATGCTAAGGGTGTCAGGGACATGGCTGGGGTCTCATCAGGCTACCCTCTCTGACACAAGATGTCTCATTGACTCCCTTGGCCAACGTAAGCAGCATCTGGCTCCGGGCCTGAACATTTTGCTCATTGCTGCAGCTCCCACTTGCTAGTTTCCAGATCTGTCAGATGTGTTGACATCTGTTTCCATGGGATTGGGAAATGGCATGGAGGTTGCCTTGTCCCCAGCCCAGCAGCCACGTCTCCATATTTTTAACCCTATTCATCTTCTGGGTTGTCCTAGAAACCTCTGCCCCTCTGCAACAGCTTTGTTACTTAGTCTGGAAGATGCTGAGAACTTGGCCCAAGATACTGTGGAATAAGTTAAGCTCTGTACCCCACTATCCCACCCCACCAATTCCAGCCAGAAAGTTAAACCAAGCTCTTACCTGGTCACCAGGTGGTCCAAGGGGTCCTTCCCGTCCTTGGTCACCAGATGGTCCAGGCTCTCCCTGAAAATGCACACAGAGGACATGAGAAATTCAAAGAGGGACAAGCACAGTGTGCAAAGGGCAGCACGTGCAAAGGGGAGCAAGGATGTGACACCAGTGGCTTGTGCTGGGTAGGAACAATCATCCAGACAGGGAGGTGTTTGAGGCAGATTCAGGAGCTGGGTGGGGAACCATCAGAGATATGGGGAGAGACAGATGGCCATCTTAAACCCAAGAGCTTCTGAAGGGTAGCAGGGCCTGCCTGTGGGTAACAGGTTTCAGCCCATTTTATGCCAGAAAAGCAAATGTCTGGCGAGACCCACCTAGCAATGCCTCTGCAAATACACAGACCTGGCCCCAGCCCCCCAAACTATGTATTGGCTCCTCCCAGCCACACTCAGCTTTTTCAGAGCAGCTCCTACCCTGGGAGGTCAGCTTGGAGAGGAGCCACTGTCCCCATGCAAGGGCAGAGACTCCAGGTCAGCAGCTTCCTTCCTCCACTCCCTCCTCCTCCAGCCTCTGGAGCAAGTTTATGGGGGAGGGATGTCCTCACCTCTCACTGCAAGTGTTCTCTCCTCTCCTTTGCTAACACTCAGCACCCTGAGCTGGGTTAGGACTGTTTGCAGAGAGCTGAGCCCAGGAAAACCCAAGTCTGAGCGTTATTGCACCCCAACAGCAGCACCATAAGGAAATGACCAAGGGCTGGGTATGACTGAGTTCAACTTTCACTTAACCTGTGGTGGACAGGGGCAGTTTGCCACCAGCCCAGCTGAGCTGTGTCCCAGCAGGGCAGAGTGTCTGCCAGACCCAGGCTGTCCCTGGGCTACCCTGCCCATCTAGACCCATGGCCAGAGTAGAAAAATGAGAGCCAGGAGGCACTGTTCCCCACCCCTACAGCCCAAGGGCTTTCTGGCAATTCAGGAGAAAATTTTTCTTCTCTGCCGAGTGGAGCCCTTAGCAGGGCTGGGGGACAGCTGAGCACAGGGCTTTGCACCTTAGAGCTAAGTAATCCACCCCCCAGGATCATCCAGCACAGTGAGCATCTTTGCAGGAGATGGTGGTCTGAAGTGGTGGAGCCAGGCAGCCTCCAGCCTGTGGGCAAGGGAGAACCTCAGAAGCCTCCTATGACAGTCACACCTGACCTAAATCTCTGAGGAAAGTGGTTAGATACTTGGGAACCTAAAGGTATTGTTTGCAAGCTCCAGGCTTCCAGATGCCTAAGCCAAACAGTAAATATAAAACACAACTTCCAAAGGGCCCTGAGCACTGGTGGAGACTGGTGGGAGCCTCATGCTTGGACATAAACTTGGAAGGAAGCAGCCCATCACCTGCTGAACAATTTAACTCCAGGATGCTTGTGTGCCTTCATCTACTGCACATCTGCCCTGCACACCATGACCTCCCTGAGCAGTGAACAGGAAAGAGGGAGGCAGCCAACATCCCCCAGCCAGATCTGCCCTCTCCCCAGTGCGGACCTCTGCACCTCCTGGGAGCTGGTGGTGGGTCCTGGCTGTCTTCACAGCAGGGACATGTGAAGAGCTGGGATGCTGCTCCTGGATGCCCTGGATGCAGCAGTGTCCCTTGTCCCTCCCTGGTGTGTGTGGCACCTCTGCCTCTTGCCATGTTTGTCCTGGCTTGCCCAGGGGTCTTGCCTCACGCTCTGTGACTCACTCCCCCCAGCAGACAGGAAAAATACTTTCCTAGTGACTCTCACCCAAAAAGGGAGGGAAGGGTGTTCCCCCTCCAGTCAGCACCCATACAGGCTGCCCTGCCACAGAGGGCATTTGTGCCCTCCTTCCCAACTCCATTGTCCCTCCCCACAGCCAGAGAGGAGAACATGGTCTCATTGCTCCCCATCAATTTATTTTGGAGGTGCAGGGCAGCTAGTAACCCCTCTCTGCCTGCTCTTGGCTTGCTGGGCACCCTCTCCTTTGCATTCTGGCTGATTGGTGTTAAGCTGCCAGCATAACAGCTGGGGGACAACAGCAAGTAAAGGCAGGTAAAGGCACTGAGCTTGCCTGCTGGCCCCCAGGCTGATGGAGTTAGCCACTGGGCACCTATTTCTAGTTCCTGGCTACCCAGCAGATGCTGGAAGTCCCCCCCACAGACGCAGTTACCGGCTCTCCTCTTGGCCCACGGTCTCCTGGCGAGCCTGGGGGGCCTCTTTCTCCATTGCTGCCCTGCAAGGAGATGGTGGGAATAGAAAATGAAGACCTGCTCCCAGCAGCAGCAGCAAAGCCCTCCCCCCACCGCTCCCCCCAGCCCTCCACAGGACACCAGCCCTGGCCAATGCCCTGCTGGCACACTGGGTGGTAGTGGTCCCATCACTCACCCGTTCTCCAGGAGGACCATCTGCACCTGGAGCACCCTATGGAAGATGACAGGGGTGATCAGCCTGTGGGGGTGGCCTGCAAGCATGCACAGGGGACATTGTAGGCATGGGCAAAGAGCTCACCTCGTCGCCTGTCTCTCCTGCTGGTCCAGGCTCACCCTGGTTTCCAGGTGCACCCTGGTATGAGCAAGACACAGGGATGGAAAAAAGACAAATCAGCAGGGCTTGGAGCAAAGCCGTGAGACCTGCAGAGTCTTGGGCAAGCTCTGCTTGAAAGCCAAGACTCACGTATGGAACCTCTCCCTCGCTCTCAGAGAGGGCAGAGGATGCTCGTGCAGGGGTGCTCCACCCACCTTCTCTCCAGGGCTGCCAGGAATTCCCTGCCGACCAGGTTTTCCATCATCCCCAGGCTCCCCCTTCACAAGGACACAAAGCACCATCAAGAATGTATCCGGTGATGGGTTTCAACATCCACAGAGTAGAGGCTGTCAAGAGCCTCAGTGTACCCCAAGCCCTTTTTTAGGCTGTATTCTCTACCCAAGGAGCTCCCCATCCCCAGCAGATCTCCCCCTGCCCACCCACCTTCTCACAGCAGCCCCCAGGATTAGAACACAAGTGGTAGAAGGAGCAGCTGAGGGAACTGGGGGTGTTTATCTCGGCAAAGAGGAGGCTGAGGGGAGACCTCACTCCAGACCTCCTACAACCTCTCAAACAGAGGTTGGAGCGAGGTGGGGGTGTTGGCCTCTTCTCCCATGTAGCTAGTGATGAGAGGAAATGGCCTCAAGTTGCACCAGGAAAGGTTCAGATTGGTTATTAACAACAGTTTTTTAACTGAAAGAGTGCTCAGGCATTGGAACAGACTTTCCAGGGCAGTGATGGAGTCACTGTCCCCGTAGGTGTTCAAAAACCATGTAAGCATGGCACCTTAGGACATGGTTTAGTGGGTATGGGGATGTTGGGTTGACAATTGGGCTTGATGAAATAGTTATTTCCCAACCTTAATGATTCTATGATCTCAAGGATGCTTATGCCAGGCAGATCTTACTGTGGGTGACAGGCAGCACCCTCTAGCAAGGGTTTGCCCCTAAGCAGTGCAAGGAGACCAGTGATGGGTCCATTGGCATCTCTGCCACTTGCATATGGGTGTCTTATCACCTCTTCTCCCACATGGGGCTGAGTGACTCACCTTTCTTCCTTTGGGTCCATAAGCACCAGGATCTCCCTTTGGTCCCGGTGGGCCTTGAACTCCCTGTTAAAAACAAAGGTAGTATCATGGAAAACTATGGCAGCATCATTATCCACAAGAAACTGGGCATGAACCGACCATGTTGGCAGCCCAGCAAGGTGGACAGGAGGGATGTGCACTCTGAAGCAATGCAAGGATGGCATGGTGACCATCCCATCACCAGGGGTGGCATGGTGACCCTTGCACACTCAAGCCGTGCAAGGGACACTGCAACTACAATGCTGAGGCACTGCACAACTGAGAGTGCTTCTCTAGCTTGGAGGAGAACAGCAGAAAAGGGGGTTGTTTGGCTTCTGTGGCTGGACTGCTGTGATAGTGATGCAACCACAGAGTTCTCATCCTAAGAGCATGGAAACAAGCTGGGAAACTGGAGAAACACAATGTCAAAATAATGTTTTCCAGAGCCTTCCAAAATCTTCAACACTTTCTGGGTGGCTGGTCACACCAGGCTGGAATTTGTTGATCCTCAGACTGCCTACTGAGCTCTTCTGAGCTCTTCTTTGCCAAATTCCTGTGCTAAACAGCCCCTAGCCAAATGCTACCCCAGTGTCCAGCTTCCCAGGCATCCCCATGCCAGGGGGAACAGCTTCTAGGCAGGCTGGGGACACCTCCAGGATGCCACAGCTGGGATGAGCATTGCACACCTAGAGGCACATATCCAAGTATGGTAACACCCCACCCATGGTTCCCCTTCCCTGGAGCTCCCTGTTTCCACAGGCCATCATGGCAGACTGGCTGCTCTGGTTCATTGGCATAGAAAGGGCACCCACAGGGTACGTACATCAAATCCAGGTGAGCCTTTGCAGCCAGGTAACCCAGGGTATCCAGCTTCACCCTGTCAGGAAGACAAAGAAGGGGTCTCGTGAGTGTTACCCATGTGAAGATCCCATCCCTCATCCCAGAGCCCAGGAAGGAAAAAGCTGGTGAGGGGACAACCCTGCAGGGAGGAAGCCCCACTGTTCCACATGGGACATTGGCTTCATTCCAGGATCCCACAGTGATTTTGGAAGGTCCTCAAAGTAAGCAAAGTGCACCAGAGCAGAGATTTACCTTCATGCCATCAATGCCATCGATGCCACGCCTGCCCTTGTCACCCTGAAACAGAGAACACAGACCATGAAGAAGTGATTCGCAAAGACCCTTCCACCCTCAGGCATCAACCAGAAAGAACAGAAGGTGCAAAAGCAGAGGCTGACCTTGGCTCCTTTGGCTCCTCTCGAGCCCTGCAAATGGAAGGAAAGAAATATTAGGCCCCCACAACAGCTGATCCACATATCCTCCCCCAGCCACACTGCAGTCCCCACCCCAACTGGGTGCTCAGGCAATAACCATGCCCTGCATGCCACTGGTCTGTCCTGTTCTGGCTGGCTGTGCCTACAGCACTGTGCTAGTCTGATCCCCAGGGCTGCAAAATGGATGATCCCATCAGATCCCTGCTCCTGACAGTGCTGGCAGGAGGGACAGATGCCCAGGCACATACCAGACCTCAACATCATGCAGCTGTGGGGGTGACAAAGCTGGGGACACAGAGATCTCTTCCTGACATCCTTTGCCATCCTCACCTTTTCTCCTCGAGTTCCTTTGTCACCCTAGAAATGAAAGGAGACAAAGAAATGGGAGAATGAAAACACTCACAGCACAAAGCCTGTGGTCCATCTAGGATCCATGCATGTAACTCTGAAGTCCCACGTACCTTCATTCCTTGGTAGCCAACAGGTCCCATGTCTCCTGGCCTGCCCTACAGGACAGAAACAAAGAGACAGACAATGGCACCAGACATTGCCATGGGGCAGTTTCCCCAAGGTTCTCAAGGTTGATCATGGGCCCCAGTCACCATGCCTGCCCATCCCTCCAGACTCTCCCACAACTCTGCTCCTTATTTTCCTGGGCTGCGAGCACAGGATTATGGAGAGCAGAGAGGATTTGCCTTCACTTCCACCATCTCCAGCCCTTGCTGGGGGTGAAGGGAACTGGATGCCTGGGGACACGTCATCTGGGATAAAAGAGAAGGGCAGAAAGCCCCAGGAAGGAAAAATCTGTGTGTGTATGACGTGCAGTTTCCAAATTGGGAATGCACAAGCTGAATAACTCCAGACTCACGTGTGCAAGAGAAACACACCTCCCAAAAATAAACCTACCTCAAAAAAAGGGAGGAGGAAGGGGAGGGAAATAGTTTCCTCATGCTCTTAGGTTATTATTTCCCGAAAGTTTCCTCGTAACACTGCTGTGCTTGTTGTGTCAGAGGGTGCAGGAGGGAGCCCAGAGTCCACCCCTGGGCTGGCATAGATGAGTCAGAGCCGTGTCCTCCAGGAGGAACAGCTATTTTGAGTGAGGAACAAGGAAGCCTTGTAGCAAGAGAGGAGGGGCCCATCCCAGTGCCCGCCAGGAGCTGGGGGGGGGCTGCGGAGGGGGACAGCTGGCCACGACTCCAGAAACTGCTCCATGGAAATGGGGTGTCGTAGGGACAAGGGATGGTGAGGATGCACCCAAGAGCTATGTCCAAGAAGCCTCCAAGCAGAGTCACCAGGATTGGTCCTTCACTTACTGGGTCTCCAGCATCTCCTTTCTGGCCAGGAAGACCTGGTTTGCCTCTTTCTCCCTGCAATACAGGACAGAAATAAAGTTAGGTCATCACCCCCTGGAACAGAACAATGACCTGGTGAAAGGAAAACAGAGAGGCCCTGGAACAGGCTGCCCAGGCAAGTGGTTGAGTCACCATTCCTGGAGGTATTTAAAAGATACGGTGCTTAGGGCCATGGTTCAGCAGTGGACTTGGCAGCGCTGGGTTAATGGTTGGACCTGATGATCTTAAAGGTCTTTTCCAACCAAAACAGTTCTGTGATGGCAGCAGCAATGCTCCATTGGATGTGGGTAGCAGATGACATCAGCTACATGGGAGCACCTCCCCGTGGGACATTGCTGAGGGTCAGGGACCCATGCCCCACCAGTCTCTGAGCATCCCCAGTGATCCTGTCCCACAGAACATCTTCAGCTTGTCCCTCACCTCATTGCCCGGGTCGCCAGGAGGTCCAGGTGGTCCTCTGGGTGGCTGCAGGAGAGATGTATGGGTCAGGTCAGCCATTGAGGCACAGCCTTGGGCCATGGAGATGCAAAGGGAGGGGATGAGGTGGCCTCAAAGCCCAACTCACCTGGCACTCAAAGGTGCAGCACTGCCCAGCAAGAAGGAAAAAACAGTGTTAGAGGGCATCATGAGGGCCAGGCTGCAGCCTCCTCAGGGGGAGCTGCCCAGCACTGGTAGCAGCTGCCTGCAGGGCTGGGCTGTGCCACCAAGCCCTGCATGCCTGAGGGTGTCCCCACAGGGGACAGGGCTGGAAAGAAGTGATGTTCTGGGGGACACTCACCAATTGCTCTGTATTAGCTTTCTGCAAGACAAAAAAGCAAAGAGAGAGTTTGTGAGGGACAGCTGAGCCTGGGGAGGACACAGGCTGTAGCTGGGGAGGGGGCAGGAGGTGCTCACGATCATATCGATGATGGTGTTGATGGTTTCCTCCACATCAAGCTCTCGGGTTGGCTTCAGGCTGGTGGCAGTGAAGTTGCGGCGGTAGGCATGGTCCGTGGCAATGATGTTGAGCCTCTGGTCCTAGGGTTGGGGGGTGAGGAGGGTAAGGTGAGACCTGCATGCACCCCTTTGGGACCCTTCCCTAGAGGCCAGCCTGAGGACCCACATCGTTTCTTCCAGGTAAGGGCTCTGAGAGGCATCCCAAGCCTCCTTCACTGTGCTCGTGACCCTACCAGGAGCATCCCTGCTGTGTGGTCCCTACCAGGTGGTTGGGGGAGATGGCAACGGAGAACACTTTGATCCCCAAATGTTTGGCTTCATTGGCAGCATCATCCAGGCCTCCACAAGGCTCCTTGTATCCTTCCAAGGGATGGCCATCAGTCACCACGATCAGGTATTTATTCTCCTTGTGATGGGAGCCACTGCAAAGATTTCAGCACAAGATTTAATGTAGCAAGCATCTAACACCTTTATCTGGGGTACCTCTGGGTGCTCACCCCAGGCAGAGCCACAGCCCATGGTCAGGGCTCAACCCTGCAAAGCCAGAGCACTAGTAACCTGCCACTGTGGTGCTGAGGTGTCCTCTCCCACCTTGGGGACAGCTCTGCACAACTCACAGGGCTGTCCTAGCCCAGAAGCAGCTCCCCATCTCCATCTACCACAGTTGTATCACCAACATCACCCCCTCCACCCACCCCAGCCCTGCTGCCTTACCCGATGAGCAGCTCCTCAATACCCCGTTTTATGGCACAGTCAGTGTAGGTGCCTTTCCCAATGTAGTTCACAGCTGACACACGGTTCTTCAGCTCATCCCGGCCACTGGGCATGGAGGTGAGGCTCTTGATGAGCACAACCTCATCACTGTAGTGCAGGGCCCCAGCATTCCACACCAGGTTGCGGTCACAGCGGTAGTACCTGTGGGGACACAGCAGGACACGTGCTTTCAGCACAGCTCCCACCTTCGCTTCCACCTGGTCTTGTTGAAGCTGTCCTCTGCCCGTGGAGAAAGGTTGGAACTAAATGATCTTTAAGGTCCTTTCCTACCCAAACCGTTCTATGATTTTATGATTCACTTGCTCTGGCCACCATGCACACTGTGGGGCTCTGCAAGGGCTCCCTGCTTCACAAAGCTGGGATGTACACGGGCATGCAAAGCCCAGCCATGGGGCAGTCTGTCCAGCTGGTGGAATGGCAAAGGGGTGCAGTTGGAAGGTGTCTGCACAGGTCAGAGAGTTTGGCAGAGAGGATGCCTAAAGAAGCGCCAGGTTCAGAAGATGCTGACCTGTGTGAACAAGGCAGATAACCCACCCAGGAGCTGAGGTGGGTTTTCCAGTGCTACACATTAAAATCAGAGGGATGCCCTCCTCTGAAGGATGCTCTGAATCAGAAATAGGTCTTTTCAGGATGTGGAGGCCAATCTCAAAGGAACGGGGTTGCACAGGTCCCTCACTTCCCCAAGCTTATCTTCTCTCTGCCCAGCAGCACCCCTCTCAAAGTCACCTGAGCACTGCCCACTGCTGTCTCCTCCATCCCACTGCTTCCAGTTGCCTTGCCATCAACCATGCCCACCATGCCTGGCAGCAAAGCATGCATGGTGGTGGCTTGCAGGGCCAGAGAAGGTAGAATACAGCAGGATGGGCACAGGGGGCTTTTGGGGTGGGCTCAGGAGGTCCATCCCTCTGACTGTGAGCAGTGGGGCTCTGGAAAAAGCCCAGAGCCTTGCTTAGGAGAGAATCATGCCTGGGAAGTTGTTCCCAAGCACAAGACTCCTGGTCATTCAGGGCCTTGTAAAGTAACTCTCCTGCCTGGGAAATGGTCAGGTGAGCTGCTAACCCCTCCCACCTGTCTTGAAATTAAGACCTTGTCCCTCCAGCACTGGGACAACCCCACAGTGCCAGCACCCCTCTCTTGCTGTCCCAATTGTCCCAAAAAGACCCCCAAGCCTCCAGGAGCTGTGGTGCTCTCAAGCATTCCTGGATTTCCTCCCAGCAGGTGAGCCACAGCCTTTGCCTGCAGCCCTTCCCTGCATCACCCCCACTCCAGAATCTGGGAGTCTTGGTGCTCCTGAGCATCCCTGGAAAAACTAGGGTCAGACCTGGGGTGGGTGAGGAGGCAGGTGAAGGGCTGGGCAATGGGGTGCATGAGGGGCACCCAAAGCTAGGTTCAATGCTGCACGGTTTCTTGGGTTATGCAAGGGAAGCTTTGCTCTGCACAGCCCAGGAATCCTGGGTTTAACCTCAGAGGTTCCCCACTGCCTTCCAAGCACCTGGGTTCTTGTGGTTCTGAGCCACCAGTGGCACAGGGATCAGCATCACTTTGGCACTACAGAATAAGACCCAGCCAGCCAGATGGGCTGGGGTCCTGCGTCTGCCCGCCCCAGAAGCTCTTGCTTCCTGAGGGTGGGTGCAGGCAGCTAAAGGCACGCTGCTGCCCTCAGCACAGACAGACTAAAAATGGAACATCTGAGGACCATCAGAGGGAGGAGATGCTTCCAAGCCCCCCCTTCCCTGGCATCCCAGCTTTCTTCCTCTCCCTGCATGGACAGGCATGCAGGGTTGCCTCAGCATCCCACCTGGCACCAGGACCCACCCCTAAAGCCACCTGGACAAACTCCCAGAGATGTACCTGCTCGTCAGCTTATCAATGAACCGGTTGGTGAAATCTTTTACTTGGGTAACCAGGTCTCCAAAAGGCTTCACCCTCAAAGCAACACTCTCAGAGGTGTCCAGGACAAAAAACAGGTCCACAGGGCAGTCTGGAAGATGTGGAGAAGCAAGAGTGGGTGGGCTGCACAGCCTCCCCAGCCGGAGATCCCGGGACACTCGGCTGCAGCCCCGTTCCCTCCCGGCAGGATGGATGCCAAGGGGGTGGCTCTCCTGTCCCAACCCAATGAGAGACACCAGCACACATGCATGGCTGAGGCTGCTCATTTGTCTTGGCATCAGGTGTAAGCTGAATAGAGCACATATTCAGAAAACACCAGTTTGAGGCATTTAAACAGCTTCCTATACATATTTTTTTCATTTATACGTTTTTTTTCCTTTACGTTAAAAAACTGTCTTTGCAAGGACAAGTACTCAGTTATTGTAAACTACAATTTGCAGCTGCAGCAACAACTTAAAGAAATAAAAACCAAGACACCAAGACATGAGAGCAATTAGCACTATGAAAAAGTGATGATTTTCTGTCACAAATACATTGCAGAGAAGAGCAAAGGCACCTTTAAAAGCTATCACCAAGACCCAGTCTTTCGGAACTCTGAACTGGTATCAGCTGTGACCCCCCAACCACACCCAGTGCTACCGCTAACACCTGACAAGACAGAGCCAAGAAAATGGACCCCCACACCCAAAAAAACAAAAAAAAACCACCCCAAAACAAAACAAAAAAACCACACACTAAAAATGTGTACATCTTGCAGATCCTCTTCAATCCTACATCCCTCTCTTTGGCAAATACAAATCTTCACGAAAACATCCTGACAAAGCTGCAGCTACAGTCCACACAACTGGACTTCTCTGCTCATTCTGAGGAGGAAAATCACTCTGGGGAGCAGCCTGGACTTACCTTCTCCATTGGAGACCCGAGTGGTGAGTTCTGGGCGCTGAGCCCGCAGTTCCCCCCCCAGGAAGACAGCCGGGAGCAGCACAGTGAGCAGAAAGCCTCGCAGCCTCATTTTGTTGGGTTCAGATTACCATCGAGCTGGATGGAAGGAAAAAAAAGTGGGGAAGAAGAAGTCGGCAGCCGAGAGAGGCCACGGTCCGGGGGCAGGAGTCGCTGAAGATACTTTTTTTACCACTTTCCCCTCGGTTTCCGTGGGAGGGAGAGCAGGCAGGAGGGTGAGGGTGAGGAGGAGACTTCTCCAGCCCGAGGACAGAGGGAGGGATCAGGGACTGTCAGCTGTGAGTCAGAAAGGCGTGAGGCATTTCTCCTTGCCTTCCCCTTTGTACCTGCCGTGGCACTCTGGCATCTCAGCAACCCTCATGCAGGGAGCCCTGGCACTGCCAGTGCCCACCATCAGCATCCCCCCCGGGGCTCAGCCTGCTCATGGGGCTGGGCAGCCTCAGGGCGCCAGGAAGCTGCTCCCTCACATATGGGATGCATTCCCGTCACATCCTCACTTGCATGAGACCTTGCATGGCCTGAGTTATCCTGATAACCAGGGGGGTCTCCACCAAAGGGCAGAACTGGAGCTATCCCACAGCCACCATCCAGGGATGGGGGCATCACAGAGGCACCACATTTTTTGAGAATCATGGAATGGTTTCAGTTGGAAGAAACCTTAAAGATCATACAGTCCTAACCCCCCTGTCATGGGCAGGGACACCTCCCACTACACCAGGTTGCTCCAAGCCCCATCCAGCCTGGCCTGCAACATTTCCAGAAGTGAGGCAGTCACAGCTCCCTTGAGTAACCTGGACCAGTGTCTCACCACCCTCACATCAAAGAATTTCTTGCTAATACCTTATCTAAATCTCCCCGTTTTCAGCTTGAAACCATTTCCCCTTGTTCCTTTATTCCACACCTTTGTATAAAGTCCCTCTCCAGCTCTCCTATAGCTCCTTCAGTTACTGGAAGGTGCTCTAAGAAAGCCCTGTAGCAGGGATGGGGTCAAAGCTGCCAAAGCAGAAGGCAGAAGCAGGAGCCCAGACACATAGAGACGTCTGGAGAAGAGTATCTTCCCATCCTGTTGAAATGCAGGGGTGCAGCACAACCCCACAGGTTCTCCAGGCATTTGGAGAGCCTCAGGGTGCCATGGGCTTTAGTTGAGGGGCATCCAAAGGAGCAGGGCTCCTCCTTAGAGGGAGTTGACACCACAATGTGTGTGGTTTTGGGGGGGAAGGCAGAGACACTCCAGCCCCAAAAGAGCCACGTGATTGTTGTGCTGAAGAAAGTATTTTTCCTCCCAGTCAAAAAGCTTTAGACCAGCATGAACCTGGCTGGTGTAAATAACCAGGAAGGTTGATGAGCTTTGCAGAGATGTTCTGGTGACACCAGGAGATGAAGCCACCGAAAGGAAAATTTTCAAGGCATCTCAAACTCACTGAAGATACTCTCCAAGAAAGCAAGAATGTCCAGCACTAAATCCTGTAGTGTGGCATTTCATGGTGGACCAGACCTAATTTGGCCCCCACAGAGGAGCTCACCCTGGATTTTGAAAACCCTCCCATGAAGAAGGGTGCTGGGAGAGGACCTGTTTTCATGCATCAACTCAGCAGAAGTATCCGGTGAATCTGCACACCAGAAACATTTCCTCTTTGCTTCGTCTCTTCCTTTCTCCCTTTCCCTCCCAGGGAATTACCCGGAGCAGCACAAGAGCCAATCCCCGCCTCCTTTCAGGAGGGGAACCGCACGCACATCCCTCCCGGGAGCAACAGGGCTGCTCTGCAGAGCCGTGCAAGCCGGAGCCCGGTGTGCTGAGCCAGGAAAAACCTCATGGTAATGGTATGGGCTGTGCAAGGACCTGCTGGCCTCAGGGCTCCACACAGCCTCTCCGACCCCCTACACCCTGGCACAGGGGGCTGGCACAGCAGGGCTTCCCCAAACCACCCTCCCCAGGGACCCCACTCCCTGCCCAGCACCCACCCACGAGCCCCAGGGCTCTTCTCATCCACAACATCCCAGGAGCATCCTCCCTGCTGTCCAACCAAACCACAGGCTTGGATCCATGTCCGGCTTCTAAAGCATTTTAAAGCATTGCAGGTCTGCAGTGCTAAACCAGGGCAAGCAGCATTCCCGGGGCATGGAATGGCAATTTATTTGGAAAAGTGTGGACTAACTAGAATCTATATAATCTATGATTCTATAATCATAGAATTTTCAGGTTTGGAAGGAACCTTTAAGATCATCTAGTTACTCATGGGCAGAGACACCTCCCACTAGATCAGGTTGCTCTGAGCCCCATCCATCCCGGCCTTAAAAACTTCCAGGGATGGGGCTTCCATGACCTCTCTGGGCAACCTGTTCCAGTGTTCATCACCCCCACGGTGATGAACTTCTTTCTAACATCTAATCTAAATCTCCCCTCCTCTAGTTTGAAGCCATTCCCCCATGTCCTATCACTTCCTGACATCCTAACAAGTCCCTCCCCAGCTTTCTTGTAGTCCCCTTCAAATACTGGAAGGCTACAATAAGGTCTCCTCAGAGTCTTCTACTCTCCAGACTGAACAACCCCAACTCTCTGTCTGTCTTCACAGGAGAGCTGCTCCAGCCCTCTGATCATCCTCGTGGCTCTTCTCTGGACACACTCCAGCACATCCATGTCCCTCCTGTAAAAGAGGCTCCAGAACTGGATGCGGCACTCCAGGTGGGGTCTCATGAGAGTGGAGTAGAGGGGAAGAATCCCCTCCCTGGACCTGCTCTGTGTGGGACCACGTCTCATAGACTTACAGACTCATAGAATGGTTTGGGTTGGAGGGGACCTTACAGATCCCCTAGTTTCACACCCTGCCATGGGCAGGGACACTTCCCACCAAGCCCCATCCAACCTGGTCTTCAACACTTGCAGGGATGGGGCAGCCACAACTTCTCTGGGCAACCTGGGCCAGTGTCTCACCACCCTCAGAGCGAAGAATTTCTTGCTAATATCTCATCTAAATGTCCCCTTTTTCAGCTTGAAACTGTTTCCCCTCTTCCTATCACTCCATGCCCTTGCCAAAAGTCTGTCTTCAGCTTTTCTATAGCCCCTTTAGGTACTGGGAGGTGCTCTAAGGTCTTCTCAGAGCCTTCTCTGGGCTGAACAGCCCCAGCTCCTCAGCCTGACTCCATAGCAGAGGTGCTCCAGCCCCCAGGTTATCTTTGAGACCTCCTCTGGACTCGGTCCAACAGCTCCATGTCCTTCCTGTGTTAGGGACACCAGAACTGGACCCAGCACTGCAGGGGGGCTCTCACCAGAGCAGAGCCAATCAGTCAGTGATGTCCCACCCCACATTAATGCTTTGCACAGCAAGCAATACGATTTTAGTCCAATTACAGACCAAACTGGAGTGCAGGGGAAAAAAGTGCACTTGGGACAGAACTTTAGCTTTTTCGCCTCCCAGAGATTGAGAAAAGAATGAGTTTGCTCTATTTTTCTGTTATTAACTCTTTCATGCAACCTTTTCCTTCCCTGTAGTCAATCCCACTTAAAAATGGAATACTCCTCTTCCATAGCAAATATATAAATCAGCTGAAATTAATTCCCCTCAGAAAAGCCAGGATTGAACCCTCCAGCACATTCATAACAAGGAGTGCTTTGGAAAGCAGGGGAGAACTTAGTTCCAGGTTTCCAGCTCCATCTTCTGCAGAGGGGACTACTTTGTCCTCTCACACATTCCCAGAAGATGCCACAAGCCATGAAATTCCCCTGGTTGTAACCACATGAAGCACACCAGTGTCCTGCATCCTGGCTGAGTCATCTTCCCCCCACTCCTGGGGACCTGAGTTCCCCAGAGCTGCTAAGAGTTTGGGATGGTGAAGATGTTTGCTAGGAGGAGTTTTTCACATGTTCTGCTTACCACGGGCCACATGTCCCCAGACTGGCTGTAGGACCTCCAAGGCACACAACCCAGCTCACCCATGGCTCAGCCACATCCATCTCTGTGTTCATCCCTGCCCAGCAGGAGCAGCCATGGTCCAAGCAAAGCATTGTGCCAACCACAACCCCCTCTGGAAAGAGTGTGGCTTGTGGTGTTTCTGCACATGATAATTTAGCTTCCCACTGCAGCTCTCTGCAGGAAGAGGCAGCAGAGAAACCCCTCTGAGCAGGAAAACATCACATCTCCCAGCACAGCCAGTTGTCTTGCCAGGATCCTCCCATGGGCATGGAGGGTCTCACAGTTAAGCACCACTCCTGCAAAAAGACCCAGTGGAATAGCCAACCTATGCCATGCAGCATCTTACAGATCCCTTGACATCCCGGCTCCAAGTGGCACCTTTTCTTTGCTTAGCACTCATACAGACTCTGCAAGAGGCAGGGCAGCCAGGACATGGTGCTTCTCTGGTTGGCTCAGCAGCTCGTCTGACCTGGTGTGAACTTTCCTGATGGGCAGTTTGCCAACTGGGCTTTATTCCTACCAGCTCAAGATCACAGAATTGTTCTGGTTGGTCCTTTAATATCATCGAGTCCAACCATAACCTATGTCTTCCCAGATCAGTGCTTAAACCATGTCCCTCAGCACCACACCTACACAGAGTTTAAACACCTCCAGGGATGGTGATTTCACCACCTCCCTGGGCAGACTGTGCCAGTGCTTAATCACTCATTCAGTGAAGAAGTTTCTCCTAATATCCAATCTAAACCTCCCCTGGTACAATATGAGGCCATTTCCTCTTGTCCTGAGATGGCCTGGAGGGACCCTTACCTCCCTTCCAGTACTCTTTGGGGACACACTCTTCCCTCCCCTACCAAAGCTTTTCCAAGCCACCCCATGGGGTGGCTCAAGGGGTTCAAGGGGGAATTCTGGCCACCTCAGCAGCCCAGCATTCATAGGGTGCAAGTACAGACCCCTTGTGTGCTGGCACAGCTGGGACAGAGCACATCTCCACCAACAAAGCCACAGCCCCACACCCAGGCTGGTCTGGGGTGGGTTAATAATTTTTTCTCCGTTACCTCATGCTGGCCTCTGGTCCCATGGAAAAAAACAAACCATCTGGTAATAATATTTCTCTAATCACTGTCTAGGGCTGCGGGAAAACTTGGCTAAGCTTCTTAGGAAAGATGAGAGGGCTGAGCAAGATGGGAGGCTGAGGATGCGGCATGGGAGCTGGAGGAGCAGAGGTAACACTTTCAGGCTCCTTTTTCTACACTCCCCCCAGTGCTCCTGGGCATCCTCACAGGGGTGCCACATGATGCCAGGACATCAGACATTTTGGATGCCAGAATGTCAGACATTTGGGATACCAGGAAGGGCCTCCCCCCACTCTCCTGGTGCCAGAATCGCACCCACTGTGGAGGTTTGGAGACCGGCTAAGCAAAACTTACTTTCAGGGATCTTTTTCTTTTTTACCTCTTCTCCAGGGAAATGCACACTGTACACTCAGAAAATAGAATCAGCACAAAGCATAGGCTTTTAGGCATTTGGAGCATAGCATTTTGGGGATAAAACCAGCCCCAAATGAAAAGATTGGCAACACCTGCACAATTCTCCTGTTCTTGGAGAAAACAAAACTGAGGGAGGGGGCTGGCTTTCTCACTAAGCTCAAGAAGAAATCATGAGAGGTGTTGAGACCCAAGAATTATTGCTTGCCAGCTCTCAGCCAAGCCCTTGGCAGACAACTCAGCTTGCCAGCCACCCAAGCTTTTGGGACACGACAGCCGGGACAGGGGACAGGGCACCCACTCCTCCCATTCATCCTCTTGCGGAGCACAGCATGAAAACTGGGTGGAAAAATACACACTAACCCCTCGGGTGGTTGGGCGGAGAATATTTTTCATTTCTGGGCAACAAAACACATTGCTTGGGTGATTCCCAGGGAGCAGAGTGTGCTTACTGGGCTGAGCAGGGATCACATCTTCTCGGGGAAATGGGGGGCACTGGGCACTCGAGGAACATTCCAGCAGCAGCCAAGCTCAGCCCTGTGATGGGTGACAGCACCTCTTTCAAGCCCATCTCTTCATCTGTGGGGATGCTGGGCAGCTTGTTGGTGCACAGCAAGTCCCAGGCCTGGTACTGGGAACAAGGTGTGGCACAAGGCTGGCAGTGCTCCCTCACCTTGCCTGTTTTCCATCAGTTTGGTTTGTCTTTCAAGTGGCAGTGATGCTATAGCACAGCTCATCTCCCACGATGACCACCTCTACTTGCTTTTCATTCCATTCCTGCTCTCAAGTGCCCTCCACCCTCTAAACATTCCCTCATTTTCCCTTGGTGGTGGCAGCAAGTTGCAAGACAAACCTCTTTTAGGGCACGGCGCTCCAAGGTCCAACCAGGTGTTCCAACAGAAACTCACAAATAGTGCTCCGAGTCTATTGCCCTCAGGGCTGACCAGGCTGGGTCGGTGCTATTGCTCTGAAAGCAGCCAGCCCACTCCCTGGCTTCCCCAGGAGTGAGCTGGGCCTGTGCTTCAAGCCTCACCTTTTATTGGTCCCCCAGTCCTGCTCATGTGCAGTAGGGGCCCACCCTGATCAGGCACAGGTGGGCTTAACACAAGCTCATGCCCACTGCCTGGCAATTAGTGGCACCTGGTTGCCTCATTTCACTACAGCAGCAAGTCCCAGAGCCATGGTCTATCTATTGGATACCCTCCAGATAACATACCTTGGCTGGATTCATGGCACGGACAGCAAGCCCAGTTTCTTCCCATGCTTTTCCAGGAGGATGATCCACCCCTACCCAGGACGTTATACATGTCTGGCACGAGGTCCCTGTTAGACCAGAATATTTCTGCTCCCAATTTTTTTTAAGTGTACACGTTGGATGATCATAATTTTTGTCACTCCAGCTGCCACCACAGCTTCTGGGGTGGCTGCACCCTCCAAGGGCAGTCCTAAGAAGCAGCAAGGTTTCCAGCTGAGCTCTCGTCACCCCAGAGCCAGACCCAGCCTGCAGCCTTTTTCCTAGAAATATAAACCAAGCCAGCTCCCCTTCCTGGCAAGGATGCCTGCCCCAAGCTATGCCAAGCATCCTCCTTCCATCCTTCATAGACAATGAAAAGAAAAAAATGTAAACCATTATGTTGTCTTCAAGCCTATTTCTCCTGTTCAGCTACAGCTGGAACAGTAGTGACAATGCTGAGCTGGAGGAGCCCTTGAGGGGGACAGACCTTGGTCCTGTGGCCAGGGACCCCACCACAGCCTCCCCTGCCAGGGGAGAGGAGCAGCCAAGCCAGGGCCACCAAGCAGGGCAGGGGGCCGGAGCACAGGGCAGACAAGGAGATGCTGAGCTGCTACATCCTGGAGCAGAAGCAGGGGTTACAGAGGACACAGCAGGGAGGAGATCCCCAGCCCAAGCTGAAGCAAGGGAAATGACCAAGTCATCGAATCCCAGACTGGTTTGGGTTGGAAGGGACCTTAAAGATCATCCAGTCCCAATCCCCTGCCATGGGCGGGGACACTCCCCACTACACCAGGTTGCTCTAAGCTCCATCTAACCTGGCCTTGAACACCTGGTAAGTAATGAAGAGATGGCGTCCAGTGACAGGACAAGAGGCTACAGGCGCATGAAATTCCACCTGAACACAAAGAAACACATTTTGGTTTTTTACCATGAGGATGGTCAGCCAGAGAGAGACAGAGATACCAGAGTGCCATGGGAAATAATGCTGTGATTGCTCTGTCACTGAGCACTGCTCAGAAAAGACTGGCCCCATTCTCCTGACACCCACCCTTTAAGTATTTATAAGCGTTTTTAAGTATTTATAAGTGGGCAGCTTTCTTGCCCACAGGCCCATAATGCCGACCACAAGCTAACCGAGGCCTCCAGAGATGGTGCCAGTGAGTGCCTGGCTCTGTTTCACCCCGGGGTTGGATGAGCTGGAGATGAGAACCCCTCCCCAAGTGCACTGGGGTGCAGAGTGAGGGGCTGAGCTTCACCAAAGGGTGTGGGCACAGGTGGGCACGAAGGGGCACCGCTGGGGCTGCTCAGAGCAGTGCTCTGAAAAGAAGAAATGAAGCATCCCGGAGAAAACATGTGCCCAAAATAGCACAAGGTCTGATTCCGGGTCTAGGGCCGGTGTGTAGTGGCACAGGGGGATGAGCTTGAGAGCTGCCATTGTGTGGGGCTGGATGAGCAGCCTGCAACCCCTCTGAATTGCTGGCAGTCCCTGTCATGGACTGCTCCCATCCGGGGCCTGGCAGTGACTCACGCTTGCTATAAACATGTCTCCTGATGGATAATGAATCCTGGCCGTCGTTGCCTTTGGGGAAAGCTCTGGATTTTCGTTGCAGTGCTCCCCCCCATCCCGCTGCTTCTCCCCCCCAACTCCACCTCCTGGCAGCCCTGCTCCCACACGGGACCGTTTCCTGATGCTGAGCAGAGCCAGGGCTCTGAGGCCCTTTTTCCAGCTGGTCGAGGTTTACTTCTGGGGCTGCGTGGGCTGAGTTTCCCCATTAACCCTTCTGGGAGGACTGAGGCCACCCCACAGCATCACAGCACGTCCACACGCGGATGCCCCACAGCTGTGCTGGCTGGGCAGCCTGTGCTGGGGAACCCCTTTTTGCTCTCACCCCAACCCCCTCCCACTAACCACGGAGGGCACCTCCTCAAGCAACAAAAGCTTTATTGTAATGACACAATTAAGCCACAAAATACATTGCAAAGCAGCAGGGGAGGGGTGACGAGGAAGCGCAGAGGGGGGCAATGGGGGAAGCAAGCTGCTGTGTCCTCCTGCCAGCTGCTGCTCAAGTGTCCCGGTCCCACCACCACTGAAGGAGCAGGGTCTGGGCAGCCATGGGCAGGGGGCTTCAAGCAGCCAGCCTGAAAGGTGCCACGGAGGAGAGGGAAAAGCCCACGGGAAGCCAGCAGTGTCTTCAAGGGAGCAGGGGATCTCAAGCTTCAGCCACTGGCACCATGTTGGCTGCGGCGCTCCAGTCAGGCAGTGAAGGTGTTCCTCCCGTGGGGATCAGGGTCTGGAGAGCTAGGGAGTCAACCAAGAGAGATGGTCAGGGCTCAGCCAAAGCTCCCATACCAGTGCTTCCCCTCCCAGTCATGCCTCGGGCCACATGAACATGTAGGAAAAATACTACAGTTGGATATATCCACATACTCTCATTGAATATTAGGAAGACATTCTTAACCACTATGAGGGTGGTGAGACACTGACCCAGGCTGCCCAGAGATGTTTTGGCTGCCACATCCCTGTAAGTGTTGAAGGCCAGGCTGGATGGGGCTTGGAGCAACCTGGTCTAGTGGAAAGTGTCCCTGCCCATGGCAGGGTGTGAAACCAGGTGACATGTAGGGTCCCCTCCAACCCAAACCATTCTATGAGTCTGTAAGTCTATGAGACATGGCCCCACACAGAGCCCTGAGCAGCTCTCCCCAGTGAGCTGAGGCAGCCGCCTGGCATGCTGCACATTTGCCCCTCAGGCTCCCACTGGTTGCTGAGGGAAGGTTTTTGGGAGCTCTGGAGGAGGCATCTGAATGTTTTGAGGCCACAGGCTTTGTGCAGGGAAAATGCCTCGACCCCACACTTCAGTGTGTGGGCTGTCTCCAGGGTAAGCATCACCCCTGCCTGCCCACCCATGCTTCTCAAAATCACTGCATTACAGCCTTAACTATTTGGAGGTGAAAGCTACTTGAGGCAAGAAAAGAAATATTAGTACACAATAGAAAATCTGTTTTAAACTCAAAGCCGATGGTGTCTCCAGGGTGTCACATCTGCAGCTTTAACTGGATTTTTCTAGGAAGCAAGGAGCAGCACACTGTTCCTCTGCAGTGCTCCAGTGAGGGATCTGGGAATGTAGCTGCATGCTGAGTAGCTCACAGCAACATCCCTTGGGAAAACCACAGACCCAGATAAATTGGTAACCTCAGGATACATCATTCTGACGTCTGGGTGGGAGCTCTTAATGGCCCCTCTCCCCCCCAAAAAAACCCTACACCAATGAATGAGGTGAGCCTATCATGAGGTTCTACTCTCTTTGCACTGGGAAATCCTGTGGGATTTCCATTGGGGTCTGACCCTAAGCCATGCATGCAACCTGGAGTTCAGGAGTCCTACTGCTCCATCCCTCCAACCTGCTCTCCCCAATCTCTTCATGCTTATCCATGCTGCCAGCTGGCTAGTGGATCACCATACCACCATGTCCCCAGAGCAACCTGTGCCCCAAAGCCTCATCCAAAGCACTGAAACCCATGGAGGATCCAGAGCCATGCATCATTCATCCCCTTTTTGATCCAGATGCAAATGCTCTTAGACACAGGCTTCCCTCCAGGAATAACTAACGCCACTGAGACACAGGGGATCAGAATACAACACTTGAGGAAGGCTTCAAAGACTCAAGTCCTCATGCACATCCTGGCTTTCCCTTCGGGGATCAAAGCAGTTCCTTCAAGAAACAGCACACGTGTTTTAAATCAGCAACAGGCTGCAGTTCAGCATGGGGGTTCAGAAATGAAGCCTCCTCCTGCTGCTCCATTTTTATCCCCCTCATCCACTCAATGGTTTTGCTCCCCATGTGCGGAGCGAGCACGAGCATCACTTCTGGGAAGAGGCATCCCTGTGGTTGATCTGTCTAAACAAGGGTGTGGGAATCCACAGCCTGTCTGGTTTTGCACTTGGCTAGATTTAGTCTATGGGATGCTTTCTGAGTGATCTGGGGTCTCTTGTTCCTCTTTGCAGGACAACTGTGCTGAAGCAGAGTGAGGGATGAGGGGGCTGAACATCTGGAGTCAAAGGAGCTGCACATCTGGTACATTCAGTACTTCCGAAAAGCCACTGCCACGTTACCCTTTGGATTGAGGCCTGAGGCTCCATGCATAGCACAGTGGATTAAGATCTGCAGCTGCTTTTTTTTTTTTTTTTTTTTCTTTAAGAAAAAGCAAAAATAACCCTCAGCAGAGCCCCAGCTCCCCATGCTATCCAACATGAGAGCTGCACCATGGACCATGACCTCTCTGCAAGTCATCCCACCCTGAGCTCTATGCTCACACCATCTGCAGCCACTCCAGCCATGAGAAGGCACAGCTCTCCCCAGGGATAGACAGGGCTGGAGACCATCCCTGGTCCTTCTGTTGTGAACACCAGGCCAGTGGGACTGAATGGGCTTGGGCCAGTATAAAGTGAGGGCTTGTGCCACCAGCCTCATACCTTGGTGCAACCACTATAACCAGAGACACCCATGGCCCAGGGGACTGCTAGCCACGTGTGCTGAGAGTTGGAGTTGTTTAGCCTGGAGAAGGCTCCAGGGAGACCTTAGAGCACCTTCCAGTACCTGAAGGGGCTACAGGAAAGCTGACGAAGGACAGGACAACAGGGAATGGTTTTAGGCTGGAAGAGGGGAGATTCAGATTAGTTACTAAGAAATTCTTGCTGTGAGGGTGGTGAGACACTGTCCCACTTTTCCAGAGAAGCTGTGAGTGCCCTGTCCCTGGAAGTGTTGAAGACCACATTGGATGAGGCTTGGAACAACCTGGTCTAGTAGGAGGTGTTGGACTAGATGACCTTTGAGGTCCTTTCCAACACAAAGCAGTCTATGATTCTATGGTCTATGTTGCCCCATGAAGGTCCCAGCACTAACAGGATCCTTCCTGCAGTAAGATGCAGTGCCAGCCACCTGCTAGGTGGATGTTACCCACCATGGGGGGCACAAATACCTTCCTCCCTCTCCCATCCTGCAATGTGGCATGACTTCTGCAAGAGGATGGAGCAGAGACTGGGAACACCCAAGATCCAGCTGCTGCCCAGGCTCTGCCTGGAGCAGGATCCATGCTAAAAGCTGGTGAAGGGGGACACCTACTGACCAGATCAGGGGGACCAGGGACCTACCCGGGACTGGGGGCTGCAGCCAGCAAGAGTTAGGGTAGGTGGGCTACTGAGCTCTCATCTTATGCAAAAGGGCTGAAAAAGATGAAAGAAAAGTTTTGTGCTGAGAGCACACCATCCTTCCATCTCTATGACCAATGACAAAAAGAAACAAAGGAGTCATCCCTCCCACAGCACAATGCCATTCCCCAAGAACCCCATCTCTGCCAGCACTGGAGGGGCAAAATTACCCTTGCTAATAGACCATAAGTTTGAAATTAGCATAATTAAAAGTGACTAGCAAGAATACATGAAAAAAATCCTGAATTACAACTAAAAGAGAGTATTACATTTAAAGTGTCTTCCTGGTAAAAGTAATTTTCCCTTAGGGGAAAAATTCTATTTTTTCCAACCCAATTATGTACTACGTTTGAAAATACAGTGTAGGAAAAAAACACACATAACAATACTCCAAACACTTAATTTTGGGAGCATGACCTGGGAAGGATATGAGGGGGAGTGGCAACCTTCAGCTGAGGCCCCACGGACCAAGCCCAGACCTCAGCTGGCCTCTCTGCTGGAGACCCTCCACACTCTGGGGACAGAGGGAGGCATCAGACCAATATTTTCCTGCCAGAGTAACAATTTCCCACAAAGTAACACATTCCCAAAGATGTGGGCTAAGTAATACTGAGTCTTACTTCCAGAAATGTTGAATCATTCTGTCTGGACAAATTGAAAGCTATTCTGTTGATTAACTGGTACGTTCAGCTTGCATTGAATATTCACTCCAATATTAGAGATATTAATATCTTTTTTCAAGTGGCATGACTGTGGATGCATCACTGGAGCACCCAAGAAGCACCACAAGTAAAACCAAAACACTGAGGCTCCCCCCTCAAAGATAACAGCAAATCTCCTTTTGAGCCACACTAAAGAAATGAAAGCCAAGTTTGATTCACTCCTTGTGATTTTGTTATCACTGTTGCCATCAACATGTTCCTAACCACCTCTTTCTCCAGACCTCACTCAAGCTCAGATGACCCAGATGATGATGGATTAGCTCATACATTCCCACGTAACACTGGGAAATGTGACCCCAAAGAGAAGTTCCCTCTCTCCAGTCCCACAGCCAAGGGCTCAGCTCCTTTCTGCTCCCTCCAAAACCTAAGTGCACAGAGGGGAGAGGCAGCAGGCTGGGCTCTACCTCACTCCCTTCACCAAGGAGGGGATTCCTGAGCAATAGGAGGCCAATAAACATTTGCTTTCTAGGGCCTCAGCACAGATTTATCATTTTTTTGCACGCCCAGTTTGAGAATCCCACAGCTTCATTTGCAGAAGGGCTGTCATTTCCAGGCTAGAATTGCTCAAGCAGCTTTTTATGTTATGAATGGTCTCCAGGGAGCTAAAACAGAAAAAGCCTCCTGTATCAGAGCAAAAAGCAGAATTGTGACTGGTTTGATACTTTGAGGCTTATTCTCCTGCTCAGCCCCCTTGGAAATACCTCGTGATTCAATGTACAACCAAGCAGTCATCATTTGGGCTAATAAAATGCTACAGAGAGCAGGCAAATCCCTGCCCCATGCACTGACCTCCTCCAGGACAGCCCATTTCAGCAGCAGTTCTTAAAAACCACATCCTGAGCAATGCTGTTTTTTATCTAGGAGCTGGAAGGTTTGTGAGACTCTCCCATGACCGAGCCAAGGCTGCAAGGACATAACCACTGGGACTGTCTCTTGCCTCTTGGGACCTCTCTCACCCCCATGCACCCTTGCCCAGAGCCCAGGTCCTTGTCACATCCCACAGCATGGCAAGAGAGCCGGGATACATCTCCTGGCACCAGAGCCATGCTGGGATCTGATCTCCCCTCCTTCACCTTCCATCCCTGCGGTGGCTCTACCAGCAGGTCAAGTCCCACTTGGGTGACAGGATGCAGCAGGCTGGGACAGGGATGGTACCCAGAAGAGGATGTGATCTGTTGGTTCCCTGGCATGGGAAGGGGTGTAGAGGTATGGCTGCAGACAGCTCCTCCTCTCCAGCAGCCTCCGAGCACAGTTGCATCTGGCAGACCCAATCTGGCGTTTGCTATTTTGGGCAGCGCTGTCTCCATGGAGGTGGGGAACAGCACGGGGAGCACAGCACACATGCAGCAAAGAAATCAGGGCAGCTGCCAGCTGCAGAAACCACAGGGCCTTCTGCAAAGCCACTGCCACACTCACTGCAATTAGCTTGCCATTAAGGTCCCCTGCCTTCCTCAGGACATAAGGACAGAAGTACGGACGCTGCAAACACTTGTGGCGGACTTCTCAGGCTTGGTCAACATGATGCTGCTGATGATTTCTGACTGTGCCCTGCATGACAGAGCTTCAGAGCGCTCCCATGTGCCAAGAAAGCAGCACAAGGAGGTGCAGGATGCTCCTCCTTCATTTTTTCCATGTGCCTCCACTACGTGCAAGTTCTGCTCATGGTCTGGCTTGTTCTACAGCCCCGTAGAAGAGCTGAGCCATGTAAGAATTGGCTCTCTCCCATAGGGGAATCATCTCTCCCTCCCCCATGGGGGGATCATTCTGTGCTTGCTCTGGCCAGTCAGCAATTTGAGGGAGGCAACATCTGGTCCTTCCTCTGGCATCAGCACAAATACAAGGTGGTGCTGCTGCCATGGGAGGCTACCGGCTCCATCCGAGCCCAAAGCCCCTGTGTTCCCCTGGATGGGGAATGAGGGGGTGCTCTTAGCATGTTTGGCTGCTGGACCACTTGAAAGGCACAGCTGAATCCATACAACCAGGTAGAGCAGAGCAAGGAGTTAGGAAGGGGCAACAAAACAGGAAGGAGCTGGAAGCACCTTTCAACACAGAGCCTTGAAATGCTGCAGAGAGCTGAGCATGCACGGGGTTAAGGACACCCAGGCTGACCAAATCCTTGACACTCAGTGAAAGGGGATGGCAGCCACCTCCACCACCCTGGAGCTTTGCCAGCAATGGGCTCCTGGGCTGGAGAAACAAACCTCTAGAGGGAGGCAACCTGATGCACACAGAGCAGGGACACAATGCCTTAGTCAAGCAAACTCACTTCCTTCACCCTCTTTGAGCCACACCATCATCCCTGCCAGCCACCCAGCCCCTCAGCTGGGCTGGAGACCACGGCCCCCTGCCTACCCCCAGCTCCACTGATGCAGTGGCATCACCCAGGGTCCCCAGCACAGCCGTGTGTGGGTGCTGAGCAGCCAGCACTGGTGACAGGAGAAGAAGGGGGCCAGTATCCTGTAGGAGAAGGGTACCAGGGAACAAAGAGGGAAAGGCCATGAAGTTGGGGCTTATTTGGTAAAACAATATATTTCCCATGTGCACAAATGCATTGAGTGGCTGCTTTAGCTGGCTGGAGATATGGTGTATCATGATCCTCCTGATTTGCAGCAGGGCAAAAATGGAGTAGGAGATTAACAGATGGAAAATATATTTGTTTCCCTCTTTGACAGGTAGGAGAGAGAAGCTTGGAAGCAGAAGGCAGGGCTGGGCATAGAGGGTCTTGGGGAAGGGTGTGAGGCACAGACATGGCAGATACATCCAGACAAGAGGGCTGTGAGAGACATGTGTTGTTGTGCTGTGACTTGTAAACTAGTCTAAGGGAAAAACCAAAGCATTATGCAAGCCAAGTACCTCCTCTTTCAAAAAAAAAAAAAAAATTTTTAAATTAAAAAAATAAAAAAATAAATTAAAAAAAAATAGAATGCCTAGAATCACTCAGGAAGTGCATCGTTCATGGAGATCTTCTCTAAATAAAATAAAATATGATGATGACTATGATAGTAATAAAAATTATGATAATAATAATAATACCAATAATAATGATGATGGAGTTTTGTATACAACCCCCACCTTCACTCCAAGCAGCTACAAAAATGTGAAAGGATGCAGAGGAAGGATGGGGCTGGAGATAGTGGAGCGACCCAGGAGAAGAACAGTCAGAGCCCATCAGTAGCAGAGCTGCACAGACATTTATTGAACACAAACAACAACAAACACAGCCAGCTCACAGAGCTTCCTGAGCTGTCCTCTAAAGGTTTTGCTCATGGGGATTGTCAAAAGAGTGCTTTCAAAGGCCCCTGGGGGTGTGAATCCTGGACAGCTGAGTTTGTCCCACTTCCAGTTGCTCGTTAGTTAAAAAAAAATAACTATTTGTGTGTATGAGTGTGTGATTTCCTTCACATTGAAAAATGGCTTGTCTGGACCCTGCCATGTTGCACAGAGAGAAGCCTGTGGGTGAACCCATGCGTGCAAGTCGGCTTGGCTTCCCAAATAACACCAGGGGAGGGGGGGAGATGAAAATTACACCTTACCCTGAGGGCAGGGATGCCAGGTGGCAAAGGGGAGCCAGGACAAGCTAAGCAAACAAAGAAGGACCACCAAAGGAAGAAGGGTGAGAAAAGTAAGTTACTCTGAAGCACGCAAAGCTCTGGGTGGCCTCACGCATCCAAAGGCTACAGCAAGTACCGCCAACATCAACTCAAAACATGCAAGTAGCTATGCTAGACTGACATTAGAGACCCCACCAACTTCTGAAGTCTCGCCAGCAGAAAGAAAACAACCCCCTCTCCCGGTCCCCCAAAAAGCAGATGAAGTAATAACACCGTATGCTGAAAACAAGGACCATAACCAAAGAGTTAGGGAGCAGCCTCGGGAGCACAGTAGGGAGATCATAAAGAAATGTTCCAATGTGTGCATATGCATGTGTATTTACGTATAGATATATATATATAGTCGTTAGTAAAGAAAAGAGTATCTGTGGAGGCAAAGGGAAGACGGTAAAAGTACAGGCAGTACAGGCTGGGTGGAGTGCCGGTGGCTGGAGAGGGTCGGGTGGTGCGGAGTGGAGGATGGTGGGTGGAAATTAGAGTGCGCCCATTCCAGTGACCTCAGACGTCAGCCTAGAATAGACAGGGGCAGAGAGAGGGGTAGGGGGGAGACAAAAACAAGCACTTAATAACCGGAGCAGAAAGGAAAATGAAGACCCTGAGGGGCAACGCTCCTCCGCTTGCCTACGCCCCGCTCAGACTGGGGGGCAGAGCATCCCCAGGGGGCTTCACGGGTCTTGGAGTCCTCATGGAGGGCACAGGGTGGGGCTGGAGGACAAAGCCAGCTCAATAGCTGCACACTTTCCCCTCTCCTTGCTGCTGCCAGGTATTTTCCATCCCTGGCAATGTATCGTGGCAAAGGTGTCTCACACCAGGGGTGCTGGCAGGAGACATCATAGCGCATGGCTTCACTTCAACAAGCATCCCTCATAAGGAGGAAAAACAGCTGTCCCAGCATCCCAACTTCTATTCCAAAATAATGGGAGAGGCTGAGCTGTGCCCCATCCTGCCTCCCCATCTGGTCATCTCCACCACAGCACAAGCTGCAGCTCAGCCAGCCCTTCCCAGCAATGAAGAATGGCTTGTTTTTCTTTTCTTTCTCTCTCTCTTGTCTCAGGAGGTGGAGAGGACCAGCAAGAACCTGGCCCTATCCCTCTCCCAAGCAGCTGGAGAGGTGCCATGGGTGCAGGCAGAGGGGCAGAGGGTCAGGGCAGGATGGTGGAGGTCTGGTGCAGGTCAGGGCTGGGGTGGGTTGGGTTCAAGGAGAAGAAAGCATGTACAGACCTTGACGGTGCTCCCAGCCCACGCACCCCAACAAATGCCAAGAGTTGCCGCCAACATCTCCTGCATGCAGGACCCTGCTACTCGGGCAGGTGGACCACACACCTCCTGGCACGGTGGCAGTGGACCCAGAACCAACTCTGCCAGCGGCAGAGGGCATGGCGAGGCCAACCAAAGGCCCTGCCTCCCCTTAAGCTCCCCATCTACGAGTCCACAGGCGCAGACAAACCGGTCTGGACAAGCTCACCACAGGCACGGAGCTGGTTCCCAACCCCTCTCCAGCTACACCTCCCCTGCACGCTCTCTCGCCGGCCCTCGCCGGCCCACACCAGCACAGGCAGCATTGCTCCCGGGTCAGAGGCAGCCTCAGAAGCCCTCGATCCCTGCAAAGTCCTGCTGCATCAAGCTGTGTTAGCATGAAAAGGAAGAAATCAGGCTGTTCCTATGTCTTGCGTTTATTGGACCGATTATTCTCAGTGGCTGGAAGGAAGCCTTTGGGAGGCCTGGAAGAATGCAGAAGAGGCTCTGAGGTGGCAATAAGCGACGCTGCGATCCCAGAGAGCAGGTCCTAAGTGATGCCTCCCCACCACCAGGCTCAGCTCTGTCCCCGGCCCCATCCCCTGCCTCACCCACAGGGAAAGACAACGGCGGATTTATCACCCCTGCTCCCTCCCTCCCCCCGGCCCTGAGCAAATTCCTTGAGCAAGCGTGGCAGGCGGGCCAACAACCGGCACGACCCACGGCCACCCAGCAGCGAAGCAGTTGCCAGTCCCCAGCCAAAGTTGCCGGCTGAGGGGAAGAGGTCCCACTGGTGATGTCTCGTCCCTGCTCGCGAGGTCTCCGGAAGCCACCATCCATCCAGGCCAGCCTGAGGTAGCCCCTCATGGCCCCCGGTGCTGGGAGCCAGTGCTGCTCCCACCACGTCGGCAGGAGAGGTCCAGCCATGGTGGCGGGGGGCGGCGGCAGAGCTCGGCGGGGGGGTTCTCACCTGGCGTTGATGAGGTACTGCGCAAGGCTGATGTTTGCAGGGGTTCCCGTGATGGTAATTTGGCGCTCTGATGACCCTTCCGTGGCATTGGCGATTTTGATCTGCGCTCCCGACATCTGCCGAATTTCATTGATTTTGGTCCCTTGGCG
The DNA here is from genome assembly GCF_036169615.1 of Heliangelus exortis. NCBI lineage: Eukaryota > Metazoa > Chordata > Aves > Apodiformes > Trochilidae > Heliangelus > Heliangelus exortis. The sequence continues at coordinate 18,781,645 of NC_092427.1, read as the reverse complement.
TCCGATTATGCAGCCTATTAGCTAGAAAAAAAGCACGGAGGGAACGTCTGAGAAGTGGCAGCTTGAGCAGTCACCTGTGAGACCCGAGCACAATGGCACAATGCCAGCCAGAAGCCTTCCTCCCTCTGCCCTGGGACATGAGTGACCTTAATGGTCATGACTATAGGAGAGGGAAAGCACCTGCACCTGAGCACAGTCCTCACAGGACACATCATTCCCTCCTCCTTGGGGGGCAAATTTCAATTATCTGCACATGATGCAGGGCATCTCTGAGGGCTTCAGGAAGGGAAAGGCATTCTAGTGGGTTAGTTTCAGTAGTAACTGTCATGGTCTAACCATGGATCCATGTTTTACAAAGGTCTAAGGATGGGAATAGGCCATGTTTCAGACTATGCTCCACACCTATCCCCTTTCTGGTCACAGCAAACCTGAAGGTAGTGATATGGGATGTGTTTCCACAGGAAAACAAGCCCACTGCCTTCCCTGGGGACAGCCCAAGCCCAAGTGTCCCCTCATCAGCTTGTGTAGCCACACACCATTGACAGCTTCCACATTGCTCACTCCATCTCAACCTTCTTCTACCCTGCTGGGCCATCCTCGCTGAAGCCAGAGTCTGCTGCCTCTGTTACCACCTTCAGCTCTTTCAACTCAACGTGGTGTGCACACTGGTGACAGGAGAGCACTATGTGGTGCCAGCAGAAGAGGAGAATTCTACTTCAAAAGGTGTCTTTCAGTCTCTTGTGAAAAAACTTAGAGCCGGTTTGAGGCTTGTATTTCCTCAGTGGTCCTCAATGGCTTAAATTTCCTCTGTGGTCTTCAACTTTGCTCTAGGTCATTTCCGCATGGTTCTCTCCAGCACTTCCACAAGCTGGCAATGCATATGAAGATGTCCAACTTTTCCAACACAGACACAAGGGGTTTTCAAATGCTTTACTAAGCTATCAGCATCTGAGCTCCTTTCCAGGGTCATACTTGGGAATTCTATATGTGGAACATTCATCTTGGCAGCTGCTGGACTTATCTCGCTGTCTGTAGAACCAGAGACCACTGCTATTCCAAATGTTCACTGGTCCTCTTGTCAGATTATAGGGCTGCCTTAGTGGTTTGTCCCATACAGGCCTCAGTGTACATCCAACTGTTGTACTGGAAGGGTATCAACCATCTCGGAGGATGCATCATGTTTGGCCCAACAGCTCTCCATCTTGGTCTTCATGGTACAGAAATAACTCAGGGAGGCTTCAGCAAATTACCATCCTTTGCTGAGAACCTGAGACCTGAGGAACCAAACCTCTTTGGAGAAATGTTCAGGAACATCCAAGCATCTCTACACCTCACCCAAGTTTCTCCAGATAGTCAGAGGGATGACAAGATGGATTTCATCATCAGCTTTTCTTCAACTCTCCTTCCTCTGCAGTGCAACCACAAGCTGATCTACACCACTGAAACACGACTGTAGACCCTTTGCTTTAAGAAACCCAAACCTGTCCTTTGCTTCCCAGGAAGGTAGCATTGGGAATTTAAGGGCCTTCAGAGCAACAGGAGGCAGAGCCAAGGGCATTTTTCAGGGGCAGAAATTTGCAGATGATGACATTTAACACTGCAGGTCAGAGGAGAGCCAAGCTTTTAGTGACAGAATGCTCTGAGTGCTCTCAGGTCCCATAGCAGGTCCCTCAGCACGTTAAAGAGGAGGAAATCTCCCTTTCCAAAAGGTTGCTTGATATTCCTCATTGCTGCCAGGGCCACAGTCCCCCTTGTTTGACAGATATGGCTGTTGCAACCTCAGGAGCACTTGCTGAGCTCCCTGCAGCTTTCTGGAGGAGGTACAATGCATGGACAGAAGCAGACCCAGGATCAGCCCCGCTGTCATCTCCTACAGATTCCTCCACAAATCCCTCCCATGGTGGAGCACCTCTGAGGGTTTCAGCCAGCACACGCTCAGAAGCTGTTTCACTGCCCCATTTCTGGGGTGGAAGGAGGCCTCACAAGTGTCCCAGAGGAGCCAAGATGCCCAGCAGAGGTGCTCAGCAGCTGCAGCCAGGCTTCCCTGGAGCTGCCATGTGTTGGTGAACAGCAGGAAGAAGTGGCAACAGCTGCCAGACCCAATCCAGAAACTCCTGATGAGGAGGGGCTGAAGGTGCTTGTAGGTGATGGAGATGGGGGCAGAGACCGGAAGTCATCCTGATGGTTTCTCTGATCCTGATTTGAACACCTGCTGGTTATCAACCCATGTAAACCAGTGGGCCAGTCCACAAGCCAGTGATACCTTGCATCCAGGTGCCAGCTCCGTTGGGGGTCTCCATCCCACCTCCTCCAACCCGAACATCACCCAGCACCCTCTTTGCACCACTCAATATGACTCCAGCCTCCTCCCAGCAAATATCCCAGTCCAATATCCACGTTAGCACAGTGCCTCCATCTACGAGACCCAAAAGCTGACTGCCACCAGGATGAAGTTGAGACGCACCATCCTTCAAAAGCTCGTGAGGCACTTTGTGGCCTTCTTAGAAGCACTCTTTACTTACCTCTCCAACTCCCCAGCAGTTACACTCAAGCCAGTACTAGATCAAGCAATCATGGTTTAATCAGGGCTGGCTCAGGAGCTCTCTCTCCTTCCCAGTGCTGTCAGTGGGCATGTTTCATGAGCACTGAGTTCACTACAGTTGGACTCGATGACCTTAGAGGTCTTTTCCAGCCCTAATGATTCTATGATTCACTTGGAAAGGGAAAGGGAACAGTGAGAAGGATTGTATCTAGGAAAGCTACCAAGGGGTTAAAGTCCAGTGGGTGCTTTATGCTGCCCATGGCATGGGTGAAGGGGCATCTCTAAACCTATTTAACAAAGTCTGTAGCTTATATATAAATATGTTCACAGACATACATATATATATATGTATAGACACACACACGTGCCAAGGAATCACACGAATTTACTTACATCATTGGGAATGGTGAGTTCATGAGTACTGGCCGGGGGACTGGCATCCAAACCTGGGCATATGCAAGGGAAAAAGGTTAGAGGTGGCAGAGGCAGCACGGTGGAGCTCCGCTGCTTTCCTGCAACACTCAGCACTGCAAAGGCTCCATCCTGCTCCAGGGCTGGGAGGGGAAGGGGATCACACACCAGGGGATCTGGTACAAGGAGGAGGAAGATGGTTGCTACCTGACCCTGCTGATGCTGGGTGTCACCTTCCCCTGCATCCCCTGAGCTGGCCTGGCCTGCACTGCCCCAGGAATGCCTCGCTTCCCATCCTTCATCCTTCCACTAGGAATGGCTTTAGAGGAGGGTGCTTTATGGTGCAAGGCTGCAGCATCACCAGCAAGAGGTGGGAAAAGCATCATCCCTCAAAGCCTTCCTCCAGGCAGCAGCAGACAGCCTGGGGAACACAGGCCCAGAATCAGAGAGCCTATCTGCAGGAGGGCTGCTCACACACCCCTCCAGCCTGGTACCACAGGTACCCCAGCACCCTAAAATTGGTTTCCCCAGGAGACCCAGTGACACAGGGAGTATGCAAAGTACTTTGCGACTTAAAGCCACAGACACCTGCACAGTGAACCTCAGCCAGACTGGTAAGACATGCTGGACCCAGGACCCATGGTCCCTCATGCTCTCAAAGGGAAAGCAAGGCAAACAGGACAGAGATTTTGTCCATACACCTTCCTGCAAAATAATAAACCTCTTTCACAAAGGCAGTCTGAGAGAGTTGGGGTTGTTCAGCCTGGAGAAAAGTAGGCTCTGGGAAAACCTTAGAGCACTTTCCTGTACTTGAAGGGGCTACAGGAAAGCTGGGGAGGGACTTTTTACAAGGGCAAGGAGGGATAGGACAAGGGGGAATGGTTTCAAGCTGGAAGAGGGGAGATTCAGATAAGTTATTAAGAAATTCTTTGCTGTGAGGGTGGTGAGACACTGGTCCAGGTGGACCAGAGAAGCTCTGATTGCCCTGTCCCTAAAAGTGCTGAAGGCCAGGCTGCATGGGTCTTGGAGCAACCTGGTCTGGTAGAAGGCGTCCCTGGCCATGTCAGGAGGTTGGAACTGGAGGATCTTTAAGGCCCCTTACAACCCAAACCAGTCTGTGACTGTGATTTAGAACCTGCTTCTCTACAAAGCTACATGGCAAGGAATGAAGGCAGCAATGTGCTTCCCCCTGGCTTCTCCTGAACCAGGGAGTGCACTTTTCTCCATGGTGGGAAAGTCTGTAGCCAGCAGGGCCCCCTGTGTGGGCAGCTCCAGAGGTAAGAGGGCAGCATGCTGCAACACTCCTAGGCCAGGAGAAAGCCTGCCTCTCCGGCAGGTATCTGTATGAAATCACCTCAGTGCTGAACCAGGGATGTCCTGTGTCAGATCTGCAAGAGAGAAGCAGTCTGGTGGCTAACAAGAATTTTCAGCAACTGAAAAAAAAGCCCTTATCCATATCATATAAATGAGGGATGAAGGCTTTTAAGAGTGGACGAGCAGATGAGAGACTGCAAGGTCTATATTCGAGGGAAGAGGGGAGTAGGGAGGTGCATGGTAAATAAGCACAAGAAGACTAAGTCCTGGGCTGCTACAACACAGGACAGCAGCAGCACCCAGTTCCTCACATCACAGTGGAACTGCCTCAGCTGTGCTGAGCAGCTATTGCAAGGAGTATCCAAGATTGCCTCGTATGCATCTCCATGGAGGTCCTTTGCCTGCAGGAGAGTAGCTCCTGTCCAGTTTTGCTGCCAACAGCTGCATGGGTCTTAAAACCCAGCAGGTCTGAACCAGTGTTTGTCCAGATACCAGCACTGCCATAGCAAAATTTCTAAACTACTGAAATGAAACTTCAAGTGCAATATCCCATTTCAACATCACTCCTAGAAAGAAAAATATCCAGGTATCCTGATTCACTCCTGCATGATTCCTTCATGATGTTGCACCTCCCTTACAGATGCCTGGGTACACCACATGGTGCAGGAGGTTTCTTTACCACATTAGTAGTGCACAGAGGAGTGGGGAACTCATGGGATGGGGATGCAAATCATCTACTCAGCACCCCTCTGCCCTCCTTAACCCCTGCTGGGGGCACGAATGCCTCACAAAAGAGCCTCAGACCAGGTTTTGTGTGATGGGCAATGCTTAAGGCTGACCTTAAGGCATGATGCTAAGAGACATTTCACCAGCCCTAGACCATCTTTCACACTGGGCCTCCTCACAGTCCAGGTCAGGGCCGAATGCACCTAACACAAAGAGATGTCCCTCAGGGTGCAGGTGTCCTTGTCCCTGGGCCACGTGTTACAAGGCTCAGCTCAACAGCAGCCTGGGTATGGCAGAAAATGTCTTCTGAAGAATCAGAGCACCAGGGATGGGCTCAAAGCAGTGCTGAGGCACCCAGGGGTCTTTGGAAATGCAAGCTAGGCTCCTCAGACTCATATCTATTGTGAGATGTCACTGGGATTGCTGAAAGCCCTCGGGGCACGTTCAAGGAACAGCCATGTCCTCCTTCATTGCCTGGAAACACATTCTTTTGGCAGACCAGTTCCTCCCTTCTCTGATATGCACATGCAGTCCCTAGAGCTGGGACTTGGGGGGAGAGTGGGGGTCAGGGGAGGATTAGTGCCTGGGGTGATTGCAAAGGACAAAGCAGGGCATGCAGAAAAAAAGGGCCGTGTGGGTTGGGATGATTAAGTCTGTATTTTCTATAGTCTTGTTGGGTCTATTTATTTGGGCTGCATTTGCTTTCATGTTTAGGCTACATCCCCAGGTTTTTGATACACACACATTATCGTACCCTGACTGGCCACGGGGCATTTGCCCTGGGTGTGCCAGAGAAGGTTGGGCCTCACATTGCCTGTGAGATGCCAGGGTAACTGCTCTGAGCAGTGGTAGGTTATAAAAGACAAGCACATTTGGCATGTATGGATGAACGTGTAGGACATTTGACATCAAAATTTCTCCAAGATTAAGGCTGTGCTTTGGCTCCTCAGGGCCCTGCCCCCGCTAAAAATGCAGCACACCCCGTATGGCTTAGAGATGGCTAAAACTGCATGTCATTTCTGTCCCCACAGGCATTCTTCTAGTGTTTCTGAGCAAAGTTTATGCAAAATTAAATGAAAGAATAAGGGTGATGACTCTGATGTCTGGCAGTTACACTCATACATCAGAAAACTGGGCAACAAACTCCAGGCCCTTTTCTTTTGACATACTGTACAAAGGTGAAGGGCAGGCATGGTGCTGCCCACTCTCTCCTTGCCTGCCAAGAAAACCTGCTGCCTTCTCCACAAATACCGTGGTTTATCTCAGAGCACAATGATGGCACAGACCTATTTAAGACACATATTTCAGCAGAAAGCTGCTTATTTCCCTGTAGCTTTGTGTTTTACCTGATGATTGGCCCATCAGATTTTGAGCTTCTTCGGAGGAATGTAAGGGCAGCTTTTCTCCTGAAGAGCAAAGAAGAAACAGATTTAATGCTTTTGCCTTCAAGGAGATAAGCAATGTCACTTCATCTAGGAAGCTCAAAATATGATGAACATACTGTCAGAAAAGGCATTTCCAACTGGCACTTTGACCACCACCGAGTAAACAAAGGTACTTTAAGTATCTCCATTCCCTGTGCACTATCTGCTTTCCCAGGTCACCATGAAAATGCCAGCACCGGGGATGAGGCCACTGAGCCACGCCATGCCTGGCTGTCATCCCACCAGCGTGGCTCTTTCCCATTGCTCTCCCCAGAGCCAGGATGCTGTCTTGCCTGGCTCCACACAGACACCAGAGCAGCATCCCCACCTGGTGCTGAGCCGTTCTCCCCAGGGACAGTGGAGATGCAGACCCCATCAGGGTCTGCATCAGCATGTGGCAGGGGATGCCACCTCCTCTGGTTGGGAGACTTTCTGCTGGGAAAGCCAGCAAAGCTGGGAGCAAGCTCATGGTGGCTCCCCTGCAGGAGTCCAGGCAGACATGGTTAATGGCTGAGAGCTCGCTCATGAGGACTGTAACCCCCAAATATCCATCCTGCCTCCCTGTTAACCTCTCCCCCACGGACCTTGCAACTTCAGCTTTACTTGCCCTGCTCGCTTCTGTTAAATAGCATGAGTTTAGAAAGACAGAGAAACTCTACAGGTAAGAAGAGAAGGATATCTAGAAAGGGTGTGTGGGTACGTACCAGGGAAAGCGGGGGTGGTCTGTCCAAGGGGAGTAAAGGGGGTTTGCTGCATAGCCAACTGGTGGAGCTTGGTCAACTGCTGAGGGGTAGGAGGGACATTAGAGCTAAGAAGGTTATTGTCATAGAATACAACAAGTCACACCAAAAATCAAGAGCAAAATTATAACAGAAGGAAAAAAACAAAAAGAAAACCAAACCAAACCGGGAAGCCATGGTGAGTCATGGCAAAAACATTAGCAGAAGGACTTGGCCTGGGTAAAAATGCAATAAAGCCCAAATCTTTTGCAGAAGTGCTTGATCAGGGTCTGAACTACAATACCAGCAAGAAGCCCATTCTTAATTTCTGCCCTTTGTCAAATGATTCAGCTCCTCACCGTGATCCAGCAGCTGCTGCTTATGGCACTTCCAGCCACTGCCTTTGCCTCCAGGCCTTCACAACTTGCCATCAAAAGCTGCTGCTTGCTTCAGCGTGGCTTTAGAGCAGAGGAGCCATCTCAAAGGCACTGCCAGGCTGGTGGCCATCACTTGCCAGAAGCCAGAAAGCCCCTCTTTGTGCTGCTGGAGCCACATCAGGATCACTTGTCCCAGCAGCAAATGCTCTCATGCTGCACCTCTGATGGGAAATGCCTCTGGGAAATGGACAAACTGCTGCTTTTGTCAGCTCACAATAAGCACAAGCCCCTTGGCAGCGAGGGGCAAGATGGGCTTCAGCCATGGCCAGTAGGTATTTCAGATCCTTGTATCCCTTGTTGTGCCAGGTAGGTTTTCATGCCCCGTCAGGAAGAGGTTGCATAGAGAGGAGCTTGGTTGGAATACATTTTGTGCTCTGTTTCGCTGCTCCAAATTGAAAAAAAACCAAAAACAGAAAAAACCCAAACAAAACAAACAAGCAAACAAAACCACTAAACAAACAAAACAAGGAAAAAAAAACCAAACAAAAGAAATAAACAAACAGGACTGAATTCTATTTTACAGGTGCTCAGAGGGTTGCCAGGATTTTATCATCCCCCAAACCACTCCTTGCACTTGTCCCCTCCCTTGCAAGGGAGAGGCCAGAGTTACGATTTCCACATTTTTTGAGGGGAAAAACACTCAAAAACCTCCTTGCTCCTGCAGCATGGCGGGGGAGGGAGCACGGGGAGGTCTGGCCAGCAGCAGTGAGGTGGAAGAGCTGGAAAGAGCAGATCAGGGAAGCTGAGAACACCAGGGGTGAGATTGGAGGGAGGCAGTGGGGAGGGGAAACACATCTCACCATCCCAAAAGAAGATGCACATCTCTCCCTGTGCAGCATAGAAAATCATCCAAAGATGGGCTGTGACACATCCCTTCCCAAATACAGTCAGGTCTGGGTAGGAGTGGGCAATGCCACTGCTCCTGTGGGTAACAGGGACATCAGCATCTCCTGCTTTTTAATTTAGCAGTTTCCCTGTTTTCAAACAAACTAAAGCCAATTGAGCCCTGTTTGTGGAGCTCAGCTGGCAGGACTCCAGATGAAACCTCCTCATGAAACACTTTGCCAGCACTGATGAGGAGCACCAGGTGTGCAGAGCACATCAGGCTCTAACCCTGCCTTGGGGCAGGGGTCTGCCTTCACCCAGTGGTGGATACACCTAAATCCTTTCTCATACTGATCTAGAATACATTTAAGACACAGTTTGGGTAGTAATATTTAGCATAATAAATGGCATACGAATGCCACAATAATGGCAGTGAAAAAAAACTGCAGGAAGCGAGGCAAAAACCTGAGACCATTTCTTCAAACTCTGGTTTCCTTCACAGACCTGAGGGGAGTTCCCCCAATAGTAGTCATAGGAGAGACAGAAAAGGACAGCAGCACTGGGACTAACTCTACTCCCTCTCTGCTCTGCTCTGGTGAGAGCCCCACACAGCACTGTGTCCAGTTCTGGGGTCCCCAACACAGCAAGGGCAACCAGCTCTTGGAGTGAGTTCAGAGGACACCATGGAAATGCTCATGACAAGGACTGGAGAACCTTTGCTATGGAGACAGGCTGAGAGACTTAGGGTTGTTCAGCCTGGAGAAAAGCAGGCTCTGTGGAAACCTTAGAGCACATTCCAGCACCTGAAGGGGATACAGGAAAGCTGGGGAGAGACTTTCAACAAGGGCATGGAGTGATAGCATGAGAGAAAGAAGTTTCAAGCTGAAAGAGGGGAGATTTAGGTGAGACATTAAGAAGAAATTCTTTGCTGTGAATGTGGTGACACAGTGGCCCAGGCTGCACAGAGAAGTTGTGTCTGCCCCTTTGCTTGAGGTGTTGAGGTTAGGTTGGATGAATCTTAGAGCAACCTGGTCTAGTGGGAGGTGTCTGTGCCTATGCTAGGAAGGCTGGAACTGGATGATCTTTAAGGTCCCTTCCAAGCCAAACCATTCTATGATTCTATGATAACACACAGCCATGCCAAGCATTACTAGGTACCCACAGCAACTTCCAGTTCCATCTCTTTAGCTGCCTACCTTGTGTATGCCCAGAAGCAATGCCCTAGATTGGGAGATTTCCTGCTCTTGACATTTATTTCACACCCAAATGCCCCTGTCTCGAGTCGCCACAGCCATCCTTTTATCTTCCACTGCAAATTTTGTGAAGGCAGATAGCTACAGATCACATCCCAAATGCCTTACAAGCAACCTGGGCAATGCCCTTCATTAGCCAAAACTCTCACTGTCTGAGTGGATTTTTCCCAGGGGAGAAGATCAAGGCAGGACCTCACACTTTACCTTTGGCATTTGAAATTCCATCCACTCTGCAGCCACGGGTCTGCAAAAGGCATCTGCTAAACACAGACACATGTGCCAGTGCCCTAAAATCACATTTAGTAATGGTTTCCACACTGAGCAGTGTTTAAAATGACCAATCCTGTGAGAGAGCTACAGGAGGAAGGACATGGTGTGTGGCCCATCCTTACAAACAACTTTTTCCAGATTGGAGTGTGATAACAAGAAGACTGTAAGCTGTCACCACTGCTTGCAAAGGAAAACCAGGACAAGGATTATATTGATCCACGGTCACTAAATATTCAGGTGTACTTATTTGTATTCCTCTTGGGGAGCAAAAGCAAAGTGAACACAATTGAGAATATTTGTGAGCAACCATCCATCACAGCCAGCTATACAAAGTATGTGCATATTGGTGTCACACAAAAAACCAAACCTGGCCTCCACTCAGCTGTGTGAAATCAATGCTCCGAATATCAAAACCCAGCCTAGAATTCCTAAGGATGCATTCATGGAACCAAACAGCCTTGCCATCTTCTCCATCACGCAAAAAAAAAAAAAAATCAAATGATTTAACACCCAATGCACACATATCAACAACACATCAGAGAATAATCCTTTACAATAAACTCATTTTCTCTTTCTTTTGGCACTTCTAAATGCAGACATGCCAGCACTTGGTCCCTACACATCCACCTCAAAACACGTGCTGTGGCACAGGAGTCTGGTAAAGGCAGAAAGATCTGAGAATGAGGAAAACCTAACAGAGCACCTGTCTCTGCACTAAAAAATGCAAGATGAGACCGAGACGGTGCCCGTGATGTCCCCAACCCTTGGTCAACAGAGCCCAAACACAGTGGGAAGGCTGTCAAACCCCGGGTGACAGCTTGGATTTCACATGAAGCTCCAGAGGTGAGGCACAGAGCCCTCAGTGGGGTGAGCCCCAGCAGTGCGAGAGGTTGGAAAAGGACAACTGGCCACCAATAACTGGCCACCAGACACTGCTTCACCTCTGGAACAACTGCACACTGACCAGGAGGTGGGCACTCCTTCAGCAGTGTGAACAGACCCCTGGGGAGCAGCAGGTGTCCTCAAAGGGCTTGGATTTTTGCAAGGAAACAGTATATATTTAGGGGAATTCAAGTGTATGAGTCACACGATTCATAACGTGAAAATTTAACGATGAGACAAAGGCAATTCAATCAACCATGAGATGTTTTCTAAAAGAATTGTTAAAAAACATCAAACTACAGTCTTTAAAAGTGATGTTCAAGACTGTGAATGCGAAATGAGCCGGTACATAAAATATTTGATTGAGTTGCCTTTGAGTCACCATTAATTTTTCATTTCTCACGTTTGATTGAGTTGCCTTTGTCTCATTATTAAGGAGACCCCAAAAAAGGAACACCCCCCTGCCCAGGTTTCAATAAGAAACTCTGCATCACTGGAGCTCTGGCTTCTCCCCACCCCACCAAGGTGCTCAGCACCTAAATAAGCCCTTGGCTTACCAGTACTTTAAGGATAAGTGGGGAAACAGAGGGTAAAATATCATTTTTGTTCCCTTTCTTTCCATGTTTTGATCATTTGGAGGCACAAAATGCATAGATCGTGGTTTGTCTTCAAACAAAGGGATAGCACAGAACAATGCAAACAATTTAGCATCAGGCCAAGTCCTCAGATTAATAAAGTTTAGAGCTAACAGGTAAAAAGGCTGTTCAAGGTATTACAGATACTACACATGGCCAGTTATTTTGAAAATATGCTATTAATATTATTGTCTAATATTAATATTATGTGAATTAGCAGTAGCATGCAGGTGACATTAAGGGTATAATAAAAATAAGAGTAAAACTCACATCCGGGTGTGGAATGGCGTATTGTCCCTGAATTGTATAGGCCTGCAAAAGGAAAAAAAAAACAGAATTTATTAGGGCTGGCAGGAGGTTCAGCAAAGTCCCGTCCCTCACTGCACGGATTCCTGTCCCCAGGCTTTTCTCCTTCCTGCCTGACATGTAGATGCTCTTTTAAAAAATGCAGGGGCTAAAGAGGAGCTCAGCCTCCCCCGGCTCTGCTCAGGACCCCCGAAATGACCCCGTGCATGGAGCTGAGCATTACACCCCCAGCACACCTCTCCCCTTGCTCTGCTGCCAGTGAAACAGGGGTGCAGTATCTTGGAATTTTCCTTAGCCAACTAGATTTTGAGGTTGGAGGGGATGAGGGAAGCCTACTCCATGCAGTGGGTAGTTGCCCCACGCACCATCCCCTGGATAGCCCAGGGGAAGAGACCCCTCGTGCTGCCTAAAATTTGCTAGGGCAGAGTCCTGGGGTAGCAGGGAGAATACCCCTCCAACTGCAGCACACTGAGCTACCTGACTTGACAGGCTTGGGCTCCCTTTGGCTCTTCCAAAAGAATCAGCTCTTTAAAGGTACCAGAATTGCATGGAGTGGGAAGGCTGTACAAAAGCTTCTGATGAAGGCAAGTGCATGGTGGTGTCACCACTGCCCTTCGGACCTAGATGTGATGCTAGAAAACCAGGCAGCACAGTGAGTTTCTCTGTATTTTCAGCTCTCAATACGCTTCATGTCTTCCCAGTACTTCCAGTGCTTTGATGGGGGGAGGAAAGGCATTGCCATACAGAAAGCCTGAGGTCTCCCCAAGCCCAGAGAAGGCGTGGGGATGGGCAATGCCTTTCATCTGACAAATCCATGCAAATGTCTGTTAGGCAAACCCTTTTCATGTTTTTTTCCATAATTTGTAGCAACCCTTTCAGTTTTCCAAATAACCAAAAAATAAGCACCACGGTGGGTACAGAGCCAGACAGCAGAGAGCCCAATATTTTGGACATGACCCTCTATCAAAAAGTACCACACATTGACACATTATTCAGATGATTCTGAAATAAATGGCAAAAGAGATGGAGAACACTTTAAAAAGGGAGAGTAAAGATAGCCAAATTAAAACAAAACCAACACTCTGAGCCTCCTGCATATTTGCCATATTGCTTGCAAACAGCCAATGGCTTTGTGTGAGGAAAAGCCCCAAAATCCTGGAGAAGGAGCAAGGCAAAGCCCTGGGGACCGCTTGCCCATGGGGACATGGCAGGGGCTGCTCTAAAGAGTTCACTCTTTCCTGGTTGTTTAATTTCTCAGGTTTTTTTATTAGAAAAAGCCAATTAAAGGCTGGAAGGTGTCTTGGACAGATGCAACCCAACACTGACCTGCCTTTGTGACCCCTCTTGGCTTTCCTTCTCTACTGACATTGCTCATCCATTTGGCAGCTGCTACCATGTCCCTCAGCCTGCTGACCTCCTGCTGATCCAGACCTCCCCAAAGCACCTCACAGCACCACCAACTCTCACCTGCTGCCCTCTGCCCCCCCCCCCTTATCCCCTGCCACCCCTCAGGGGTTGCTGGGAAGAGCTTTCAGAGACGGCCGCTTCTTCCCATGGCATCACTTCTGTGCAAGACACCAACAGTTCGCCAGCAGGACAAACGTGACCTCCATCTTACTCTCCCTTTTGAGAAGATAAGTTCACCAGGCAGCTAGAGTTGAAGCTCTTTTCCAGGACTGCTGCTCAGACTCTCCCTCTAATGCTGTCAATGACTGAGAAATGTGATTTCAGCACACTGCCTGAAACAGCCTGTGCTTTCAGCTCTGCTCCTGGCCTTAGTTTGCCCTTTTGCTATTTATTACACCTACAATAACTTGTCTGGTGCTGCTCTGCATGGCATTAGCTGTAGTTCATGACACTAGCTCTACCCAGCTGCTGGAGCTCCTCTCCTGCTAGATACCAATGCACCCCAACATAACGGCATCTAAAGGCAGGTTCCCTGTCACCCAGTGAGGTGAGCAGATGAGGTGTGAAAAACCTGTGTTCAAGTTCCCTCTATAAAAAACTGAGACAGAGCTGAGACCTGACTTTGTTGCAGAGGTTATGGCAGTTTTGCGGGGGAGAGTAATACCCCAAACCAGCTGAGCACTAGTGTTTGGGATGCTGCCTTGGAAGGTGGCTCAGCATGGTACTGGGATGAGCCCTTTGAGTTAGGCTAACAGTTGGATTTGATGATCTTAAAGATCTTTTCAAACACAATGATTCTGTGATTCTACTTTGGATCAATTACAGCTATTCAACATTTAATTGGCCTAGAGATGCCAGAAATTAAAAACACTCACAGCCACCATGAGCACACGGTCACAGCCCCTTATTCAGTGGGCTGTCTTCACTCTATCCTTCACCCTGCTAACTTGGCAGATTCTGAATTTGGTTCTTAAAGAAGCAAACTCCAGCTTTTTCTTGGCACACAAGTGCCCAGCAGAGCTAACACCCTCTGGGCCTGGCCCTTCCTCTTCTCCAGCAGCCATCTCAAGAGCTGAGCTGTCTGCCCCGCTGGGGCTTGCAAACTGCCAGCGGTTCTGCAAAGAGCTTTCAAGCCCAGCTGCCCACCCTGGTGTGTGATGGATGGGATGACACCATGCAAGTCAGAAGGCAAGAAACCTGAGTGCACTAACGGGCAGCGGCTGGTGCTGCAGTAAAAGGCTGAGGTTGGCAGTGGAGGCTGCAAGCGGGTCGGCTCTTACCTGACCACCTGCAAAAATGACAGGGGTGGAGGCGGGCTTTGGGCGGTAGGGAATGGTGGCACCTTTTGGTGGGGACTAGGAAAAGGGACAAGGAGAGGGAGAGAGAACATTAGAACAGCTTTCCTGAAACGGCGGCAAAAAAAGAGTGTTAGAAAGCACCCGACGGAGCACGGGCCCCGGGGCCGCCACCAGCAACACCCAAACCAGGCAAACCGCGGTTCCAGACAGGAGGACATGGGGAAAATCGGTGTTTAATGGACAACAAAGACAACCTGGGGTCCAGGAAATCCCCTGCCAAGGCACAGGACCCTAAAATGCTTCCCAGATGTCCGCAGCCTCCCTTGACTTCACTCTGCTCTCCATAACCTGCATTGCCTGATCTAGACTTGAATCTGATTTTAGAATGTGCTCTCCTCCAACACCCCAAGGAGACCCTCAAGACGGTGAGGGCAACCCACAGATCAGACTTTTTATCCTTGCCTGCCTGAAGCCTCCTCATGCATCAGCTTTCTTTGCAGCCTGAGAGCTCTTAAACTCCATCCCACTCTGGAGTCGTGCCAGCCCTGCTGAGCAGCCAGAGCTGTGCCATAGCATCCTGAGCACAGGCATCAGGAGTGAGCAGCCCTTCTGCACCACCCAGAACCATGCTCCAGATCTTTGAGCCTTCTCCTCTTCCTCACCGCCAGAACAGGGTCACCTTCAGTACATGGTTTGGTCCATCACCACAGCCATAGTGGATGCTGCAAGGTCTTGTCATTGTGGTCAAGGCCTCCCATGTGCTGGTGGGACAAGTGGCAGAGATCACCTCGGTCAGGGTGCTGAGCTCTGGAGGAGTCAGAGGCTGGAAACCCTTCTCAGATGGTAACACCAGCATTCCCAGAGGTTCTTCTAGAGCTGTATGGTGGTAGCAGTCCATTGGAGCAGCCCAACAGATGCCAGAAGCCAGGGCACCAACCTGTGTGCTCTCTCAGCCCTCCTTCTGCATCAGCAGGATCCAGGGCTGTCCAGGCTATCTTTCTGCTCCCTGCTGTGGCCTGACTAGAACCTGGGTAGGTCCAAGCAGAAGCTGTAGTGATGCACAAGATGTAGTGATGCATCCCCCTGTGCACAAGACCTTCTCATCCAAGTTATCTCTTTTTTCTCTTGAACATAACTAACTGGCCATAGAAGAGATTTCAGAGGTTTCTAGGGATCAGCTAAAAGCCTCCTGGTCCTGCCTGAAGTGAAATGACCCAGTTACTGCTACGTAAAGACAGGCAATAAAAATGGCACTATCTCATGGAAAATTCTTCATCTTTTTTGGACGTCCTTCCAGACATCTACTTGTAGCCAAGTGGCATACCCAAATCTTCTGGCTAAGCAGGTCTGCTGGAAAACTGTATGATCAAAGCACAGCCTCTACAATCACAAATCTGATTTTTCTTCTATTGTGTTACAAATCTTGGAGGGAATGAAGCAGAAATTTCTGTGGTAAAAGAACTCAAGACTGAAAGGCTCTAAGGAACATCTCTGCAGGCTGTTAAAGTCTCAGGTTTCAAGCCACAAGAAAACTCATGATTTTTTTATCTTTCCTACTGCTGAGCCCTACAGAGGAGCAGCAACCCTTGCTTTGGTCAGTGAGAGCAACCTGCAGTCACCATGCAGCTGAGAGTCAGCACCAGCAGTGGTGGATAACGTGATTCATGTCACTTCCTCTTAGCTGGGCTGCTGCCAAACTGAAGTTGCTTAAATTTAGTTGTGCTTCACCTCCACTAAGACTTGCCATCCCCCTCTGAAGCTCTTGCAGCAGCAAACATGCTCCTCCCTGCCATGAAAGGGAAGCAGTGTGCAGGCTGTGCAGCAAGGCAGAGGGGACTGATGTGGGCCTGTGCCCCTTCATCTCTAGGAAGCACCAGGTGTCACCCATGTCCTGAGGGGTCTCCTCCTGGAGCTTCTCCCATCTGAGGAGGCAGGTGTGGACGTGGGGCCTGTGGCTGTGGTCATCCCTGGCAACAGGTTCAGCAGCATCTCTCCACGGTAGAGATCTTCAAACTCTGCTCGTCAGTGTTTCTCCCAGAGAACAGCAGCCTGCACATACACACTGCGTGTCTGCTCTCCAGACTTCCTTTCTACTTTTCCCTCACTACCACTCCCTTATGCAAGCTCTGTGTAGAGGTGACAGTGACTGCTTCCACCGTTCCCTTCCTATGGCACTTTTGGCACCACTGGGACACCAGGCTGTGGCTGCCCCAGTCTTTCTGGCCTGTTTTGTCACCCTTTTCTCCTGCAGTCACCCCATGCTATGACACAAACCACCTCCTTTGGGGCACCTGACAGGGCAGGTTTCCAGTGCAGGAATGTAGAAACGATGCACAGAGATGGCAGGGAAAAAACATTGGGTGGGTTTCAAACGGAAATACCAGGAAATGAGCAGTCCGACACCACGTGGTGAAGGGTATGAGAGACACGTTCCACAGCTCCCAGCCCTGGCGTGGTGCCGACTGGGTTTTGGTTTTTTTCCTATGTACTTTACCCCCTGTGTGACAGACTGTACCTCCAGCATCACCACACAGATCTGTTTGACACACTGGATAATTGCGTCGGGTGTCCCCGAGATTGTCACCGCCCGCTCCGTGGAGTTGGGCAGCATGTCCCCCGCCACTTGAACCTGAGCACCTGTTGACTGGAGACAGAAAGAGAGACGAGGAAAAATCCCACAGCTGAATGCCTCCCCTGGCAGCCAGCTCTGGCTCCTGAGAGCAGCACTGCCCTTCACACACCAACAAGGTCCCACGGAAGCTGCTCCGATGTCAGCAGGACCCTCCCAGGGTGCAACACGATGCACGATGCTCACAGCCTAAGGAGCCCCCTTTCCGAGGCTCCCCCTCAGTCGAAGCTGTGATTACATGCAATCCCAAATCCAGGCCTGCCTTACCTCCCTGATCTCTTTGATCTTGGAGCCTCCTTTGCCAATCAGTGAGCCGCACTGACTGGCTGGCACGACCAGCCTCAGCGTCACCGGAGGTTTGCTGGTGGCAGTGCTATTGCTCATGGAGTTGGTTATGTCCTTGGGAAGGAAGAAGGCAATGCATCAGCCCCTGGTACCCAACCAGACTCCTGACATCCAGGCCAACCTAGATGCTCTGGGCCAGAGGAGAGGGGTCATGTGCCCCAGGCCCCTCTGGCTGGTCTGCATCTGCATCACTGTGCATCCCTGCAGATAATTAATTGTGAGACATCCAGGACACTTCACTGAAGCTCAGTTCTTGCCTAGTTAGAGATGTCTGGAAGGTTTTGTGCCAAGGTCATGTATCACTTAAGCAAGTCCAGGCACGCAGGAGTTGGAGGTACCCAGGCCCACCTGCACTGCTGCCCCAGCAGTGGGCACACCAGAGCTCTGCTTGGCTGGAGGACCACCTAAGGGTCTGGATGCAGAGCATTTTATTCTGCCCACCTGTGTGGCGAAGAGTTCCCATTCCTCACCTCCTCAAATTTGTAGGCAATCATGGCAAAAGCCTTGAAGATGGCATCAGTGGGGCCGGTGATGGTCACGATTCGCTCAGGGCAGTTCCCCTCCGAGATGTTGATCCTTGCTCCGCTCTGGAAAGAGAAGGGCAGCTCTGGAATAACCGCAGCCAAGTGACCAGTGGGGACATGGAGCCCTTCATCCAGGCTGCAAAATGCCAGTCTGGGAAGGTTCAGCATTCAACAGCAGAAGCTCAGAGAGCCCCAGGGCAGCAGCAAGTACATCACTTGCTTGGACCTGCTTGCCCTCTGCCAGCCCATCTACACCCCACATAACCTTAAAACCTTCCCCCCCCCCCCCCCCCCCCGTGGTGCTTCCTGAGCTGCTTTACTCCAGCCTTCAGAAAGGCTTTCCAAGCATCCACCTCAGGTCTTTTGCTGCAGTGCAAACCCAGGTGATACAGGTAAGACCAGCTCATGGGATCACTGCTCATGAAGAGTGCTGCTTACTGCTCTGATAAGTCCTTAGTAGCTCCAAGCACAAAGACCTTGGGCAAACAAACTCAAGCCAAATGCAGTCACTCAAACGAGAGACTTAATTTCACTACTTCATTAAGATTAAATTCTTAGATCTGGAAAATTCCCATTAAATGGATGGGAGTTTGAATATGGAGTGAGAAAACAACCAAAGAGCTCTGGGCACAGCCAGCCTGTGTGTCCTGACCTGGGGGCTACTGTACCCATGGCAATGGGTACACATGGCAATGTGCAGCTCTGGTCACCATGCTGCAGACTGCTGGGCAAGAAAGCCCAATGGCCCTTCCAACCTCTCTCCCCTCCTCCCACCAATCGTTTTAAGGAGCAGGGCTGCTCACCTCCTCACGCATCTTCTTCACAGTCTCTCCTTTCTGAAATAAGAATCAGAAACACAGGTTATTGTAAAAAGTCAAGACGTCCAACTTCAACACTTCCAAACATGCATCCCTCTAATCATGGAACCACAGACTGGTTTGGGTTGGAAGGGACCCTAAAGATCATCTAACTCCAACTCTCTGCCATAGGCAGGGACACCTCCCAGTAGACCAGGTTGCTCCAAGCTCCATCCAGCCCGGCCTTGGATGCTTCCAGGGTATTTATTCTGCAAATCTTTGCCTTTTAAAAACACCAAAATAAAGCAACCCTCTATAGCCAGGACTTTCCAATTAACCATGTGAAGCACCAGGGAGCAGAGCTTGTTCTGCAGGAGCGTGGGTTAGCATGACATTTCCTAATCTCTCTTCATGAATTAATTAACATGTTTAATAAACATGTCAGGGCAACATGATCATAAACACATATTTGTCACCACAGTAAAGCAGCTGGAAAGAACACTACCTAAGTTTGGTCATGTTTGTTTGGGTTTTTTTTTCAGGGGAAAGGTCTCTAAGATCATCAAGTCCAACTGTCAACCCAACACCACCATACCCACTAAACACGTCCCAAAGTGCCACGTCCAGGTGTTTTTTGAACACCTCCAGGGATGGTTACTCCACCACAGCCCTGGGGAGCCCATTCCAGACAGACATGGTTGTTTCACAAACCCATCAACATGCTCATGCACACCAAACATTTAGGGCACACTCCAGGGAAGAGGCAACTGGCATCTACCCCACCACAGGCAGCAAACAGCACAGGCAACAGTGTTAAACACACATTTAAAAGATGTCATTACCTTCCCAATGATGCTTCCGACTTCCTACCAAAAAAATAAACAAAACACAAAGGAAAAGACATTAGAACACATGCAGAACACAATCCATCCTAATCCCATAATGAAGTAAAAACATGTCGGGGGAAAGCATGAGAGGGGCCAGAAGGAGCACAGCACCCAGCCCATCAGCAGTAGGAAACCTGCTCTTAGCATCCCAGGGCTGCAGAGGTTGGCTGGACCAGGGGCAGAGCCAGAGTGGGAGCAGGAGAGGGAGGAGCTGGGAGGAAACCCCTCACCAGGTGTCCCTTACCTTGCCATGCATCAGCAGCCGGATGGTGAGGGTGACATTCAGGCCACCTTCAGAGACCTTGGACTCCATTTCCTGCTGGGGGACAGGAGATGTGTATTAGCTGGCAGGGCAGCCCCGGGGCAGAGGGAAACAGCACCACGGCCGTATCACCTGGGGACAAAGAGTTGGAAAGGTTTTCTCTTAAAACAGGCAGGTTCCTCGACATGGATGGACCCTGTGGAATAGCAGGGCATGGGAATGACAACCTGTAAGCCCACTTTGGCTGGGCTCTGTGTCCCAGGCCACGCCATTTCCAGCTACTCATGCTTTGCACGTATCTAACTAAAACTCTGCTGTCGTGGTCCTTTCCCTTCCCATTCTCTCTCCTCCTCTGCCCTCTAGAGGGAAATTGAAATTTCCACTGATGTTTTGAAGGCAGGAGAAAAAATATAAAAATCACAGAATGGCAACAAATCCTTCCTTTGGTTTCCTGACACCTCCTTGGTGGCATATCTGTGCACGTGAAATGTCTCTACAGGCCACTGGTCCTATCTCAGAGAGAGGTGCCAACACCTTTCTCCATGCAGTGCTAAGGGATTTGTAGCAATTCTCCCCTGTTTTCCTTAGTCCCTCAGTATATAACAGACAGGAGAATTTTCATCCTGGTCACAAGCATCTGGCATTTTCCTTTGCTCAGGCAAGGACTTATGTGATCAAAAAATGGGCAATAAACCAGCTCAAGTGGTACTTCAATGCAAAGAGGCAGTCAGGATGGATAAACAGGCAGCGGTGAACAAATCACACCTGGGAGATGGGTTGGATGTAAAACCTCCTCTTCCGAGAGGTTCTTATGAAACCCAAAATGGATTTGGGTTAGGAGGGAGATGGTGTTCCCACTGAGCTAACAGGAGACTGGCTGCAGACAACCTGCTTGCAAACCCTGATCTTGAGGTCACTGGATGTTACAAATGAAAAAAAAAAAAAAGTAAAATCCTCACAGAAAGTATAACAAATGAAACATCAGGCCAAAAGACTTGTTAAGGGTAGGGACAAGGAGGATATTTTAGAGGAAAAAGGCTGGGGTCTAGAGTAATGGGAACAGGCTGACACATGAGACCTAATAGTGACCTTCCAGTACCTGAGGGGGACCTAGAGAAGGGCTGTATGGACTGTTTGCAAGGGCTTGTAGTGATAGGATGAGGGGCCATAGTTTTAAATAAGAGAAGAGTAGGTTTAGATTGGATGTTAGAAAAAAATTCTTTACCATGAGGGTAGTGGAAAAACAGAACAGATTGCCCAGGGAGGTAGTTGAGGTCTCATTTCTGGAGGGATCCAAGGTGAGGCTTGACAAGGCTCTGAGCAACCTGGTCTAGTTGAGGGTGTCCCTGCTTACTGCAGGGTGGTTAGACTTTAGAGGTCTTTTGCCACCCAAATTATTCTATGATTTTATGATTCTATGATAGCACAATGTGTGAGATCAGGAACTTTCTCTTCCATTATAGAGCCCACTAAAGACAAAGAAGAAAGGGAAATAACAGTGTTGGTTTACCCCGTGTTGATTTCCATGGGTGCAAAGCCATGCTGAAAAGGATGGACTCCAAACCTCTGCTGGGTGTCTGAGGTGCTCCAAACCCAGGCACATCCCTGCAGAGGTGGGAGAGCTGACTATCCCAGCTAGGTGGGCCACAACTCGCCAACTAATGACTAGCCAAATCTGCCCATTTTGCTTTCCTGGACTCATAGAATGATCTTAAAGATCACGTAATTCCAAACCTCTTGCCATGGGCAGGGACACTTCCTGCTAGACCAGGTTGCTCCAAGCCTCATTCCAACCTGTCTTTGAACACTTCCAGGGATGCCATCCAGTAGCAAGCCTTCCCACGGCGTCGCCTGCCATCCCCTGCTCCCCATTCCTGCAGGAGGCACCCGGCATCGGGGCCGTTATGTAAATGTTTCCGATTGATTGAAAAAGTGGGTCATGTGTTAGCCAACTGCTCCTGCCTTGAAGATTTATCAGCGTTATTAAATTAAACACGCTTCACGCTCCAGCGAGCAGGAAAGCTACACTGGCCTTTTCTTAATCATACTAGTGAAAGGTAAGTCTTTCATGGGGGGGTTCGTAAGCTCAATGGAGATGATGGGAACAATAGAGCTGAGGCATTTACCCTGGGTGCATCCCTCCCCTCCGCTCCCCAGCACTCATTCTTCACAGACAAAAGGATGGGAAAAATTATCGCCCAAACGCCATTTTGAGCATTTTGAAGCATTCCCTGCCTGGAGAGAGACTCATCTCAGAGCCTTCCTCTTCACCATCGTATTCTGCCTAGTTCACAGCAGCTCTGAAATGGCTTCTTTGTCTGTCTCCTCGAAAGCCCGGAGGACACCATTATATCCAGTCCAACAGATAAAGTAGATCCGGAACCCAGCGCAAAGCAGGTACAGCTGCACAGAGTTCAAATATGCAGCATTAGGAGACAGAAATACCGAGTTTGGCCCTAAAATGGCAGTTGCAGAGAGATACAAGCCAGACTCAGCCGAGCATCGTGCCTGGGCAACTGAAAGCAGCATCCTCCTCAGGCACAGCCATGGTGGAGATCAGCCAAACATCACTGCACCACAGTTATGGAAGCTCTGCGGGATCAGGAGCATGGTGCTCAGCACTGATCTGCCCCAGAACAGCTGGGTAATGTCTTCCCAAAGGACGATCCCATTGCAGAATAAATAAGCCTTTTAAATGCAGCTGCCTTTTGGGAGAGGAGGCATCATCAGTACTAAGAGCAACGCGGTTCTTCCTTCTCCCTTGATTTTGAGATTAATAAAATCTGGGAAGTTTCCTTCATCTACCAGGAATTCCTCACGTCTGAAAAAGCATCTCAGGCACCAGTGATGAAAGAGAAGAAGAAGAGGGGGGAAAATTCAAACCCAAAACAGCAGAAAGACTCCTGTTCTCCACACCCAAATATACACACTCCTGTTTTTTTCCTTTCCAGACTTCTGGAGGCTGAAGAATGTGTCTAAGATGGTGCTCTTGCCTTCACACTTGCTAATACCACACAAGTACTAAAACTCTAGTAGAATTCCAGCAAAACCACTAATTAGGGGAATTCTGAACACAATGTATTAAATTAATTTAATAGCATGTTCATCTTCCAGATGGAAGATGGGATGTGAAGCATTCTCATCAGCATTATGGAGATCAAATGTCATTGCTTCATCTAGGTCTTTGCTTTGTGGGACAGCAAAGCTCTGCTCAAGATGTCAGAAAACAGATAGGACAGCCTGGTGCACCAGACACTGCCAAGCAAACTCAGTGATGAAAATCTCCATCACCCTCCTTGCCCACCAGATGGCCTCCACAAAATCACAAGTGCTTGGTGTTCTTTAATGGTTGGACTCAATCTTAAAGAACTTTTCCAACCTAGATGACTCTATGACAGGTTTCATCAGTGCAGGCTGATAAACTCCAACACCTTGGAGCCCTGTTGACCAAGAGCCCTTACCAACTTACCCAGTTAAAGCACGGGCTCTGTACAGGGATGCTGTGCCACCTGCTCAGAGGACCACCCTGAACACCCTACCCTGGAGTATCTGGGGCAGTTGCTCAATAGAAACACCACCCTGAAAAACAACCAACGCAATGTGGTGCTTCAGAAGGCCCAACAACTAAAAGCCAAGTGTTAAATATGACCACAAAGCTTCAGTCTCTTTCAGCAATATGTTACAGCCTGGCCCAGTTGTCTAAGGTGGTTGGCAGATTTTGGTGTTGGGGATTAATATCTTGGCCAGAAAGTCCATCACTTAAGACACATTCCACAACTCAACAACCCCTTTACAAAACTCAGGTCAACGTTTTTTGACCCATAGAAAATGCAAGATGTGCTAAATATAGAAAAAAGCAGGGGAAAGCCAGGAAAGAAGCTGCTTTTCTAACATTTTATCCTTTCTAGCCTTCTGTCCTGAGGAGTGCTGCCTGTCCACCTGCATAAGCAGGAGATCTCTCCCCACTCATCTCCTGGCAGCTTGATCCTGCCATTAAGACCTAATCCAGTGATTTTCAGCATTGCTGGGAAGCACGGCGCTGCAGCCAGCTCAGGATTATGACGACAACACAGTCTGGCCAGGTCAGGACAAGGGTGGAAGGAGAAAAAAAAAAAAACAAAAAAACCCCAACACTGTGGCAGAAAACCAAAGTCAAGCATTCCCTTGAAACCAGGCTCCAAAGAGAAACACTCCAGCCACAGGCAGGCTTCAGCTGTCAGAAGATGAAGCTGTGAGAGGACAGTAGCACCATCCAAACAAGTGACACCAAATGTCATTTTGCAATTTCCAAAATTTTCCACAGGCTGTAGTCATTTCAGTTGAGTTCTCCTCTGCTTACTCTCCAGCCTCAGTGAAAATATTTCAGATCTCTCTAACCTAAAAAGGAAAATCATACATGTCCCGTGCTCTCTTGGTACGTGAGCCAGCAGTATAACCCTGCTTCTCACCTCCCAGCAGCACAGGAGACAAAAGTTCCTGCTCTTGCTGAGATGGGAGAGCAGGCCTCTTGGAGGCTTCATATCCTCACTCATCTGCCTCCACTTCTCTGCTCTCCTCTGGGTGAGATCTCTCCTCTCACAGCCCTGGATGTCACCCATTGGCTGCTGACAAGCAATTAGAACCCACCTTCCCCTTCTTGCGCCATGGGGCTCTTCCAGTCTCATCCATTTACACCAATTTACTCCAACTGCAGGGATGCAAATGTGCCTTTCTCTGAATCCTCCACTCCCCCCTTCCTCCCTCTGCTCTGCTGGCTCCTCTGCCCACAAATTCAGTGGCAGAATCATCAGAGCAACCTCTCCTGCTGCCTCATGTGATACCTCCATGCTTCACATGGTCTTCTAACTCCTGCTTTCCCCCCCTCCCCTCTTTGCTTGTTGAAACCCTTGGGAGCTCTTCTTCTACTTCCTAAATAATCACACCCTACCACCCCTCATGTCAGCATGGATTTCTCCCCACATCTTTTACCCTCTAGAGAACAGGTTGTTTTTTTTAGACCAGACAATCCTTCATGGAGAGATTCTTGCTCTAGAAATTGGCATTAACTCAACTTCAGGAGCAACTGCTGTGATGACCCATAGCTCTAGCCATGTCACAGAGTTGGAAAGGACCTTAAAGATCACCAATTTCCAACCTCCCTAAATGGGGAAGGATACCTCCCACTAGACCAGGTTGCTCCAAGCCCCACCCCACCTGGCCTTCAACACTTCCAGGGATGGGGCAGCCACAGCTTCTCTGGGTAACCTGGACCAGGGTCTCACCACCCTCACAGCACAGAATTTCTTCCTAATATCTCATCTAAATCTACCCACTTTCAGCTTAAAACCATTCCTCCTTGCCCTGTCAATCCACGCCCTTGTAAAAAGTCCCTCCTCAGCTTTTCTGTAGCGCCTTCAGGTACTAGAAGGTTCTCTAAGGTCTCCCCAGAGCCTTCTCTTCTCCAGGCTGAACAACCCCAACTCTCTAAGCTCATCCCCATAACACAGCTGCCCTAGCCCTTGAGGATCTTTGTAGCTCTCTCCTGGACTTGCTCCCTGTCCTTCAAAGCTGTGCTAAGCCCACTCTTCCTTCCAAGAAATTTCCTGCTGCTTTTCTAAATTTCTATTTCATCTGCTGCACCCACAAGCTGACATCAGGCTGTGCACCCTTCTTTGGGTATCGACCTTCTGCTGAACCCACTTCACCTTTGTAGACTTTCAGTAGGGTTCCAGGCATTTCTGAGCAACACAGCATCACATTCCTCTGGCAAAAACTCCTCCCAGAGGGTGAGGAAAGCAGGTGAGTCTCTACAACAAAGAGTAGAACAATCCCCTGGATCCACTGTAAACCCAGGGAGAGCCCCTGCTGAGCACGTGCAGCCTCCACAGTTAACCAAGACCAGCAGCAGCCACTCAGAAATACAGCCCTGGCATGGCTGATGCATGGATGTGAAATCACATGCAAAATCAGAATCAAGCCCAGCATGTCAGACTGTGTCAGTATCTACCAGCTCTAAGGCCCCTGCTCTGAGGAGTACAATGGGGTTTGTGTGAACTGGTGTGAACAAAGCTTCAGCTTTTCCCCACCAGTCACCCCAGGATGTTGCTCGCAACAACTCCATCCCATGCCAGCAGAATGATAGCACCTACCTCTTGCCCTGATACATCTACAGAAGCTATAAAACTTGGAGGTGTCTACTAATTAACAGGTTTCACAGAAATTTAGGAAGCTGTACCCGAAATAAGTATCTGCAGAGATCTATAGGATGCAAAATTGCCATTCACTCACATTCATTTGTTGCAAGCAGAGGTTGAACTCAAAGCATCAAGTGAAATTCAATTTAGTGGGAGCAGGCTACTAGATGCCCTTGTGCAATGCAGAATACCCTGTCTGGGCTGGTTTAAGGGCTTGTTGATTGTGGGACCTTGAGAAAAATTAGTTACTTGAATGTGATAAAACACCATCTCAACAAGCTGAGATAGCCCTGCTGGGGCTAATGGTAGGTCTTCACTGAATTTAATTTTGGAGTAAATGAAAGATGCTTTTGGAAGGCTGGGGTCAGCAAGGCACTTTAATTCAGCCACTTCCAATTTACATTGTTAGTTACATATGGAACAATTTCCCATTAAAGATGTTACTTTCAGTGAA
The DNA here is from genome assembly GCF_036169615.1 of Heliangelus exortis. Lineage (NCBI taxonomy): Eukaryota > Metazoa > Chordata > Aves > Apodiformes > Trochilidae > Heliangelus > Heliangelus exortis. The sequence continues at coordinate 18,755,125 of NC_092427.1, read as the reverse complement.
TGTCAAACTGCTTAAGTACAAGGGAGAGTTGGACACCTTAGGTGATGAGGGCCAACATTCTTTTCCCTGCTCAGTTGGGTCCCTCACTGTGACCAAAGTGACCAAGAACGTCTGCAGATGTCTGTGAGCAAGTGCTGAGTGGACTCAAGACCCTGTGTGCTGAGAAAATAACATTTCCTGGGATAAGCAAGGTCACTCTGTCTCCTCGATCCCTGCTTTTTTCCTTTGCCAGCAGATTGAAGAACAAATAAAAATGATCTAATGAAATTTCTTCCTGAAATACTGGCTGTCCCTCCATGCCAAATCCAACTGATATGCTGAGAGTGAGGGCCCCAGAGGAGCTCCTGAAGGACCAGCAAGGACCAAATCTTGGCTTGGCACAGGTGCCCTGGTGGTCTCAGGGAGTCAGAGCCAACAGCACTGCATGGACCTTGCTGCAGGGCTCAGCACTGCAGTGGGGGGTGGATTCTGCTGCAGACACTGAGAAGCAGAAGAAAAAGCCCCAAAGCTGTCATGAATTAGCTGGAACAGCCCTGCCTGGTACTGTGGATGTCAGGAAGATGACTGCTTCAGTGCCACCCTCCACAACTACAACCCTGAATGTGCAGGGAACACACAGACCACCACCATAGTGCTGCAGAGGGCAGGAGGATGGAGAAACCTGTGTGACATGAAGAGAGCCAGGGAAGCACACCCAGTTTTTCTGCAAACACTGGCAATAAACACCCCCTGGGATGAGCCTTCCAGGAGCAAGGAAATGCCCCAACTGTGGTACAGCAGTGGCAGTAACAAGGCTGTTCCCACTGTCCTGAAAGAGCCAGGGAAGCCTGGGGCAATTGAAACCATTTGAAGATGGCTGGAAAATGCTCCAAACCCCAGAAAAACATTTCTCAGTGGTACTCCTGTTGTACCACCAAGTGACAACCCATGGGAGGGAAAGCAATACAATGGAGAGCAGTGCAAGAAAACAAAACAGGCTGGGCAAGGGGTTGGAAATAAGGCACAATTTAGCAGAGAAGCACTGAGCTTGGAGGTGTGCAATTAAGGGAAGAAATTATTTTCTGTGAAGGAGGTGAGACAATAGAACAGGTTGCCCAAAGAAGCTGTGGCTGCCCCATCCCTGGTCTTCCAGAGAGGAAGACTTGGTCTTGAACCAGGCTCAAGAACAGGTTGGATGGGGCTTGGAGCAACCTGATCTAGTGGGAGGTGTCCCTGCACATGGCAGGGGGTTTAGGACTGGATGATCCTTAAGGTTCCTCCCAACCCAAACCAGCAAGCAGAAAGCAACCCCCCAGAGCTCTGGGGCCAGCAAACAGCCTACCGGGAAGGACTGGAGCAACCAGGGCTCTGCAGGACAAGAGGGTGAGAGGAAGCAGGGCAAGGACCTTTAATGAGGGGCTTAAACAGCAGTGAAAAAGATCCAGGTTAGGAGCTGGAAATGAGATTCCCCACAGCTAAGTGCTGTTGGTGACAATCTCATCCTGCCATTCACCATTATTTAAATCTTACCAGCATTTCTGTATTTGCACATAAACCTTATCTCTGCTGGACAACCACACTTATCGCTTCGACACTGTGCTATGCCCGGGGTTGGTCACGCTTCAGGAACGCACCCAGTTTAGCCCCTTTTTCCTCCTAGCCAGAGGATGAGGAACAGAAGCCAAGAAATGCTGCCTCATATTTGGAAATGCCTCGATAGATTCCCCAGGGATGCTCTGCCAGGGCTGGGCATCAGCTCCGAAGGACCCATGCCTTGCCCAAAGCATGCCAGGGCAGCCAGCATTGGAAATGCACCCCTCTGGAGATCGAGGGGCCAGACACCCAGAGAGTGCCAGTTTTTCCATGCCATTTTTCAGGGGAAGCTCAAATGATACCCAAAAAAAGGTTCCTTATGGCCATAGATCCATGTCAGCTGCTCATAAAGAAGAGACCACAAGGAGACGCATGGACATTAGAGGACAAGCAGCTTGTCCTCCAGCAGCCTGGAAAAGAGGGCAGAGCTCTGCCAAGAGCTTCAGGCACACTCCTGGCAGCCTTTTAACTGCAGGAGAGGGGCACCTCTGGGGCCTCATGAAAGCAGAAAGCAAGGGGCATGGTCATCCCACTGCTGTGCCATGGTCTGCACGGCCTTACTCAGAACCTTGAGAGCATAACTCATTCCTCACTAAAAAATATGAAGGCACTTAACCAGCACAAGACTTCTGCCATGCTGTTCCTACACAGTTCCACTATTTTTCTTGATCCAGCCACCAGGGACATGTCCCTTCTGTCACCTAATTCCTCTCTCCACCTTGGCCCATCATGCTACACACCTTCTCAGGCATTCCAGAGAGCTGCAACTGGGGAAATAGGTGAGGATGCAGCCAGGAGCATCTCCCCACAGCTTGGAGCAGCAGGAATCCTGTGCCTTCCCCCATCTTTGACCCCCCTCATTCCCCTCTGCCAGAGCCTGCTGGCTACCCTGGGTTTAATCCCACAGGCAGCATCATCCCAATAATTTCCCTCCATTTTCAATCTACTGATCCAGGGGCAGTCCATAAATCCCTTCATCCTGAAAGCAAAGCAATCTACTGCCTCATCTCATCCCAACTCCAGCCCACTCTCTAATCCTTGGAAATGGGAATGGCACTCACAGCACACTGTCTGTCCCAGAGGATGGGTAGACAGACAAACTGAGCCAGAACTCAGAGGGCAAACAGGAGGTGCCAGGTCAAGACAGGCAAGGTGCATCTTATTTCGACCACACTCAGCAGTCTCTGCAAAAAACAACCAATTTGGCTGATGTTTCAGTTAGGGTTTTGGGGGGTTTTGTTTGTTTTTGTTGTTTTTTGGGTTTTTTTAATTAAAAAAAAAAAAAAAGTAGATGGTAGCTTAATGACAAGCTGTGCAGGCCAAAAGATGAGAGGTTTGAGGCTACTCTCATAAATGTCAGCCAATTTCTCAAAGAACCTCAGTTGGGTCCTGGCTTCTCCTGATCCAGGGATGGGGGGGAACAGACAGGTCTTCCTGCTTCCCTTGCCAAGGCTGAGGACATAAGGGACATACTGGCTACAGCATCACTGTGCTGGTCCCCTCCACATTTAGAAAAATCCATGGAGACCAAACAAGACCAACAGGGAAGCCACAACCAGCCTGGCCCCATAAATCTCAGCTTCTGGATCCAGCACTCTACCTGTGCTGACTCTCCACAAGCCTAAACCCATGACTTCCATTCCAGCCAGAGATGCAGAGATGCCCTTTGGGAATGGGAGACCAATGAGAGGCATGGGAAGGGAAACCTTTGGGGGTTTCTCCCCACTCTGGAGGAGCAATCTGGATGGGTCAGGGTACAGCACTAAGCCCACCCTTCCTTTTCCAAGGAAGCACAGGGCTGGAGAAAGCAAGCCCACACGTGGTGGTCACCACAAGACCACATCCTGCCTGCCGCAGCCCCCAGCTCCAAACACCAGCAGGATGGAGGGGCCATCCAGCAGCTGTGCCAGTGGTGGGGCTGGGGTGGCAATGGTGGCTCTCCCTGGCTTCCTTTGGCCAGCGAGGAGGAGGACCGGGGGTGGATCGCCGCCGCGCCGCACTCATACCCTGACAGCAGGCTCCAAAACTGTCACTCCCAATCTGTTTTCACTTCAGCTAAACCTCAACCCCGATTAAAATCAACACGAGCCTCCTTCTCCTCTCTCCCTTCTCCCCGTGGTAGGTCCTCCGTAACCTCGGGTCTAAACATTGAGCAAAACGCACCGGCCAGGGGATGGGTGAATTTGCTTGGCTAAGACACCAGGCTGCTGGGGAAGGAGCCACAGCCACCCCTGTCCCTTCCCCGGGCTCCAAGGGTACAGCCACTGCAGCAGTCCCATCCCCTTGGGGATGAAATCTGGGGTGGGATGTGCACCCAGCCCACCAAGCTGCCCCTGCCACTAGTGGGTGATACCCAGAGGCTCTGGTGCACCCACAGAGCAGGGCAGGGTTGGGACACAGGGGGTGCCCCAGGCTGACACCCACTGCACCCTACGAGCTCAGGTAGCAAAGCCCAAATCAAACAGAGCAGCTGCAGCAGGTACGTGCGTGTGCGCAGTCACGGCGCCAGGACAGACGTGTTCAGTGAAAAGCGCGCTGCAAGGATGGGGACAGTCCTTGCCCACTGGGGAAGCATTTTAATTCAGTTTCCATCTCAGCTGGCAAAAAAAGCAGCTGCAGGGCATGGCAAACTCAAGCCACGCAGGATGCCACCCATCCTTGCACTCCAGGACAGAGATGGCCCCCCGGGCAGCACATCCTGGGGACTGGGAAGCATCCCCTGCTTCTCCAACTGCAAACAAGCGTGTGGAAGCAGAGGAAGGCAAAAAATAACCATCACCTGAGAAAAGTGGTCCTGGGACCACCAAATCCCAAAAGGTAAAAGAATACTTGGTAGTTACCCAGAGCATCTCCCTGTGTGGGCACCCAGGAGCCCTCTTCTCCCACCTCAAATGGGTTCTGGCCACCACAGAGGGGGTTTGGTAGCCCTGCTCTGCACAACCTCTGTCCCCCATTGCATTTTCTCACTAAAATCCCATGGCATTTTGCAGGTAGAATTTGCACCTATTGCAAGATGAGCACTAAAATAATGCTGAAACCAATTAAAGAGGTTTTTGTTTTTCTCTTGATCACCACGAGCAGCCGTTTTTTTCCCCATCCCCAAATGATCAGTTTTCCTCAGAAAGAAAAGTTCCCTTAATTCAGCAAGATTAAAAGAACATTTTTTATAGTTATTTCTCAGGAAGAAGGAATTACCATTATTTTGTTTTAGCCAAGAATACTAAATATGTTTATATAAATTAATCCAGAAAAGAGGGGGAAAGGCTGAGATAAAGAGCTTCAGAAATACGACAGAATTATTTTGGAATTTTACGCTAAAAGCAAAATTCCAGCTATTAGGGGAAAACTGCCTTTTTTCAGGGTTTGGTTTCCATATCAAAATGCAGGCTAGCATCTGTCCTTGCATCTGTCAAAACAAAGGTCAATCATTTTATGGAAACTTAAACACAACGCCCTTGATCCAATGTTTCTGGTTTATTTTAAGACTTCCAACTAATAAAATGAGATTTTCTAATACTGTTCACATCAAAATAATGTTATCCCAGAAAATTCAGATCACAAGAAAGAAACACCCAAAACCATTTTGCCTTTATAATGGTGAGATGATATTTTGGTATTAATTTCAACAGCATTTTCATCCTTCATAACCTCTGCACCAATATTTCACTTTTCTACTTAACAAGCAATGACACAACCAACAAAAATGCAACAGAAACAGAAAGAATTTAGGCACTCTGCATCAAATGGATATCTCAAGGCAAACTGAAAAGAACGAAGCAAGGCTCATAATAGAAGGTATTTCTCTCCCCAAAACAATTTTCCTAAGCGCAAGGGAAAAAAAGAATAATGGAAATTGAAGCAAAAGGTAAAAATTAAATCAGAGTTACGGGTTTTAGTCCGTTGTCAGAACAAAACATTATCAGTATCTGTGTTATTTTATTGTAAGTTTCTTAAAGACAATTCGGTTTGTGCTATTCCTACCCAGAGTGCCTACAGAAACAACACTCTCCAAAGCCTGCACTGTAAATCCCAGAAATTAGGAATGGCTGAATATTCTGGTTAACGCTGAGATGGACGCTTCCCTTACCCAGAGATACGATCTCTAGCATTAGCCATAAGGCACAGGTAATTGAATTGGATTTTATAAAAATAAAGCACACACTTAGACAAAAAAAGACAGAGAATGACAATTTTGCAAAAATATTTTGCGGAAAAGATTTGCAGAAATATTTTGCAGAAATAGCAATTTTGCAAAACTATTCTGCAGACGTAACAATTTAGGAAAAAACACCCACTTTTGCAAGTCTTTCATAGGAGAGACTTGAGGAGCAATTGATAACTTAAGGTAACCCCCTCGCTCGCGCATCTATTGCTCCCATAATCCCACCTCCCCGTGGCACAGACTTAAATTTCCTCTACAAGAGATTCACTTAAGACTACTCTTAAGCATCCAAAGCTCTTTTAACCCATACTGGAACCCACGGACCCGACTCATTTTGTGATTCTTCCCTGATTTCCATCGGTAGGAAAAGTTGCTGGCGGCAGGTGGGCTCCCACCAACGCAACCTTTTAAAGCTTCTTACCTTCCCCAAAGAGCCGCTTTAGTGCCGATTTGGCGTGAGGGGGGTCCGGACAGATGGCCAGTCTTTTCACGTTTGGGAAGGATGAAAAATGCTACAGGGGGGAAAAAAATCCCAGTGATTTTTTTTTTTTTTTTTTTTTTTTCTCTCTGTACGGCGCAGAGGGCTCAGAACCTCATTGGCCCTGAGAGAGCCACCACGTGGCATGGGATGAAGAGCACGTGACCTATTTTCTCCCAAATCCCTTGGTTTGCTGGAAAGGGGATGCACCCACTGCTGATGTTCTTGTCATTTCAGTGGGCTTTGATTTTCTTTCATTTATTTTTTTAAAGGCCACTGAGCAAATCGGGTTGCCTTGAGGCGATGAGGGCAAACCAGCCAACGCTTTCATCATGAAGGAGAAAGGAGCTCGGGTATGAGATGAGCACTGGGGTGCTGCCCATATGTATGGGGAAATTTGGAAATGCTTTGCCAGGGTAACAGGCCACCCACCCTGGGCATGGAGCCTCTGGGAGGGAGAAGAGGGCGTACAGCAACCCACATCAGGCTGCCGGTGATGGGTTGTGCTAAACCATCCATCTCTAAGGCAGACAGCAGCAGGGGGAAGGACCAGGCTGAAGCTCTGACTGCAGATCCCAGAGCTCAGCTGGATCCCTCCGTCTCGGAGGAAGGGGATGGGTTACACTGCCCCTGACCCCCCCACGCTGATCCCATCCTCCACTGCCCTCCCAGCTAATGCCTGGTGCTTGTACCAATGAACTGCTCCAAGAGATGACAAGTCTCCAGCCTTGGAGGCTCCACCAAAACAGCCTCCTTGGAAGAAGGACAAAGCGTCACCTGTTCCCACCATCCCATGGCCATGCCAGGCTTAAATGGCATTTCAATGTGCCCAGACCCTCACCAAACCTAAAATGCAGCACCATTCTGAGGATGTTCTGCCCCAGAGGGTCTTCAGGGCCCCATGGAGCAAAGCAAGGCAAGCCACAACTCTCAGTGTCTACCTGAGGGTCCCTCCTTGCCCCAGCTCTGTGTTTCCTGGGGATCAGAATCTCTGAGCCTACACATCCCAGCCAGCTCCTGATCTTCCTTTGGTAAACACAGATACCAGCCCATCAGGAACAGGACACTCAGTTTGGGAAAGGGAAAAACAGTTTTTGGAGCCCAAGACATCCTCTCATTTTTCTCATCAAAGCCCATAGGTTGAGCTGGTCAGTAGCTTCATTTTCATGGCAACCTGTATCTCCATCTGGCAAACCTCTCAAGCTGGGCCATCTTGCCCCATCAAGGGTACACCTGCTCATCACCCCTGTCAATGGAAAGCCCCAGAGGAGGCTACCTCTGGCATCTGCCCTTGGATGCCAGTGGTGGCCTTCCTGCAGAGCAGCTGTCCCCAGCCATCCTATCACCCATGGGCTCAAGCCCTTCTTATCTAAGGAAAACATTTAAGGCTCCTCAAAGAACCAGCCAAGCTGGTTAGGAAGCCCATCTCTAGCCACTCCTATGCCTTCTTGGTGTCACCACCATGTCCCAACCTAGCACTCAGCACAGCTGAGCCGCTGGTTCTCCATCATGGCTGTTCTCCAGCTCACAGCTCTGCTCAGGGACATGAGCCACCAGAAGCACAATTCCTATTTCCAAGTTCTTCCTGAGGCTGGACTGTCTCATTATGCCACTATTAAAAGACAAAGACACAGCCATCAAACCCCCCAAACCATGTTGAGAGGTACAGGGTTTCAGCCAAAACCCTCTCTGGCTCAGAGGGACACACACCTCCAGCCACCACCCAGACAACAAGGCATTTTATTCTGACAAATCCAAGATGAGGGAGAAACTTGCTGTACTCCAACATCAATTATGAACCCAGCCAAAAGCACTCTCCTGACTGCTGTCCCTTCCTGGGTTTTGTGATGGCCATCATGCAAAAGGAGAGAAGAAACCCCCCCAGACCTTCCACCCTCATCCTTGGCCAGTGATGCCCAAGCTAAATCTGGCTCCCAAGTAATCTTCCGCATAATTATATAATAGAGAGGCAGGCAGGGAAATGATTTTAGGCCACTCTGCTGAGAGAAAGCAAGCTGGATTAAAAGATCAGAACAAGCAATGCTTAGATTAAAATGGTTTGTTATTTTCAGCTGTGGAAAATCTGGGGCAAAAGCACGGAAGATGTTGAGGGAAGGCACATCATCTTTTTTTTTTTTTTTTTTTTTTTCTTCCTCAAACAGGAGTTTTCTACATGCTAGCACAGGCAAGTTCTAGGTTGCCAACCTATGCTCAGTTTTTGTTTCTTTTCCCCAAGGGATCAGAGAAATATAATTTTCCACTTTGTGTGGCATTTTACCTAAAAAGAGCAGCACGGAGATGCGTCAAGTTCCATTTTGCTGAGTGCAAACCAAACACTACCAGCACACTGCATCAGAGACCTTGGTCAGGAGAAGCAGCACGTGGATCAGCCAACAACTTCATTACCTGTGGAGCAATGTGGTTCCGAGCACACAACATGGGTTTTATCAACACCAAGGCCTTTGCCTTCAGCAGGTGCCTCCCTACAGCCCTGAGGGGATGGCAGGGGAGAGGTGGCAGTGGCTGGGAGA